>NC_139679.1:67774060-68259848 GCF_964106915.1 Podarcis gaigeae | reverse complement strand
GTTGAGAGGCATGTCAACCTGAACTGCTGGCCCATATAAAAAGGTAAAGGGACCCCTGACAATTAAGTCCAGTCGTGAACAACTCTGGGGTTGCGGCGCTCATCTCGCTTTAAAGGCCAAGGGAGCCGGCATTTGTCCGCTTCCGCAGACAGTTTATCCAGGTCATGTGGCGAGCATGACTAAGCTGCTTCTGGTGGAACCAGAGCAGCTCACGGAAACGCCGTTTACCTTCCCACCTGAGTGGTACCTATTTATCTACTTGCACTGTGTGCTTTTGAACTGCTAGGTTGGCAGGAGCTGGGACCGAACAATGGGAGCTCACCCCGCCGCGGGGAATCAAACCACCAACCTTCAGATCAGCAAGCCCTATACAGACAAACATAATTGGCTTGAATCTGTGTCTGATTCAGTGGAAAGTGTCACATTCAATGAAGTTCTTCCATTGGTGAAAGTCCTTTCACCACTATTTGCATGAGATCTCTCCTCCTTTCCCTCTCCAGAGTCCATATTTTCAACTACTTATATTGGGGGGGGGGGATTCATTCTGCATATGGAATGCATGTTGCATCCTACCTCAAAGCAAAACGTAATGGCTGGAGTGCATAGTTCCCCATTGGAAGGTACTTGCAGCAACGGTTTGCAGGCACAACTGTTTTGAACCCCTGATCCCTGAGCTCAGAGCAAACCCTAACAGCTTGCCCTGCACTCAGGGCTTGAGATTTAAAGGGGTCAGTGGGGGACTGTTTGTTTGTGCTTTGGCCATTAGGACTTGCTTTCCAGAGATACGCACACTGCATACCAACATGTACAAACACGGCTCCACATACATTGTTGTGCACAATAATCTGCCCGCACTTGCACAACCATCTGCAGAGCAATGACTGAACTCCTTCCATTCACACTTCTTTGGATGCAGCCCAATGTGCAAACTAGGCAATTATGGAGACAGCCAGTAGTAGCAAATACCTTGTAATCATGGTGGATGTACTACCATCCCCCACAATGACAAGAATCATTTGCTAGGCTTATCCACGATTGCCTGGCTCACAAGTTGTGCTGTTTCCATGAATGTTTAAATTGGAGATAGAAAATGAGGACTTTTGTGAATTTACTTATGTGAACACAGTTATGCCATATTTATACGTGCAGGAAGACGCACACATGCACACAGAATGTGTGATCAGTGCAAAATAAAAATGCTTGTGCAATTTTTTTTATATATATAAACTCCCATTGCTGATGGTAATAGCTGCCTTCTTTGAACAATTTTACCTTGTTTCATATAAAGTGATATTTCTCTTTTCCCTTTAAAAGGAATGAAAATTTAATTCAATAATAAATGAGCTCCAGCACAGCATAAGAGTCACTTAACTTAAATCTTTTTGTAGAGGTTCCCACTTAAGCAGCTTGAAAAAGAGTAAATCATGTTGGGGGAATGGACATCTCTGTTTCATTGCCACACAGTGGAGCTCTGAATTAATGGCCGTCTCTTTAGAATGTATGGATATGCCTTCCAGCTGCTGGGCCTGACAGTGTTATAGCTCAATTAATGTGATTTTGATGTAATTGCAGATAGGGAACAGAGCAGCTCAAAGTTATATTTTTCCATGAGAATTGTTTTCTCCCCCCTTTCAGACGTAAGGATGAATAGGCTAAGTAGGCTTCTATTTATTATAGTATTCTGATCACTCCTTTAAAAGAGAATTATGCATTTAAGAAATATTCCATGTGTCATAGAGTGGGGATGGAAAGCTAACATGTTGGGATAGTCAGAGGTTTCGGTAGCAATAACACCACCACCACCCCAATTGGAAAGAGCCAATTGGTTTGCAGAAGGCATAGCACACAAAAACAGGGAAGGGCTGGTGGGCAAAGCTTGGCTTATAATCATGGCTTGTTTAGCGCAAAACAAACCACAGTTCTGGGTTCAAGCTTCACACTGAGCCAAGGATTGTGGTTTGTTTGTTCATGCTGAAGAGGGAGTGATCTTGCAGTGTGCACCAGCCTGCTGCTTGTTCACAGGAAGCCATGGCTTATGACTTACCATAACATGTGAACACAGCCACTGGGTTGCAAGTTGGCAGTGCTGGGCAGTTATATTAGTGGCATGATTGGTGACCAAGAGAGAAAACATGGTCCCAGTAATGCAACCAGGACAGAATTGTAAATTGGATTGAGCAGCAATGACGAAAAAGTGCCAATTGGGCTCCAATTGGGCTCCCAGTCCTAGAAGGCAGGGCTCTTTGAATGGCCTGTGTGCCAGATTCATGCCAGAACAAGGGCAATCCTATTCATCATGAACTATGGTTGTAAAATGGATGGATTGGATCCCTCACTTGTCCAACATAATTTCTCCAAAAAGCAGGAAAGAATGCCGAATGTTAGTAGCCCTAGAGTGAGCACATTGGCTGCATTTGAACATCATGATAGAAGATGCTTCTTTTTGTTTGTTTTTAAATAAATCTTTTATTTTTATTTGGCTGCAGCTTTTTGTGTCATCCAAATCTGACTGTGGCTAATCTTAACTTCAAGTTTGCTTCTTTCAACAAACCATAGTTAAGATTAATCACAGTTTTTGGTTTGGGTGATATGCTAAATAGAGCAGGACTGGCCATATCTCACCCATCTTAAAAGCACTTCTGTTGGCTGGCTGCATGCTACTGAGCCCACTTCAAGGCATTAGAACTGATATGTAATGTCTTTAAAGGCTTTGGGCCAAGGTACCATGAGGAACACCTTCTCCCAATATCTGCTGACCCAGGTCTTGGGATTTGTGGAGGACATGGCTAGGGGCTGCTGCATGGTGATGTGGGATGATTTTCTCCCCCGTAGCACCCTGATTGTGGAATTCCCTCCCCTTGGAACTATGCTTGTCCCTCTTAGCATTTAGGCACAACTGGAAATCACACTTGTTCCCCCATTTCTTTGGGGGAATGAAGAGGATTTGGTGTCCAATTGTGAGGCAAATTGGCTGGGATTTTTTTATTATTAAAGAGATCAGTTGTTTCATTGATCAAATTGTTCGTGTTTAATCAAACTATGCTGTACATCATCTTCCTTTGGGATGATGAGTGAGACATAAATGTAATAATAAAAATAATCTAACATGGCATTGGAAGCTTCCACTCTCCTCATGGCAGCTGCTCCAGAAGAAGAACCAAGAGGTGGGAGTGCAATAGCTTAGCTCATTCCCATCATGACCAACCATAGTTTATTGTGATGTCCAAATGCAGCCAGTGTAGAAATATATGGCTTTTTACAAGAAATACAAATGAAAGGTCAATGTATCCACACAGTGGAGTAGTTCATCCTTGTCACTTTGGGGAGCGGCAAACAATTCCGGATATTAAAGGCCACACTTAGCAGGAGAATATGTAATATAATCAGCTATCTCAGCCCACCAAAACAAGTATTGGCACGCCTGCAGAAGCTGCAACCACTAATGATGAATTCCGTATTCATCACATGGACTAATTAATGCACTATAACATATCCCCATGCAATTTGCAAGTCACAGATTTCATTAGGTGATACAAATGACTCATTTGTGAACCTGAAGGGTGACCTTTGGCAGGACTAGCTTCTGACCTCACAAATATTAAAGAAAGGTTATTTCACCTTGCCATTGTCTCCAAATGCCAAAATAGCCCAATTAAAAGCCTTGACATGGAAGCATAGGAGCAGATGTGAGTCCTAAAGGGCATTAATTATTTTCAGTGTCAGCTGGTTGTATAACGGAGGCCAAATGAGAGTTTGGAAAGCTATTAAGCCCCTGTCTTACATGTACTGGGTCTAAGGTTTGAATTCAAAATAAGGTACATAGGGGTGTATTTCATTTGGGCAAGCTGTACTGAATTAAACTGCAGGATGTGCTGGTGAGAATCACAATCTGCCTTTCTGATAAGATGTTGATCTTTAAAATATATCCCAGCAGCAACAATCTGCCTGGTTTTCATTGTATATTTATGAAATAATCATAAGTTGCCATCCCATGAGGTCAAAGGCATGTGCATATATTTGGGACTGTTGCCTTGTGTGCTGTTTTCCTTCCCTCCTAGACTCAGTGCCAGCACTATGCATGTGTGTTTTCTCCAAATGTGGTGACAGATGAAGATACTGTACCACAACTCAGCCTCCATATGGCTAATTTTTACATTTGTTTTAACAACATGCAGATTTAAAATAAATGAAAACACAAAGGATCGAGTAATCTCTGCTTCCTCCCCACTGCTCTGTAATTCCTTCTTCCCGGTGGGCTTTTATTGACATACACCCAAATGACTTGATGTCTCTTTAAAGAGAAACTAGTAAGACCCTAATGTACTCAAAAGGCTTCATTTGCTGAGGGCATGGTCTGGCAGAATGCTCATCCTCTATTGACTCCGCTTACTAGAATCACTTGAAAGTTGTGCAAATAATGGGCACGATGGTAAATTCAGCCAAGCTGGTGGCTATTACTGTATTTCTATGGCTGAAATGTTCTTCTGTTCTGCATAGAATCTGTCCCCCCTCACCTGACCTTGTGTCTATTTTTGTCCTGATTGCAAGTGGCAAAGCACTCTAGAAAACTAAAAGCCAAGTCTGAAAACCTTCACCAATGGAAGACTTTTGAGGAAGGAGGACTACTTCATTTTTGTGACTCCAGGAATTTTCTCCACCTTCCCCCCATAACTGAGGCACTGAAAGGAAGCCCTTTTAGCTATGCTGAGAATCAAACCAGCTAATTAGGCCCCAGCATGGAGCTTGCTGCAGTTCAATGGAAATTTTGTTTCCGTTTGTTTGCCTCTGAACAGCTGACCAGGCTCTTGGACCATATCACTACTGATTCTGAAATTCATCTCAGTTTCAAAAGCGGTTTGGCATGTGAGGAAGGGAGAGCTATTATTAGGAAATGGAAACAATCCTGAGTATACACTATACCTTTAAAGCACATTCTAAACACATTTGTCCCCTCAAAGAATTCTGGGCACTGTAGTTTGTTAAGGGTTATTGGGAACTGGAACTCTTTGTGGGGCAAACTACTGTGCCCAGAATTCTTCGAGGGAAAGAATGTCCTTTGTTGCAAACGTTTTGTGTATACACAGCCTAAAGCATCTTGGACTCATATAACTGGTCTCTTGTTTATTTGGATCTGGACTTATAATGCATTTTACCACCTTTATTATTACTTATTTTTTAAATGCTGTAACATGTTCTAGCTTATGAAATCAGGCTCGACTCAACCCTCTCTTGCCCAAACGCCTTACTGCAAGGGTGGGAAGATCCCCAGAACCCTGAGATTCACTAACTGGAGCCAAGTTCAAAACTCGTAAACTTAGAAGTACAGAATTCTGAATCCAGGAATTTGTATGGAGTTTGAGAACTGAACTGAGCTCATAAGTCCTTCCTTCCACCACCACCCACAATCACCCCATGGTTTTTCCATTTCAGTAGAATAATGTAAGGGGTGGGGCAGCCATTTTACATTGCCTTTGCCGATCTACTTCAAATTACCCAAAGATCTACCAGTAGAGCGTAGTCTAATATCTGACCACTCCAGCCCTTTTGCAACTGACGTAGTCAGATATTATCTTCCCTGTCTCCCCACAGGAGGGTGGGTAGCGGGGTGGCAGCAGACCATTTATAGCTTCCGCCTGCTCCTCTTCCTTCTTGGCAATTGCCAGTTCTCCTTGAGAGGAATAGACTTCTTGCCTCACTTCCTGTCCTTTTGCAAAAGCAGTCCTGTCTGGATACCTTTTGGGGAGGCACAGCAGGGAATGACACTGCGCTGATTGTAAGCTTCTCCGGGCAAGGAACTGCCCTCATGCACACTGATAGATGAGGCAATTAAATGGAATGATGAACAGAGCGTTTAAATGTGAAAGATTAGGAAGGCAAATTAGGTAGTCACCACTCACTGGGACAGACTATGTATGTTGCCAAGTCCATTGGCCATGTAAAGCAATGTCTACCATTTCCAGTTCTTTTGCTTTCCTGTAATCAAGGAGCACACTATTTCCCTCATGCACCCTTCCACCATCCCTCTGTTCCAGCTTCCAGAGATGTCAGCAATCATTTGGTCAGAAGGATCTCAGTCTTGCTGGCTTTCCCTTGATCTCTTTATTATTATTAAATTAAGAATAAATATATTCATACATTCTCCCCCCCCCCAAAAAAATCTCTCTTTTATCCTAAGTCCAAATGTTAAAACAAAAGGACTAATTTTACATCCCACTTGCAAGAGAAACAATGGACCGAAAGCCAGGTGTAAAGAATGTACCTTTCATCAGTGGCAATCTAATGTAAAATAATGTCTGTGATGTATTATAATAAACTTGATTCCACATGGCTTGCATTGTTCCTTCTTACTGTTATTGTGCGAACATTTTTCTTCTTCTTTTGGAAGCAGCTGGAGAGTGTAAATTTCCGATTTAACTAGCTGCTTGCCATTGCTTGTGGGTCTTTCCCCCCACTGAGGGAGTAATGACACAGTGCTATCGTCTGTGAAGGCTATTATAAGCAGACCATCACATATCACCCAGCTGAAATGCCCCTTTAGAGACGGCACACAGAGTTCACTTTCTTAAGTCCATTGGCTTCTGTTATCAATAATGCAGGGTAATATTCCAGTGCTGTGTGAGTGCCTGGACCGCCCCATTTCCCCTGTCAGCTTCCTCATAGCCTAGCAGTCCAGTGAACTTGATAAGTGTCCCATCATCCAGTTAATCAAATTACTTATGAACCAAAATTGACAGTTTTCATTAATTATAAAGGATTATTCTAATTGCAATTCAAATTTATTCATTTAGAACAGACGGCATTCAGTAATATTTCAGGAAATTTGCATATTAAATGGAGGGGGTCGTCCATTAAGTATGGTAATGTATGCATATTTCCTTATTTTTAACTTCTGGGCCATATGCACGGCTGCTACTTCAGCAGGTGAAAAACCAGAACGTGCTTAATTTGTTCAACAAACACAGGGCTGTAACACATCCTTTGGCACGAGCCACCATTGTCCTTCGCTTTCTCTATTACTCTCACCTACCTCTCTCCATCCCCTTCCAAAATAGATTTTTTTTTTAAAAAAAGGACTCTTATGCTTTTCAACTTTTTTATTTATTAATAAACCTGTGGTTTGTTTTTTAAAAAAATATAAATAAATAAAAATAAATTGTAAGCACAGCTGGCATGGGCTGATTGAAATGTTTTGCCATCGAAGCTGTGTTCATTAATTTCTTCAAGATGCTGAAACAGGCATTAAGGTTGCCTGTTGGAGTCCTTCCCAGTGTCATGTGGAACAGCAAGGGGGCTAATCGTCAGCCTTGTAACATCAACTGGTTACCCCCCTCGTGCGGTGTGAACCTTTCCCCTCCAGTGAAAAATGAACCTGTCTGAGACAAAAGCACAAAGTATGCAAGCAACGAGACAATGCCATTACTCAAGCCCCTATATAGGTCTCTGTTCCCAGATCATTAAGAATCATATCTTCATGATATTAATAAACACCTACCCCAAAGCCCAGATCTAAACCTGCACGCAGGTATATTTATATTTACCTCTTTGTCAATATCATTCAGCCCAAGTAACTCTGAGAGCAGCACGGCTTTGCTTCAGTTTCCTCCTTTTGGACCTAACTTTTCAAGAGTTAATTCCCCCCCCCCTCCGCCTCCCTCACCATCACCTTGGGTGGAAATTGTGTTGTCATATATCATGTGGCCCAGTCAGCAAGGAATTTAACTAACATCTCCAGAAATTATTTCTATCACGTCTTAATGATTTTACTAAAACATCTGTCATCTCATTCATCTTTGGGAAGCGGCAGGGAGGTGCAGGAGAATAGTTCTTCAAGGAATCCATTTCTTGCTTCACTTTTTTTTTTTTTGGCAGCAGTTTTGTTTCATTTTCTTTGCGCTAACTACAGACCTTTGGTGTTTGTGTGGTTGTGCGTGCATGTCTTTTGGATCATTTTGGTCTAATTAAATATCAATTTGGAGTATTTGGGGGCAGGGTTAGACTAGATGACACTCGCGGTTCCTTCCGTTTCTACAATTTTGTTTTTAAAGTTAAACCATGTATTGGTGACTACCTATAACCTTGTATTCTAGTTTTCTGTGCTTGTATCCTATTGAAGAGTCTGGATAGATAGAAAAAGAGGAAGGTCAGACCCTGAGTCAGACCCTTAGTTCATCTACCACAGTATTATTGACACTGATTGGCAGCAGCCTTCGATGATTTCACACCTTTCACCTGGAAAGATGCTGGAGCTTTCTGCCTACAAAACAGATGCTGTACCACTGAGCTGAGGTCCTTCCCTATAGACCATAGACGGACCTAATGGCAGTGTTTCAGCTAGTGGCACCTGGTGAATTTTGGAGTTGGTGGGGTTATACTGATTTGTGAACATAGTGCATCATTTCAGCACACCTGCACATTTTTCTTGCCCTTGGGCATACTCTCCTCCACCCAGTAAATAACCACAGCCATCCTTCATTTCATGCCAGGTGATCATATCAGTAGCTGTATTAGCATTATCTGCAACTTTTCAGGCCAGTTATTGCTTCTGAACATATGCAGAGTGTGTTTTCCTAGTGACTGAATAATCGAGCCAGGGCTTGATGATACCAAAACAGAGTATCATCCCTACTTTGTTCTTCTAAATAAATAAAAATAATACAGTTTTTTATCATTAATTGTCCCTACTATTTATTTGTTTGATTCCGTTTATGAATCTTTTCCCCTGAAATATCTCAAAGGAATTTTGAAGTGAAAACACCAACAATGAAAACAATGAAAAGCAATCCTGTATGTAAACAATTAAAAACAATTTCATATGCAAAAACAATTTCAAATCCAATACACATGCACACTGAGATATAAGTTGAAAGAGGAGGCTGTGGCAGATACCTATAGCTAGTGCAAAAATGTAATATATCAGAGTATGTGTGTGAGGAACAGAAAAGCAACAAAAAAATACAGGGATTGTAAACTAACACCCTTATCTGAAAGCTCCTAAAGTGGTATGTAAGCTTTTAAGTTACACAGAACTCTTTCCTCAGAGTGAATTCAATTAAAATGGGAGCAATAGATGCTTCTGGTTGGGAGACACCACCATGTTTAGTCTTTTTCTGAAATCTATTTCAGTCTTAAAGTGACAGTAAAAAAAGATTGTGCAGACTAAGAACTATGCTTTATTTATCTATAACACTTCTGTACAGTTGGGCAGCTCTCCAAAGCTATTAACATAAAATACCAATAAACAGCATCATGATAACATGCCAAAACAGTAAAATACTCATTCCAAAAGCCTCCAGTTATGATGACACCAGGGCCCTATCCCTGTCTACTCAAAAGTAAGGGATGAAGACATTGCAGTTTTTTCAAAATTCTGCCTCCAGCATCAGTGTTCTTAGCTAGCCTGAGAAATGGGTATCAACAAGGTCCTCAAGAGGAAACGATAAGTCATAAGGACCCCAGGTCAGGGAGAAGAGATGCAGTGGGTCTTCCTCGGCCAATTCAATCTCATTTAGGTGGTCTTAGTGGTAGGCGCGGGTGGCGCTGTGGGTCAAACCACAGAGCCTAGGACTTGCCGATCAGAAGGTCAGCAGTTCAAATCCCTGCGATGGGGTGAGCTCCCGTTGCTCGTTCCCCTGCTCTAGCAGTTTGAAAGTACTTCAAAGTGCAAGTAGATAAATAGGTACCACTCTGGCAGGAAGGTAAATGGTGTTTCCGTGCGCTGCTCTGGTTCGCCAGAAGCAGCTTAGTCATGCTAGCCACATGACCCGGAAGCTGTACACTGGCTCCCTCGGCCAATAAAGCGAGATGAGCGCCGCAACCCCAGAGTCGGCCACACCTGGACCTAATGGTCAGGGGTCCCTTTACCTTTACCTTTAGTGGTGGGCCACATTATTCTCCGTTTCCGTGTGGGCAGAATGTCCCTGGTTCAATTCGTGGCAAAAGAGAGAGTCAATGTCAATCAGAACAAACTGCTCTAGGTTTAATGGACTCACTTAGTAGAAAGCATGTTCATTATATAAATGAATATTATGCCGCGGCAGAGGATTTGCATCTAAATACAGATGTCATCCATCTGTACTGCATGACTTTCAATGGGATGAGTGTGCACTGAGTTTTCCTGGTTACCAATGTTCTGCCCTAACTAGGTACCCATAACTGCATATGGCAGGGGCTGGATTAGGGCAAAGGTTTTTCTGGGCACCACAGGTGGGTAGTGACAAGGCACAGAATGTCAGCCATATTGCATGCACAATTACCAGTGAGGCGTAATGGCTAGAGCCGCAAGGTCAGCAGGGTTTACCTCGCCTGGGCGGTTCCGTGGGCTGGATCACATCTGCACAGACATGAGATTTCCAGTGCCGTAGAAGCAAGTTCCCCCTCTCTGCTGCACCAGTTTAGTGCAGCGCGCGGGGGGGGGGGAGTGTGTCTCGCCAAGCGGCTGGCTCGGTATGGGGATGGTTCGGGGGCTGTTTAAATGACCTCCGTGGGCCACAGGTTGCCGACCCTTGGGCTAGAGCTTTGGACTAGGACCTGGGAGGCCAGGGTTTGAATCTCCACTCAGCCATGAAACTCACTGGGTGAACTTGGGCCAGGCAACATCTCTTAGGCCTAATCTACCTCACAGGGTTGTTGTGAAGTTGAAGTGTGTGTGTGTGTGGAGAACCATGTCCACCACCTTGAGAGCCTTGGAAGATAAAGGTGGTATATAAATGCAATATAAACAAACAAATGTACTTCCTTCTCAGTCAGAGTGAAGGTAATGGAAGGTCTTCATTTATCCTTATTGATATTGTTACTGAGCCAAGTCAGATTGGCTGTGGAGAGCTGTGAAATGAAAAATCTGTTATCCCTGTGATCACTGATTGAAGAAGCCCCCTCAAATAAGCAACATCAACAACAACAAATAATAATAATACTAATAAATGGTGCCAAAGCAGCAGCAGGTTGACAAATGAGATCTGTGAGCAGCTGGAAAAAATGTGGAAAATGTTATGTCTCCCAGGAATAATTTTGCTTCATATAACAATACTTGAAAATACATTCAGCCTCTCATAAAACCTAGAACTTGACACTGCTGATCCAGCAAGTCCAGGCACTTTAACTGGCTTGTGATGGGTTATGATACTGAGCTTTTGAGCTAAAGCTATCGCCCTCATAGCTTTCATTGACTTCTTTTGTCAACATAGCTTTCATTGACTTCTTCCTCCTTAGCTCTGTTAGGATGGGCAAATTCAGCATGTTCCTCCACAGCTGATCAAAGTGAGGTTAGCTATGTTGTTCCACATGAACAGAAGCAGATCACTAGTGAGATTATGGCTTTCAATGAACCAACTGGAAGTTGAGAAATGCTGCAGAAATCTTTTGAATTCCCCAATTAAAGAGTAGCTTATGAAGTCTCCAGAGTTTGTTGTAGCAATTTTTTGCATCAGATTGTTAACTATGTTTCTTGAATCAAATATTTCTAGTTTTCTAGTTTGAAAAGAACAGGAAACAAATAGCTGCTCTGACAGCATAGACAGGCACCATACAGATAAGGAAGACATGAACACCCCCCCCAAGTACCTAAATCTATTTGTTCTAAGAAATATTTAAAGATGAGAGAAAACTACCAGGTATTGCTGAGATTAGTCAGAGAGCACACATCAATGAATTTTTTATTCCAAAAAGGAACTTGTGCCTACATTAAATATATATGATTTCTTTTTTTTTCTTCAAAAAAAGGTCATCTCTGTCTCCTATTTCTTTACTGTACTACCTAATTTTACTAAGGTAGAGGCCACAAGTCTCCATGACCCAAAAGTTAAGTTATAAATAGGCTGATTGTATGTATCATTCTGAGGTTTATAGCTTCAGTTAATGGCATAAGGCTCAAAGAGATGCACACAACATACTGAGGAAGGATTGTAGCAGAGTCGTAGAGTGTGTGCTTTGTGTGCAGAAGGTCTCGGGGTTCAGCATCTCCAGGTAAAAAGGATCAGGTAAGCAGAGATCTCTCACTTCACCTGCTGTGGCGTGCTCTGCCAGTTAGGGTAAACTAGGCTTCCCAACCAGGTGCCCTCCAGATGTTTTAAAGTACAACTCCCACCAGTCACAGCCCAAATGGCCCAAATGCCATTACCAACAAAAGCTTTGACCTAGGCAAGGAAGGAAATGGCATCTGCAGCAAAAACCATGTCCAGTCGATGACATTTCCTGCCCACAAGTATTTCAGTGTGGTAACTTCGCGGCAACAGCGATTCCAAGATTATTTTCATGAGATGATAATTACAGAGACCTCAAATTGCATTTGTGGTAAACAAGTGGTGCAAACAAAATAATTCAGGGAAGATTTGCAGAATAAATCAATCCAAATGCATATCTTAAGTTACCAGAGCATAACTTTGAGTATAACACCCCTCTGGTCTTCTCCAGGGATCCTCTAACTTTCAGTCCTTACTGGGAAGCTCATGCAAATAACATATGCTGTGTGTGGCACCAGTCAAAGAAAACAGAGCAGCTTTCCTGTAAATGCTCGTCTTCGAATCACAGAGGAGTGACATTCCTGCCCAAAGTCCACTCAGAGTAGCAATGGGCTAAAGCCCAGGCTATTTCATTACTTTTGGGGTAGGGTGAAAGCATGCTTAAGATTGTATTAATTGAGGACAGGGGAGAATCTAAGAACTTTTGGGTCAGGTGGGCTTATCTTTAAACTGATGTAGTTCAGTTTTACACACACACACATACACACACAAACACACACACATACCTTTGCTGCCTTTTCAAGCAGTGTTTGGCTGCCCTTAGCAGTGTGGTTTAATTCAGGACAGGCTGCTCCATGGGAGGAATGATGCTACATTATGGCCATGGGTTAGCTCCTGGGAAATGATGCTGTAACGTGACATAATTTTGTTCTCATGGGCACGGAGTGTATCTCCAAGTTGTTGGGAGGGCAATGACGGGTGCTGAGGGCACCCAAACTACTACTTGAGGTTAATAACAGTAAAAACTTTGCCCCCTTGACTTTAAGCTAAGCCTATCGCCTCCCAACATTTCTTTGAATTCACTTCCCCCTTCCTGAAAGTTGCGGATCTCTCCGCCACCCTAACACTTCCACAGGGAACAAATGGCCCTGTAGGCATGTGTGTGAATATTCAGGCTGGCCTTAATTTCGAGTCATGAGCTAGACCCTTCCTCCATTCTCTGAGCTGAAGGGGTAAAGCCTCTCTTTCAGCCAGCAATGTGGTTGCCTCCAAAAACAGATGCTGGAAGCCTGGGCCTCCCTTCTAGCATGGCTGACCTGCATGGGTTCAGGTGATTTCACTGATGGGAGAAGCCTCAGCCACAGAGCAGTGATGCTTCAGATCAAACTGTGGTCTTGCCTCCTCAGATGCCACCAGGTGGGAAGAAGGGCCTCCTGTCAGTTTGTTTTCTCTTTTATCATCAGAGAATACACTGCATTCCTCTATTCAGAACGCCTGCCTTAACTGTGCTAGGAGAAGGCAACATACATAATCAGGAAACATGACAGTAAAGTTGCAAATCCTCAGCTTTTTTGTATATGATTTGTTTTGCATGCATAAAAATACACAGCTTCAGCTTGTGAGCATTTTTAAGCGCTCGGTGCCATGTGCAAGAAGAAGCATCACATTTCGCTATGTAATTCACTTTGCTGGCACTGATGAGGGATGATTTCCCCCCCAGTGTGGCATAATATTAATGTTTCTCCCTGCTGGCTTCCAAGCCTGTGGGTCAAAGCTCATGTTTCACAACACAGAACAGCCAATCATAAATCTTCTTAAATCATACAGAAGGCAGGAGAGGGTCACTGCAGGGAAAGCTAGTCAGTCTGAACAAAGTGGCATTGATGCATGGAAGGAAGAAGAGACTGGTTTTGGAAAGGTATTGCATGAAGCCATTCACAGTCTTGAGAAGGACGGCTTTGCCTGTTTCTGTAATACATTACAACAGCAATTATCTATGACAGGTCCCTGTCCCAAAGAGCTTACAATTCAGATTTTGACAACATGGAGAAAACAAAAGATGAAAGAATCAACGGTATGAAGACACCAGACCTCTTCCTTTTCATGGTTTCTTTAGTGCTTTATTCAACACATTCAAGATCCAGTATGTTACACAGGACCATTGAATAGCCTTGACAGACAACAACCCCCTAAAAATAGATCCTGCTGATCAATTCTCTTCGGCTTTGGAGAAATTATGGGTCTTGCTCCTGCATTATATACACAGGATTGCTTTGATTTTGCCCATTTAGCAATAATATAACTCATAGCATTTATCCTCCCCCCAATACTATTTTTGGTATATGGAGGATTAGTATGAGCCAGCATTCAGTGGCTTTTTAGTTTAATTCCTGATGATCATTAACAGAAATTCATGATTTGGCCAACATCACCTCTCTGGAACCCCATTTTGTGAATTGCTTTCGGTTCTCACTGTGTACATTTTACCTGGACTTTTGCAAAGTTCTGACTGGTGCTTTTTATCCTCTTTTGTAGAGATGGGGTGGTTTGGCAGGTATTTCCATCAATCATTTTTTTTAAAAAAAACCTTTGCTTGCTTTAATTTGTTGCGTTAAATATGATATTACCACTCTAGTTCTATTTTAAAAAACACAATGTATCTAGAAATTCCCCCTTTAAAATACTGCAAAATGAAAAAATGCATGTTTGTTGTAATACACACCAAATAATTCAAGGAATAGGGATTAACTTGATGTTATTTACTTTTCAGGATCAGTTTTGATAGGACTTATAAGTGCCAGAACCCTTGGTTGTAATCAGCAACTGCTGTTGCTAACATTTTTTTTTTGCAGCTTAAGCGAAAACAACTATTACTCGAACCCCCTGCAGTGATAAGTGAATGTGTCAGTGAAATTATTTTAAACACTTCCAATTCACTAAAAGTGTGTATTTATTCTCTGTATTTGCAAGCTGTTCCTATAATTTCACCCTCTTATTTAGTTGCCCTATAATATCAAATTACTCTTAAACCATTTTGGTGTAACACATATTGCTTGAAAAAAAAGGAAGCACAGAAAGGAAATATTTCACTCTAGTATACACATCTCCACCCTGCCCCCATCCCTGTGATCATCATAATCATTCAGAGAACATTTATTTAAATTCAGATGACACTTAAATAATGCCAATATCAAATGGGCCAAACCTTGCAAAACAAAAACCCCATGATACAACTGTTAATATTGAGGAGATTATGGAATAAAATTAAAATGTGAAATACCTTTCAGCTGTAAGGAAGGAATAAAGTCAGCGATGTACACCAGCAAACCACAAAGTCGGCAAATAAGACAGGCAATGTATGGGCACATATCAAGCTTAAAGTTCAATTTGCCTTTTTTATGTGATGCTGGCTTCTCATCTTTCCCAAAATACTTGGCTGAAACCATAAAGAATCATGGGGATGCCTCAAAATCAGACACCATGTTGAGTCCCTGCCCGTTAATCTGGGGGGCAAAACCTGTGATCTTAAAATCTGTGGCCTTCCAGTCCTGAAATTTGTATTTGTACAGAAATTTCTCCTGCTCTGATTTGTACTCTTTAATCTCACACAGTTTTTAATTCCACAAAGACTGTGTGGAACAGAGATTGAGAACTTTTTTTAAGAACCACCACCGGATTTTCCTCCCTAGTCAATAGTAGGGCAGGTGGGCAGAGATGTTCTCCTGACCGCAGCATTATTGCTGCTTACCTGGACAGGGCTGGGATGGCAAGTTCTCAGCTACATGAGTACACTGGTGGGAGCACTGGATTGGTGGCAGCAGCATTCCCACCTGTTCAACCATCTTTTGGAAGGACAGCAGTGCAGCTGTTCCCTGCAACAGTTACTATCACTACTGCTTCTAGTGCCGACTCAAGACATTTTGGTACCTAAGGTGAACCACAAAATGTCTCCCCCTCCCTACCAGGGAAGGAGTGAGTAAATCAGGTACAAGGGGGAATAAATATCTAGATCAGGATCTGCTGCCCCTATGGATCCTGCCACCTGAGGCATTTACATTACCTTGCCTCATGAGTGGGCCAGCCCTGACTGTTTCTGGTTCCAGCCTAGACATAACTAACAAACCAAATGGAGAAGAAAAACTGAACTAAACAGTCCCCCCCCCCAAAAGAACTATGTTAAGATTACTAAACTGTATAGTGAAGGGATATCCTCAAACACAACCAACAAATATCCATGTAATTCAAGTTCAGATGCCCGGAAGAAGATGTGAGACATCCACAATAATTTTAGGAAGTTAATGAAGCATAGGGAAAACTCTGCATTCCCACTTTTACATCCATCTATTGCAAAGATGGATGAAGGACCAGTATGGACTCAACCCTGGGCAGCCCATCCAATTTGCCCCAAAGCCTGAAGCAGAAGCATAATTAAAAGCACAAAAGCTTTTGCTGTGATAACTGGTAAACACTATACAGAGAACCTTAGTGGGAGATAGGTATGGATAAATCATGTTTCCTCAGGAATCTTTAAGTGTGTGCCAGACAAGTTTCAAGTCAGTTTGAGAGGGAAAATGGTGCAGTAGTTACCGTAAACAGTACCATCTTAATCTCCCCTCTTTCTACCTTCTTTTATTCTATTTGCTGTTGTGAGGAACCAGAAACCAAACAACAGGAACACGCATGTCAGCTGTGCCAGAAATGGCAGGCAAGACCTCTTGCGCCACTGGGAGTTTTTCTCTCTCCATTCCCCTGTTTTTACATATGCCAAGAACAAGCACAAAAAATTGTTTTATGGTGGTTTAACAAAACGGGAGACAAATGCTGGCCCCATGCAAAAGAACTGAATTACACACTTCATGAACCAAATTAGTACCACATCGCTTTGCTTTGTCTGAAAGGTGATGTGCGTTTACGGGCCCATTTTTCAGCAAGATAAATATGACATGCGCCAAGTCTTCCCCAAGTAAATATTGTAAATAATAAAAGACTCTGCCAGGGAGAGCTGAGAAATGACTTAACCCTCACCCATTTGTACTGTGCGATGCCAAAATGCCACTGGCCAGATTTGTATAACAAACTGCCCGTTTAGTCCTCTAATATATTGCACCGCAGCCTTCCTTAATTCCCCGCGATCATCAACATTGCTGGTTTAATTGTGTGCCATTCAAGTGGAAGCATAATGCATGCTGAAAGGAGAGTTCTTTATGGTTGGGTTTTTCAACCTTGCCCACACAAGGGCTGCTCCAGGACTCGCCATGTTCCCTAAGGCCTCCATTCCATAAAGCAAAACAATGTGCAGTGTCACTCTTTCGTAATGCGACTCCTTTGAGAAGCACAGCTTGCAGCTGTGATGAGAACGTAGGCTGTTGTTCCAATTACTGAAGCAGTCAGTTAGGCTGCTTTGGTCAAAAGACAAGATTCCTACTGGCAGAGGTGGTGGTCGTGCATACAAGGCCTGGACCCCTGCTCCATGTCACTAGGGTTCCTGCAAACCTGCATCTGCCTGGGGTGGCTTTAAGGTTGAATCAGCCTTACAGGCAATCACACTAGGTGCAAACATCATCAATCTCCAGAAGTTCAACACCAACCATTGTGATCAAGATAACAGGCTGCATAACTGGATGTACGTTCATCATGTGTAAGATTGATTCAGAGAATACAGCTAATTTATGATCAAAGGCTGCATAGGAGGAGCAAGGACTAGGAGTGCATGCCTTTACCCTGAATTTGGGGCAGGTTGACGTTCCAAGATGATCTTAAACAAGGCAGTAATTCAGGAGGTCATGAAAATTGCTAATCTGCTGAATCAAACAAATCCCCCTGCTCCCTTGAGAGAGGAGTAGAGTACATGCTGTGCATGAAGGTGGTCCCAGGTTCAGCTTCTGGCATCTCCACTTAAAAGGGTCAGGTAGCAGGTGACTGAAAAACAAAAAACACACACCAAACCTCAGACCCTGAAGAGCTATTGCCACAATACTGGGCTAGACAGAGCCTTACTTTCCTAGGTTTTCCTTTTGATTACTGTTGCCAGTTTGGACCAGTTCTAAACAGGGGCCTGTATGCAAAAGAGAACAGGGCTCTGATATCTTTAATAGCAATGTTGAAGGGCTCTGATATCTTTAATAGCAATGTTGAAGAGAGAATTCCTACAGAATTCCTGTAGCCAGGTGCAGCTGAAATCTCTGAGTGTCTTTCCTCCTGCCACTGCAGCATTGCCATAGCCTGCACCTGGTGAGCTCTTGCCCCCTCAGAAATAAAGAAGTCTTCCTAGTGTATGAATTTGAAACACATTAAAGGAAACAATCCAGTGTCCTGATGGATCATCCCAGTAATGGAAAGCTGTGACCTGGAAATTTCCCACAGAATACCTGCTTGTAAAGATAATAGAGAACACAGCTGTGAACATGCACTTATTCTCAGTAGGAGCTGAGTTCTTCTGTCGGGTTAGCAATTTACCTAAACTTCTGAATCAATAACTGTTTTGCATGAGATAATGCAGGACTGAAAAGGTTTATTATTGTTATTATTAAAGGATTTATGAAAAGCTAACTACTTAGATGATATCAGTCGCCACCTACCTTTCTCAGCTCGCAACTGTGTTATTTAACTTCATGGACAAGTCCTTGTATTTTGGTAATAGCAGCTCTTAATTATAGCATCATCTGGGGATCCTGTTACAGAATTGGGACCTGAAGACTGGAACATGGCCTAGGCAAAGCCATACAGACAATTCTGGATGACTTCATAGATGACCATCTTTGTTTCTCACCCTAAACAATGGGTAGCACCAGGCAGAGATACATAGTCCTGTTTTCTGCCCCAGATTCTCCCAGCTCACTAAGCCCTGTTGCGTCTTAAGCTTCTAACACCTCCTCTTCCCAGTCTTCTCCCTCTTCTCCTTCTGACCATTCATCACTGTCCCACCACCACTCACCAGGTTCTGAGCCTTCTTCCCTTGGTGGTTCCCCAGCTGATTCCTCCATCATTCCTCTGCATCCAACCAGCCCATGACATTAGTATTATGACTGCAGCTTTTTGCATAGTTTGACATGCATGGCTTCATGAGTCTGGAGTCTTAACAACTGCGTTTTATTTAAAGTTGCATTTTATCTATGTTGTCTACATGGAATCCTGTGGGGTGAAGGGAGGTTTAAAATTACTTTAAAATTACTTTATCTGTATGTTGAGAGTAAGTTCATGTCAACTACTACTGCCTTAGACCTCAGTCCTATGTGTATGGAAATATGCCCCAACAATCTCAATGTGATATATTCCTTGGTAAACAGGCATAGAACTGGGTGTTGTTCATACCTTGTATAATCTACGCATGCACTGACAACAATTACTAATTCTAGATTATAATGTTCTGTATGAATGGCTGGTTTATAATCACCAATTATAAGTACCTTTGTGCTTAAAGTTATTGTGCATGCATCTGCAACTGGATGATGAGCACTAGATTTTGGCTTCCCTTTTTGGAAAAAAAAGAGGAGCTCTAATTTGGCACAGTTGTGTAGTTTGCTGACATGTGCTTATGTTGGGTGTTGCGCATGACTGCAGATGCGTTAAGGAACACTGTAACTGCAGTACGTGCTTGTTTTTTAAGTGACCTGTTAAATATTTGTCTAATGCTGTGCATGTTGAGAAATGGTGGGGAAGCTGAAACATGAAAACATTCTTACTGTGTCTGGGCCATCTACTTATTTCTCTTAACTGTTGCTAGTATCTGATAAATGATTATACAAGAGCACAAGGCAATTATGAGTACTCCACTCTCTGTTTGTAACTGTGAATTGACTCCTGTTTGGAGTGAAATTGTGGACTGGTTTTTTTCCAGAGACAACCAATTAGTTATTTTTGTCTTGTTAAGGGAGAAGAGTTTTCTTTTGGCTGAAAGTAGCTAGATTTATTTTTTTATATTGAAGAGGTGATGGGGTGGGTAGTTTGGGGCAGTTTTATGCTTCCTAAATGCCAATTTACCTGTATGTTGAGAGTAAGTTCATTTGAACCAGGTAGAGTTAATCAGTAGGTGGAGCAATTGTGCATTTCCTTAACTTCACATTCAGCACAAATTTAGTTTTAGTTTACATTCTACCTGGAATTATGTAACTGATCCTGTACAGCTCTGGATAACATGCATGGATGTATGTGTATCAATCTTTATAATACTTCCACCCTGCTTTTTTATGAAAATGTTGAAGACAGTTAACAATAAAAAACCAATAAAACTACATTAATAAAATGAAAACATTTTACAATAAATTTATAAAAGCAGCAGGAGGGGCTTCAGAAACCTAGTTTTAAAACAATGGCTTCTATCTTCTATTCCATTCACAGAAGGCTTTTTTTCTGCTGCGATGTTTTCTGTGAATGGAAGAGGGATATAGGGAATTTTTGCAATTTCTCCCATTCTCAAACAGCCATCTGTGCCACCTCCTAACTTACCCAACCTTCTGAGGAGTAAGATTTTTTGTGTGTTGGGGGGGGGCAGGGCACAGGAGGGAGGAATCAGTTAAAATTGCCTTTCCTATCTCTATTCACTAAATGGAAGGATATTGATGGATGAAACCTGATAAACAGAACAAGCTCATTGGAATCAGGGTGTCTTCACTGCCTATCAAAAGTTAACTGTGCCTGTGATGGGACATGGTGATCCTCTCTTTTTCAAATAGCATCTTTAAATACTTAGAAGGAGTTTACAATCCAATGGCCAAAACTCTGATATTAAATGTACCTTTGCCTTTAAGATGCAGGTTATTAAAGATGCAGATTGCATCTTCTGTGGGATATGTGAAAATTAATGAGATAAATACATGTGGGGGGGCATTGAACTCCCTATTCCCCTGCTGAGGTCCTGTGGAAAACCCTCTTGCAAATGTGGCCTGTGCTTTTGTGGGAAGCAAATGCTAGCTTCAGAAGAGGGATCTTCCCCAGGACCGTAACAACAGAGGAAGGGATTTAATCTCCCCTCTACATCATTTGCAATAACAATAATTGTCAGCCCCATCCCAGCTAATGCAATTTGTGCTGGATGCAAATTTTGGTTTTGATCCTAAAATTCAAAGTACAGGGGAAGGAAATGTAGATAGGAAAAAAGAGGTATGCACAGTACATCAGATAAATGAAATATGTGCATGTTTTCTGGGTATAGTTCCACTGGGTATCATTCTAACACCTGAGGAGGGTTAGAATAGTAGCATGCTAAATGTCTGTTCTCTTCTGGAGCTTGGCACTTAGTAAAGGAGGCACATGATTATTATCTTTTTGCAATTGGATGCAGCCATGCAGACCAAATTCAGCATACTAAGCTGTCCCTAAAGTAGTCCTAGTAAAGTTTTGGGATATTCTCAAGGGCACTTCCAAACTGTTGCTGTTTTGTGGGTGAGATTCAACTGCACACCGGTCTCACTGCATTCCAGTCTCACAGTTTAAATGACACTCTTCTGTAACAAACTTGTCCCCCATCCCCAAATCGGGCTTTAGTAAGGAAAGTGATGGGGAAATATATTGGGAAGTGTAAGTTTACATTTGCTTAATGTGAGGTCATATAATCTCCCTGCAAACAACAGAATGGATACTTAATAAACAGCCAACATAATGTAACCTCCTCCCTGCAAACGTTGTGCAAACAAATCAGGACGTGTGTTCATTAAAAAGGCCTTTTTTGAAGCAACCTCCGTATTTGTTCATTTCTGTCTTTTTCAGCTGTGGGCAATTCTATGAAAACTTTTCATACAGCCCTCTGAATAGCAAATGTCTCAGGTTTTCTGATCCAATATTTCTAGTCACTCTTTTTACAATTCACTCGGTTGTTAATTGTCTGGATTGCTTGTATAAACTGACAGTTGAAGGTGGTGGCAGTTTGTGAAATACTAAACATTGGCCCTGAAAGCATTAATTGCTGTTACAAGAAGTGTCTCCAAAAAGGCCAGAGCAAGATGGGACATCATGGCAAGAACTCTGCTTTCTACGATTAAAAAAAAAGAGAGCTACTCTTGATTTGCTTATATAGTGATTATCCCAGGGCAGGAATGAAAGATCCCTGTTGGTCAAAATGGAATTTTTGCCTAGATGTGAGCTTGATCAGATGCAGACTACTGTTTGAGTATGTAGTTCCCGATACCCCCCACCCCATCCCCCCGCTACAAAAACATTCCTGTTTCCCTTGTTGATCTTTCCATCCCAAATCCCCATTTCCTTCCTGCTCTCTTCACTCAGCGAACTTTTATCATATGCTAAGGCCATGCTGTCAGCATCAGAAGTAGAGAAGAGTTATAGGAAGAACAGTAGTAAAGGATCTGCTATGGGAGCCCTCCTCCAGATGGAGATTTCCCTGGCAGATTAATTTTCTGGTTTTATGGTCATTTTGTGCCAGCTAAACAGCTGCACCGGAAGCCTCCAGAAGGTCCTCTGCTTTGCTTCCTGGATTGCACGTAACATTGTAAAATATTATGCATAACATCAGGCATGTGGGAGTAGGTTTTAAATAAAACAGGGTGACTAGGGCTGCTGTTTCTGAATGGCATGATATGGGGGTCAAGCCATGGAAATCAGTGCAACTCAGCCAGTTTGCTTCAGTTCAATGACGCACAGATTTAGACCCATCTCTGATCCATAGACCCAGGGCGGGAAAATATGTAGGAATTGCTACAGTCAAAGATCTAATTCACAATACCATTTTTGAGGGAGGAAGCTGATTTTCTGAAGGTGACCTGCACCCTATATAGTATAATTGCAAGTTACTGTGCCTTGAACTTGTTTTCTTAGATATCTTCAGCATTTGTTTTGCTGCATCAGGGACCACCCACAAGCCACATTCCTATCTAGCTATCTGCATTGGTTCAAAGAAATGACCTCAAATCAGGATAAAGGTAAATTATAATCCCTCTGGTTAAGAGCCATGCAATACCTTCTGCATTCTGCACCCGCACAAGTGTTAAGTGTGACAATGAAGTAGTCACAGTGCTGGTGCCACCAGGTTTAACCAAAATAAAAAGAGCATGAAATATGTCTGGTGCCCTCCTTCGAGTTTTCTCAAGAATGCCATCAAATGCCGTCATTTCCATGGAATGCTAATAGGTTTTATAGATCTCTTGGAATTCTGGCTGGACACCTTTAAAAGTCAATTTTCAATGACAGCCTTCCTCCCCCTTCATATTGCATAATATATATTTTAGTGACATATGCCTCTAATCAGGCTAGATGCTTTTGCAGAGCTCTGAAGGACACACGGGCTCTGTAACATCTCTCAGATAATATTGTCATATTCTTGGAGCACAAGGCCCATTTTGAAACAGTAATTTGGTCCCTAAAGAGCTCTTTAGCCTCTGCCTCGCCTGCCAACCCTGGCCAAGTGTCGAAGAGAGCGGCCTAAGATAGATGGTCTGGACTTGGGTAGAGTAATTTAAACCATCCTGCTTTTTCTTGCTTTCTGGGTGGAGAATTTACTCAGGAATCTATATCATTCATTCTCTCTCTCTCTCTCTCTCTCTCTCTCTCTCTCTCTCTCTCGTATATGAAGTGCTTCTTTCCTTCTTGATCTTTTATTTTTATTTTCTCTCCATTTTCCATAGGAAACCTTTATTAGAATGCAGATGAACTTGACTTCTGCAAAGGGATTAAGTGGAGGTTCTTTGAGTAATAAATCTAAAAGCATATTACAAGCAAGGAAAAGGGATTTCCCTAGTGTTTTTGGATTTATAAGTGCTAGAGGCTAAACAACTTACAAGGGCACTAAGATTGCTCCTTTTTTCCTCCCTGTCCTTCTCCCCTGCCCAAGTGTAGGACATGTTCTAATATTGTGACCTAGCTGAAAATTAAGCTGGTTTTACTAAGTAGAAAACATGTAGAGTAATTGAAAATGTGCCATGCAGACAGGAATGCTCAATGTTACATTGTCTTGTTCAAAAGATTACACTGATTTGCAGGGAATGTCTTAACTCCTAATCCCAGTGACACAAGATCACACTGACTGTTTATTCTTCCATAGCTGGTAGAATCTAAAGGAAGGGTGATAATAATAGGTACTCTAGAGGCTGAAAAGAATGCTCTGGGAGCCTTTTTTGAAACACGTTGAATTTTCAGTTTTACATTTTGTATAGTGTGTTATGTTTTCCAAAAGGATAGCATAAATTAGAAAAATAGAAGGGGTTGGTAGGATGTGGTTCTAAGACGTAAAGGGATAGGAGGGGCAATAGTAGTGAGGACTCTGTAAAGGCAGAGGAAGTTCCCTCTGGATAATGCAGAGTCTGGAAGAAGCTGAAAAAGATACAGAGCCTGTACTACTTGAAATGAACAAATCATCACAAGAAGAGGTGTTGAAAGTAAGGATTTCCTTTAGCTGTCCGTTCCCAAACTGCGGTCTGCCGACCCCACTGGTAGAATCATAAGCAGATACATTTGATCCCACAGGGGAACGATTAGAAGGACAGACTGCCACTGCCATTTTGGATCTGTAGCAGCTGAGAATTTGAATTCTGATAGGAGGAAGCAGATGGTGGTCTATGAAACGTTAGGAAGAACGTTGGCTATTTTTGTGTTTATAAAAGGGCTAGGTATCGGTGACCCACGGTGAGACAGTTCACAAGTCTGTATCCTACTCTAGTTATGGATCCCCGTGAGAGGTTCATAAAGGATCTTAGTGAAAGTTTTGCTGTGAGTCACATCTGATAATTAAATATGAAAATTATTTAATTAAAATAACTAATTAATTAAAAACAACTAATTGCGGGTGGGTGAGGATTGGGAGGATTTGCTCACAAGCTTCATCATGTTCCATTTTCTTTTGAGACTGTGGAAACCTGCACTTTGAACAAAATGTGTACCATTCGTACAACCAGCATTCAAATGGTTCTCTGCCATGAAGTGTGAAAACAATAATGTTTACCACTTGCGGACGGCGTAATCATGTTAACTGATTACTAAAATTCAATTGTAAATCTTCCCCCTATGACAACCTGCTGCTTTGAATATCTGACCCTTATTTTGAGTCCTTAAAAATATTGTAATATTGTACTTAGCACATTTGGCTACAGTGTAGCTGCTACACGTTTCTTTCTAAACAACCAATAAGCAGCTCAATGGAGGTCCCCACTGGACCACTTTGTGTGTGTGGCTTCAAGCATCTCTTCAGATATTTTCTGAGATTTTGGCCCAGTGACTGGAGTTGGAACTAGAACAGAGATATCTAGAGCTCTGTTTTCCACTCTGGCTGAACCATAATTTACACATAACATTTATGAGCTGTTGGAAGCTTTGGACACTACCTCTTTTTCTCTTTTTGCATCCAAAAGGAGATTTAAAACTTCTGCTTTTGGTTTGGTTTCCAGCAAAACAGAGTTCCCTGCTACAGTTCTTAAGGGAACTCTGGCTAGCTTAAACTCCAGCTGGTTCAAACAAACCAGGATCAAACTGCGGTTTACAATCGCTTAACTAGAGTTTCAAGTAACCAGAGTTCTCTGAGTTTAGACGTTACCATGAAACTGCCAGATTTAAAACTGGAAGCAGATTCATAGGCGCCGACTCCATGGGGCCTGAGGGGGCCCGAGCCCCCTCAAAAATTCGTTTTGGGGGGCTCCGCCCCCCCCAATAATTTAAGAAAATTATTACCGTAAATTTCGCTCTATAACACGCAGATTTTTTCTCCTAAAAAGTAAGGGGAAATGTCTGTGCGTGTTATTGAGCGAATGTGTGGTCCCTGGAGCTGACTCGCCGGAGCGCAGGGGCAAAAATAGGCAAAAATCAGGCAAAAATCAGATCGGGCGGTCGGGCGGAGAGAAGGCGGAAGCTGCTGCTTTCCTGCATTCTGCCTCAGGGTCTTACTGCCCACTCGCTTCTGTTGCTGCGTTTGCTCAAACTCAACAAAGAGCAGGGAATCCCCTGCCCTCCTGGCAAGCAGAGGGTTAAGGAAAGGATCGAGTCCTTCCTTCTAATTCTTTCCTAGTCACACTGCGTGCAGGCTCCAGCCCACCACCTCCTCCTCTCCGTGCTCTAGGGACTCGCAGGCAGCCGAAAAACAGGTGGGAGAGAGAGAGAGGGCTGGCTTGGGGGGGGGGGACTTTTGCCTTCCTTTCTTCCCCCCCACCCCGTTAAACTCCTCCCCTGCATTCTTAGCCAGCTGCTTCTCCGCACACCCCTCTTGTGCTTCTTGTCCCTTCTGTGTTTTTCCTTCCCTCCCCATTTAAAACGTGGTGACAAAGCACGGATCCACATGGATCCTCAGGATTTTTGCATTGGGTCACCCCAAATTCACCATCAGATCACATTACATGTCCATGGCTACCGTCTGTACCAAAAAAATCACGCACCCACTGTTGCCTGGGGCTGCAATGATGCAAAAACGTGGTTACAAAGCATGGATCCACAGGATCTTTGCACTGGGTCACCCCAAATTCACCATCAGATAACATAGCATGTCCATGGCCACAATGGTGCAAAAACGTGGTTACAAAGCACGGATCCACATGGATCCTCAGGATTTTTGCATTGGGTCACCCCAAATTTACCATCAGATCACATAGCATGTTCATGGCTACATCTTGCACCAAAAAAATCATGCACCCACTGTTGCCTAGGGTCACAGTGGTGCAAAAACGTGGCTACAAAGCACGGATCCACATGGATCCTCAGGATTTTTGCATTGGGTCACCCCAAATTCACCATCAGATCACATAGCATGTCCATGGCTACATCTTGCACCAAAAATATCACGCACCCACTGTTGCCTAGGGTCACAGTGGTGCAAAAACGTGGTTACAAAGCACGGATCCACATGGATCCTCAGGATCTTTGCATTGGGTCACCCCAAATTCACCATCAGATCACATAGCATGTCCATGGCTACATCTTGCACCAAAAAAATCACGCACCCACTGTTGCCTAGGGTCACAGTGGTGCAAAAACGTGGTTACAAAGCATGGATCCACATGGATCCTCAGGATTTTTGCATTGGGCTACTCCAAACTCACTGCCAGATATTAAAAATCTTTATAAAATAGAGAATTAAATACATACAGAATGTTAATTTTTCAGTTTCAAAATATTAGTACTAGTTTAGTACTGTATTTCTATATTACTATAGTACTGTATTAGTTATTTTCAAATACTTAAATATTTTTAGGGTGTAAGACCCAATTAAAGCCCGTTATTTACATACAGTATTACAGTATTTACATACAGATATTATTTTTATTTAATGAACCCTCAGCCTTATTCAAAGTAAGCTTAAATTAGCTATTTCACTTATTAATCAAAGTGCTATTACTGTGCGACAGCAATATTTTATGTTTTATTCTTTTAATGATAGTTTAGGATTTATTTAAATATCATTACAGTCTTTTCAGAGCTATATATTCACTGCTCTGTAATAGTCTATAAGCATAATTGTTACTGTAAATTAAATTAGCTTTTTACGAAAATACCGTGCGTGTTTATGTTTTGTTTCTTTTTTCAAAGCCAAAAAGTGTTTCAGGCTTGTCGAGTTTCCCGGAGTGTGGAGTTATAGAGAGTTGAGTTTTCGGGGTTCTAATGTTGATCATATGACTCTAAAATACTTTTAAAAAACTTTAAAACTCACTGATTTTCATCTAAAATTTAGAAAACTTCCCGGGGCAGGACCCCGGTATGCCCCCCCCCCCAATATTTTTTATAAGTCGGCGCCCCTGAGCAGATTATTCCAATCACTTCCTCTGGTGCATGGAAAGGGGGGGGGGGTGGGAGAGTTCCAGGCTTGTTGTAGTTCATGCATGTAATGCTAAAACACAGTTTGACATGGCATCCGAATGAGTCCATTACCCTTTTAATGGCAAGAATGGAACTTGAAAATTGCCCCTTTTCTATTAGCTTAATTTAGGAAAGACTAACCCACACTTTACTACACCCAGGAATACACATGCTGATGAGAGATTCAGCAGTGCTTATTATTCTAGAGTTAACAACCAGCATTAACCCTTTCCACATCACATTTTTGAAATAAAATGAATGTTTTATAAGACCTAACCAGATAAGCATTCCTGAATCACATCTCCCCATATCTTTCCTTTCCACTCTGCCATGTTGCTTCTGTCTCCACAGAAGCACAATATTCCTTCCTCGCTGCCTGTCCCCATTTCATTCTGCTAGACTGGTGGTTTCACTTGTAACATTGACATTCACAGTGCACAAAAAAACAGTATGGAAAGCAAAGTGCATTTTAAGAGCCCCTTTTTTATTCCTTCCATGACTGGGAAAGATGGCAGAGAAATCTGAAGTAAAAACTGTCAATATGTGATGCCTTTTGCAGCTCTCCTTCTTGATCAAATAAATAATTTGTAAGGTTTTGATGACAAAAGGATGTATCCTCTGCTCAGCTATCACCTGCCAGCACTGCCCTGTGCAATCTGATTTAGAGATTTAAGCATAAAAATCTTCCTTTCCGCTGTTTCCCCTGGAAACAGGAGCCCAGCAGAGAGGTTAATCATTTGGGTTTCCAATTCATAGCCAGAGTGGTGGTTAGTAGTGGTGGTGGTGGGGAGCCAAAAATAATTCTGCTTTCATGCACCTAAAATGAATTGCAGAAAATGTTTATTTGAGAAACCATTGTTTTAACCACAGGTCTCAAAATGCTTTTATGCATTCACTAGGAATGGTTTTATTCTTTTACAATTGTGCACATTCACATCAGATTGTTTTATTTAAGTGTAAGGGTGTTCATTGACCTAAATTCTGTTGCACAATATGTCTTTGATGCTTATGTTCATTTGTTTTTACAAAGGTTTATACTCTACTCCTCCACCCCACAGCAAGGCTGTCAAAGTAGCACTGGGAGGGTGGGCGGGGGGGGGGGGAGAGACTTTCTTTCTTTTCACATTTATATCCTGTCTTTCTTCTGTCATTGAGCTCTGGATGGCTTACACAAGGGTCTCCAGTAGTTTTCCGTCCAAGCACTAACCAGATCCAGACCTTCTTAGCAGCAGCTAGGTTGCTGTACCAAGTCCATTCAGATTATAGCCCCTGGCCCTGTATTAGCATATCACTTGATGGTCTTTTAACAGATTTATCCATGTATAACTTGATGGTCTTTTAACAGATTTATCCTCCCAACCTACAGTGTGGTTTAGAGAAATGGTGTTATGCTTATTTGATATATGAGGGACCCAGGCACAAGGAGATGGATATATTTTGCAACACGAAGAATGCAGCTGTGCATTGTAAGCTACAGTCATTGCACCTCAAGCTGCTGAGTACTGTACGACTCTTTCTTTTTTACCTTTCCTAATGTAGAAATGAATCCTAGTGATGAACTCTGTTGAAACAGGAGGGCGGTCTGTTGATTTAGATTTGGGCAAGCTTAATTCTTCATCATGGTTCACTAGCAGGGAGTGCCTGGTGCTGACTGGGAATCTAAATAAACCTACAAAAATTTGTTTTTTATGGATAGAGTCATTTGTGAGTTTTATGGCAGCATGTGTGTTTGTGTGTGCGCGCGCTCCCCCCCCCAACCTGAGGCTTCTACCTCTCCAAACCAGAAATCAATTTGTGTGTGTCAGGGTGCTAACGTTTAATTATGGCTTACTTGGTCTGCTACCCTGGTTCAACATAGTGTCTGGGTCAAAACGTAGACAAAAAACACCACCTCTATCTCAGGAACCCTCGTGCTGAGTTTGATGATGTTATCTTCAGAGGCATCCAATCTGGTAGAGGTTGGAACTTTTCCACCCAGTTGGGCAATGATATCTTCAGAGCCATCCAAATTGGTGCTGGTTGGAACCATCACACCAAATTTGTTGCAGTCACACCAAACTGAGTGACAACATTTTTAGAGGCATACAAATTGGCACAGATTTGGATCATTAATGCCAAATTGGGTTGTTGTCACTCTGAATTTTGATCTTCCTCCTTGATTCAGAAGGGTGCCCAATGTCCAAATGAAGACGAAGATTGCTGCCATCCCCTCAAGAAACCCTTTGTCAATCTAGGCAACGATATCTTCAGAGACATCCAGATTGGTACAAGTTGGAACTGGCATGGTGAAAATTGGCCAAAGTCATGTTTCTGTCAGCCATCTTGATTCATGAATGAATAAAGGCAATAGCTTTCCTTTGCTCCCTCCTCCCTTCAACTACCAACCCCCAATAACCTGCCTCTGAAGCTAGAGGCAGTAGCAGAGCTTTATGCTCCGGCACTAGGGGGCAGAGAGCAGGTGGGGGCATGGTGTGGCGTGTGTCCTGGGGGCGTGGTGCACATCCTGGGGGTGGGGCGCGCCACCCACAGGGACATGGTGCGTGGCCTAGGGATGGGGCGCCCATTGCGGGTGGGGGGCAGCCGCTATGGCACCCCACTGGGATTGCACTGCTGGGGGCAGTGCGCTCTGCCCGCACTCTTCTTCCTCCGCCAGTAGCTAGAGGTTCCATTTACCTGTCATGGATAATAGCTGTTGGTAGACATATACTTTGCAAATAGAAAAGGAAATTAAAGCCAGGAAAACTAGTAGCCATTGTTGCAGCTTATGGAAGCCAGTTCCATGAAATAATGATATATGAAGTTATTTTCTTTTGTCTCTCCTGTATCTATTGCCAATCAATCTCACTGGGTGATCCTGAATTTCAGTATTATGAGAGAGAGGGGGGGGGAGTTGTTTCTACCCACTGTTTCAACACTTCACATCATTTTGTCAACCTATATCACACCTTCCCTTAATCATCTTTATTTCCAAACTAAACAGCCTCAAAGACCATTAGCTTTTTCTTCCAACTCCTTGTTAATTTTGGTTACTTTTCTGATCTGCAATGGCCAGAACTCTGACATTTTCCCAAATGCAGCTGCACTACGGATTTGTATGAAAATATTACGATACATGTTATTTTATTTTCAGTCGGTTACTTAATAAATCATAGCATGGAATGTGTCTTTTTGACCACTACTACTGCACACTGAGTTGACGTTTTCATTGAGCTATCTACCAAAACCTCAAGATCTCCTTTCTCAATAGTCACTGCCAGTTCAGACCCCATAAAAGGATATGTAAAGTTAGGACTTTATTTTTTCTCTCCAATCTGTCTCCCTTTACATTTATTTACACTGGGTATCATTTGCCATTTTGTTATTCAATTGACCAGTTTGGAGAATCATTTGGCGATATTTGCAGACTCGGCTGCCTTGTTCCAGTGCTTTCATTCCTTATTTTATTAGAACTGCTTGTTTACTCCTATCATCTCCTCCCTGTCCTTTAACCAATCACTAGTCCTTAGAACCTGTCCCTTTATCCGATGATATGCAATTCTAGTTGCACTGGTATAGCATTAGACAGATGGTATCCCAGTGCAGTGGGACACAGGTGGCGCTGTGGGTTAAAGCCTCAGTGCCTAGGACTTGCCGATCGAAAGGTCGGTGGTTCGAATCCCTGCGGCGGGGTGCGCTCCCGCTGCTCGGTCCCAGCGCCTGCCAACCTAGCAGTTCGAAAGCACCTCCGGGTGCAAGTAGATAAATAGGGACCGCTTACCAGCGGGAAGGTAAACGGCGTTTCCGTGTGCGGCTCTGGCTCGCCAGAGCAGCAATGTCACGCTGGCCATGTGACCCGGAAGTGTCTCCGGACAGCGCTGGCCCCTGGCCTCTTGAGTGAGATGGGCGCACATCCCCAGAGGCTGTCAAGACTGGCCCGTACGGGCAGGGGTACCTTTACCTTTACCTTATCCCAGTGCCTATGGTCAAAACCTTCATACCTCTAACCAAAAAAGTTGTGGCCTCATTTGACCCCATAAAACCAATATTCTGTGTATTGTCTAGTTACTCAGTCCTAGGGAATGGGGTGGACACGGGGTCTCGATATGCAAATGGTTTGCCTCAGTAGATAGCAGCATGATTGTTTCAAATACCCTGCAGAACATGTGGATGAAATAGTAGCAGCAGGAGTAGAATCTCCACTGGTTGCTCATAACCAGTCTAGTGGAGGCATAAGTAGGTCATAGTGGATAATCCTATTACACTTCTCAATACTCTTGTGGTGAATATTTAAATTGAAAAGTTATGGCAAAGAAATTTGTCTCTGAAAAAGAAAGCCCAACACCAGTAAGTGACCTATGGGCAATGAAACAAGGTTGTCTTAATTTTCCTGTATAAAATCTCTTAGTATCCTTCTATATCCATAAGATGGTGAATAGCAGGTGGGGTTGGATGCCATGACCTAATCTACTAGCAGAAAGCTGAGTAGCACACGCCATCTTGGATACAACCATATTGTGCATGCCAGCTGGTACCATATACAGAGATGGTTATGAAACTGAAAGACCTCTATTTTATAGGTGCTGCTGTGAGCAGTGTTTTTAAGATCATATTACTTTTTGAGATGACTCAGTCCTGAAACACATCTTAAGTCATTTATGTGACTCATGAACTTGGTAAGGCAAAAAGTTCTGTAGTTGTGGAGTGGTCCTGTGAATGCTTTTTCAAAATATACACACCTGGTGCATGCAAAGAAGATGTCCTTGGCTGATCTTAGATGATGTGATTGGGGCAGAATGGAACAGATGATTGTTTGTTATATGGTACGTGGGGGGTGCTGTGGTCTAAACCACAGCAAGAGTCAGTTCATATAGGGTTAAATGACCACAGAGCCCAAGGCTTGCCGATCAGAAGGTCGGCGGTTTGAATCCCCGCGATGGGATGAGCTCCCGTTGCTCAGTCCCTGCTCCTGCCAACGGAAGCACATCAAAGTGCAAGTAGATAAATAGATACCTCTCCGGCGGGAAGGTAAATGGCATTTCCGTGCACTGCTCTGGTTTGCCAGAAGTGGCTTAGTTAAGCTGGTCACATGAGCCGGAAGCTGTACACCGGCTCCCTCAGCCAGTAAAGCGAGATGAGCACTGCAACCCCAGAGTCTTCTGTGACTGGACCTAACGGTCAGGGGTCCCTTTACTTTTACCTTTATCCAGCCTGTCTAGTCCTTTCTAGCATTTGCCTTGTGGAAACTTTGGAAGGCTGTGAGAAAATCTTGGAACATTCGTGCAATTTACTCCCAGCAACACAATTCATTATCAGGTGACCTGCCATTTTCATTTAGTTATTTCAAACACTTATACCTCACCTCTCCACTACTGAAAGCAGCGTCCAACAGAATAAAGGGATTCATTCTGCTTTAGCTGAGATTCCTGCATTGCAGGGGGTTGGACTAGATGACCCTTGGGTCCCTTCCAACTAGAATTATATAATAAAAAAGCAATAACCAGTCAATACAAGAGAATCAATAGTAACACAGGACCTAGCCTGCATTTGTAAGCCTTTAGGGGAAAAGCTTGAAACCCTACAAGCAAAGAGTTGCAGTCACTGATTGATTGATTGATTGATTGATTGGTTAGTTGGTTGATTGATTGATTGGCACCACACTATTAGCTTCTATGAGTACTCTCCCTTAGAAATGGTCTAAGGATGGTGTGGAGGACAATCTCTGTGTAGCAGCTTTAGCTGGAGTGGCTTTTCAAAAACACCCAAGAGGGAAGTCCTACAAGGACCCTTGTGATTTGGCAAGAGGCTGGTTATCACTTACAATAGCGGAATGTGTTTAACTACAAAAGCGTCTACCAGCAAATCCTAATGTCAGAGAAAAATGACTAAAACGTCTTACGACAATAAATTTGACATTCATGTACTCATGCTTGATAACTGATTTGAGGCTTTTACACCTAACTGCAAAGCATTACTAAATGAACCTTTCTGTCTCTTGTGTAAATAGATAGATTAATGACATTAAGCGAAACTCAAGCCTGCTGAAATGTTTGCTTCCTTATGGGGTTTTCAATTTCCCTTATTTTTGATAAATGAAGCAATCTGGCAATAAAATCCTTGCACAGTAGGTTAATAATGTCATAGCTGAACTGTGAAATAGTAATGTGTGTACTATCTCTTTGCAAACAATAATCCTTGAAGCCTGATAAATCTATTTCCAACCAACTTGTGTATTCATTGTTGTTGCTCGGTATTCCTTCTCTGCAGACACAAAACAGTTTGCTCCCAGTGTTTTTTGAAGCCGCAGAAGACAACTTGGGTCAGGAGGAAAAGAATGCAAGTTTCTAAGACAAAAGGCAGATTAACCTTTCTTCCTCTGCATCATCACCTGCCTTTTTCTCTTAATAGCTTTCCAGAGGTTTTAAGAGATGAGGTCTCCTTCCTTACCTCTGCAGTCACAGCTCACTGCTCTGTTTGCCTGTGCAACATTCACCTGATGTTTGTCAAAGTAGTATTTCCTGTATGTCACTCACAAGGGGAACTGAATTTTGTTTTTAAGTGGAACACTGTACTAGTTGCCTTGAATACTGGCAAGGCATAGTGTAGGTGGCTGGTATTTTTCTGGTTTGATCAGACAGTGTGGTCCTGCACACACTACTTGGGTAAGTCCTGTCAATTTTAATGGAATTTGGAATGGACGCACATATTGCTGTGTGTGTCAAACTTCCTGAGTGTTTTATTGTATGGTCTGTGCACTGCATGTGCAAAGGAATTAGCTGCAATTATTTCCACTACAGGTAACAAGTCGGTGAAAAAAAACCTTTTTGCACTCAATGTGCTTACAATACGGATGTGCACTTGTTTAGAAGGGGGCACTGCAAATTTGTGTTTCTTCCAGGTTAATAGGTTCAGTATTGACACCTTGACAGAGGATGGCTAATGTGATGTGTTGGTAGGTTACCAACTTCTGCCAGTGACGGGGGACAGGGGCCTGGTGCCCTTCCCAGAAGGTCTAATGAGATGGCAACTCTGCCCCTTCAGTTCTGTGCAGTTGGAGATAGCTCAGTTGGTTAGAATGTGGTGCTGATAATGTGAAGGTCACAGGTTCGATCCCTATATAGGACAACTGCATATTCCTGCATTACAGGAGGTTGGACAAGATGATATTCAAGGTCCCTTCCAACTCTACAATTTATAATTCTATATAGCTGCTGAGTGGATATACTAGGCACAAGGTGTAGACCATGAGTAGACCATGAGCAGGCCTAGTGCTGCCACCTTCACCTAATGAAGAATTGAATTTTGGCCTCATTTAATGCAATCATCTGAGTAGTGACGTGGAAATGAAAATTTTAGATTTTTCCGCGTGGGGAAAGAGCAGCCTTCAATGGAAGGAAAGGTTTCTTGTCAGTTTTTATTTTATATAAATTGCTTTTTTTCTGCCCTGAAACCCAAGGTGGTAGTGGCATACAATGTGGCCAGATCCAGACTTTCTTAGCTTCAGCAAGGCAGTGACTTCAAGTCACCTCCAGACCATGCCCTGGGACCCAGCTGATTGCTGCATGAACTGAATTAATTGTTAATGAGTTGTTTGACTCCACAGCAAGAGTCAGTTCATATAGGGTTAAATGCAAACTTGCATTGTAAGAAACACAGGCTAAAGCATATTTTGCCTGGCGTTTGAGCAGATATATAAAATGTCAATATGAGAGTATGTTTTATTTTATAGTTTAGGATTCAATACATTGTAACCTTGTTGGAGACGGTGGCCTGGGCATAGCTACCCAAGCTGAATTTGTGGCTGACATACCCCTATTAGACATATGACCACAGACCACACCAGCTGTACGCTTCTAATGAAATTATTCCGGAATTTTAAGCGATGCTCACAGTGCCTCAACTCCAAAATGGTTAAAAAACATAATCTTGGCAAGGCTGAGGCTCATCAGGAACTGCTTCTCAGCTTTGTGAAATTCCCTTGCCTTAAGACATAGCTACTTGCAATATGGCGATGTGGTTTGGATAGCGTCAAGAGCAATCACATGGCAAGTTTTCCTGCAGTGGGCAAGTACATCCCTCTACCTCATCCCAGGAGTTCTTCTATGCAAACCTAGAAGATGGTTGTTCAGATTGGAAAGGTTGCTTGGGTCCCACTATGCTCCCTGTCTCTACTGCTCTGTGAATGAGTGGGAGCTACGATGGGCTGGAGCCCTCTTGAACCTAAACAATTCTCAGAAATTGTTTTGAGCATAATCAGTGTTTCAACTTAACTGCACGCAGGGCTGTCTTTCGTGACCTCTCTGTGTACAAATTAATCTATTTCATCGCAGGTTTTGTGTGGGTTTTCTGATGTCATAGTAATCTCAAATATTTAGAAGGGAGGGAGGAAATAGCATTCTGAAAACCCTCAACACGATGTTTTCCTATCTCTGTTCATCATTATGTGTGAGGTAGTAGATTTGGTTCCCAAAACAATGCTTTCATGTGCATGGATTTATTATTTTGGTCACAGACCAGTTCCAGCCCACATACAATATCAAGGAAGTCATAAAACATGATAGGGATACATTTGAATTTGCAATTAGGTATAACAGGGACAAAACAGATATAACAACAGTTTAAAAATATATAAATTAAAACTTAGTCACTAACATATAACCTAAAATTATCATTTAAGGCCTTAATCATTATGATAGCACAGCTTGTTCCCTAGGTTTTATGGCAATCACACAGAATTTGGCTACCCTTAATGTGATCTCAGGATCCTTGTCCTCTACCAGGGATTTTAGACATTGAAGTTCGGATTCATTTGGAGATTTTTGCATAGCAGGGGTAATAAATACTGAGTGTATATCCCCGTAGAAACGGCAGTGTAACAAGGCATGAGAGACAGTTTCTACCTCCATCAAGCTGCAGGGGCAGACTCATTCCACGTATGGTTTACCCTTGAATCCGCCCTGCAATGAGGCAGATGGCAGCACATTGAATATGCTTTCATGTGTTGGTGCCTCCACACAGCTGCTGCCGTGTAACATAAGGGGCTGACTAGCACTATCACAGGAAAGTGCACATGCCTGTAGCAATGATGGCAAAGCACTGGAATGGAGACCAGATAGCAACTATTGATTCACAAGATGAGCCCTTAGTGTATGTTGTGACAGCAGCAAGGAACTCCTGCAGTGCAAAAATTCTTTTCAAAAACAACCATACCATTGCGGCAACACTTATTTATTTATTGGAAAAACACCAAAGCAGTTTACTAGATAATAATAAAATAGTTAACAATACAATAAAGCAGATCAATGAAACAGCATTAATATTTCACACAGTAGCCAGGCATCAGGAGCCAATGCCAAATGCACCATTTGGACAAGTAAGTGGTATCCAAACTAAATAATAATAATGAGGAGGAGGAGGAGGAGGAGGAGGAGGAGGAGGAGGAGAGCACCTGGGTGAACATGTTTTAAGTTGCTGGCGAAAAAACTCTCCCAGTGGGCAGTTTGTTCTGCAGAGAACTGTGGTGGCCTATGCACCACTGCCAGATGAATCTGAAGGCTGTGACGTGGATTGGCTCCACTACACAGTACCACACACATCCCCCTCTCCTCCTGCAGTAAGTGCCAATGGCATGCTGTGTTCAGAAGCCAGGAGAGCAAGGGTGCCCCACACGGGCTGCTACTGATGGTTAGCAATGCCTCTCTTACAGTCTGCAGAGAACTGTGGTGGCCTATGCAAGAGATAACATGGCTTAAGCTGTTTAGGGCCTTTTAATCACCCCCCCTGCACATGTACACATGCACCTTGTACCTGGCTTGGTGACTAACTGGCAGCCAGTGTCATATGTGTGCAGTGGGGTGGTCCCTTGAGCAGCCCAGCCATCACATTCTGCACTAGTTGCTGCTTTGGAACTAACCTCAGGGCAGCCCTGCTTGAACTGTGCTACCTTGCTGCTGTCCTCAAGCCCAGGGGACCTGCCAGAATAAATACTGGATTACTTTAAGCAGCCTTAGGAAATGCTCGGCTGGATGTGGGAATGGAAGCCTGTTCAAAACACTTGGATCAAGGGTATCAGCTACTTTAACCAGATTATAGATGTCTGGCTAAATTAGACCAGAATTTGTTCTGTCTTGGATAAATAGTAGAAATGAATGGTAGCCCTTAAAGGCTTTGTTGATAGCTATATGTGTTGCTTCAATAAACAGGGGAAAGAGGAATGTTCCAAAAGACTCTGAGTGGGTCACATGGCATGTTTTCTGATTTAGGTAAAGAGAGAGAGAGAAAATATGATGTCATGGTGTATTGATGTATGATAATATAATAGAACTACTATTAGTTTTGACTATAAGGGATAATTTGGTTGCTTTAGACAAATTTTTGAAAATATTATATTTTTGTACTTTTCTCTTAATTATAATAACCACTGATAACTCACATTATTATTGGACCCTCAGAGTCTAAATGGCTCCAGACAACGTACATAAACTTGACAAACAGGCCACTCTAATGCTGTCTGTTTCTGTCCTTACAATGTGGCAATGAAGCTTTTATTCGCTGAAAGAGATGCTGAGTTTGATTGACAGGTTATTTGCCTGAACAGTGTGGCCCCCTTTTCCTAACACTTAACTGCTATCAATTACAGTTTTGAATGTGGGTTTTTTTCTAATGTAAAATAATGCCAGCCACTGCCTCTAACCCTGAGCTCTTTTGTCTTTTCTCCCTCCAGTCTTATCCAGGTCTTGCTCACTCACTCTTCTTTATTTTTCATGTATATTTTCTTTCAGCATATAAATGCTGGAGTGCTGTCCTTAGAAATCAGCCTCATGCAAAAACATGCCTCATCAATAACTTTGTGGACAAGTGGGCTACATCAGTGGTTAAAACAGGAAACCTACTGAGGTATTGTGATTGCTCCATCCTGGTCTCATTTAGTATAGTGATATGCAGTATTCTAAATACATACATTAGGGGCAGTAATTTTGTCCACAGCTACAAGTTGGCTTGGCTCATTCTGTAGCATGATTTCCCTCTGGCAGTCAAGTTAAATTCTCCTCTGAAAATTTGCCTGAATGAATTGAATACAGATCTTATTTAAATCAGGTGATTTGCTTTAGCTGCCATCTGTTGGCCAGTTTGCTATTATTATTATTCTGCTGTTGTAGTAGTTACCTGTCTCCCTGTATTGTGGAAAGCCAGATATCACATTTGATAAATATTTGAGGTATTATGCAATAGTTTTAACCTCAGGGAATGTAAGTGTTTGCTTGTACGTACACACACACACACACACACACGGGCAGGTTGGAAATTGTGTGCTTTAAACATCCCCATCTAACTGTTTTCAAGCAATCCTCCAGATCAAGAGAGCACTATATTTGTTAAAGCTCAAAATGATGAGTGCTCCTGTTGCTGTGGAGCCCCACATACCCTCAGTGAATGGCACTTTCTGCGTGATTCAAGAATAGGCCCCATAGTGCACAGTCAAGAATCTCTTGTGAATTCTGAAGTCTCTTGTAGGAGTGTTTTATAATTTACTCTGTAGAAGGTTTCCTTTTATGAAGCCTCTGAAGATTTTACATGAAGGATTAAACTCCTGCCTATCTGAAGTCTGATCTTAATCGGTGCTTTTTGACCACAACAGGGATCTTTTCAACACCAAACACAAATGCTCTTGGTTCAGATAAATGGATGGGCTTGGTTTTCTCCTTTTCCTTCCCTCTTTTCTATTTTGGAAACACTGTGTGGTACTTTCACATTCCAGTAGAAAAATTAGCCTTCCTTTCACAAATGGCAGATTGAACCATAAACCAGTACCATTCCAGACTGTAGGACATGACTGAATGGTCTTCCATACAAAAAATTAAAAAGTTAAAAAAGCTAGGATAGAACCTTGCTTCCATTCAAAACCACATCCAGTGGTACCTCGGGCTAAGAACTTAATGTGTTCTGGAGGTCTGTTCTTAACCTGAAACTGTTTTTAACCTGAGGTACCACTTTAGCTAATGGAGCCTCCCGCTGTTGCCGCGCAATTTCTGTTCTCATCCTGAAGCAAAGTTCTTAACCTGAGGTACTATTTCTGGGTTAGCGGAGTCTGTAACCTGAAGCGTCTGTAACCTGAGGTACCACTGTACAGCCATTTTGGAATAGTGTTACAATTGTACGCTGCTGGGGAATGAGTAGAAATACAGTATTGCATGGAGTAACAGTGAGTGGTGGCAAGAGAAGAGGAAAGCAGCTTTTGGGGAGGAGCCAGTTTGGTTGGGAAAACAGCTGGTAGGAAAGGAGTTAAGCAGACCTTCTCCTCCTCCTCTCCCTGCCTCTCCTACACTCAAAATCACAGCACTCCCAAGACTGTTTAAAATAAACCTGTTGGGGCATCATTGTATGCATTGGCATGGAATGTTTTATTTTCTCCTAGCTGCAAAAAAATTCACTGGATTGTGTCCATGCAGTCTAAGACTTCCTTAATTACCCGCAAATTATTCATTATATATATCCTGCCCTATCCTGTAGCCTCAGGGCAGGTTACTGTGTTTTCATCAAAGACAAATCTATCAATTACTATCCCCAAATAGCTCACAACATAAGGGCTCAAATTTAATTTCTCCTTTCATCCATTAATTTCCTGATAGGGATAAGAAGGGAAAGTCTTCCTTTGCACTCTCATTTTGCTGACAAAGCTGCTCTGAAATATCCTCCTTGGGAGACTGGAACGTGGAGACAGAAGTTATGTACAAAACAACTATAAGTCTCAATACTGTGCCCAGAGCTACTTAGGTTCATGGTTTTGCTTGTACAATTCATTATACATAGGACTTCAGTCTAGTATACAAATAGCAGGTGACTGTACAACTTCAGACTACAAATGAGGGCTCACATTTGGAAGTATTCTAACACAAAAAGAGTTTGTGTATGTGAAACATGTGGTGAATGTAATATGTGAAATGGCTCTTGGATATTCTTTTCTTAGACGGAATGAGAAAATCTTCTGTCATGTGGCCAGAGGATGATGCGTTCTGAATGATGTGCAAAATGAACCCATCTTGGAATTTACATCAGATTATGAATCATCACCTTGTGTTCAGAGGTTAGGTGACTGTAGCAGCAGTAATTGGAACCAGTAGTTTGGCTTTATTTTATTTGTTTTCAAATCATTTATATACTGTTTGTTGTTATGAAAAACTACAAGTTGGTTTACTACAGCATTACAATAAAACAATACACTAGAATATCCAGAGTTCATGAAATCTAGTACTAAGGATAAGTACCCAGGAATGCCATGCGAACAGAAACTTTTTTTTAACCAACCAGTGAAACATCTGAATGATAGGTGCCTGTTCTGTCTCTAAAAGGACATCATTCCATAGTGCGGAGGCCACTGAAGATAAAGCTTTTCTTTGAGTAGCCATGAGATTTCTCCAATAGATGCAACATAAGGAAGTGTTCTCTCAGATTGCCTAGTCCTAAACTGTCAGGTACTTATACAACAACAACAAAACCTTAAACTCACTCAGTAGTGAATAGGCAACAGGTGCAATTCCTTCCACAGCGGTGTAATATGAACAAAGTAGGGGGCGCCAGTAAGTACCCTAGCCATTGCATTTTGCATTAGCTACAGTCCTGAATTGACCCTAAAGGCAGCCCCACATAGAACCTGTTTGCAACAAACCAGTCTAGAGGTTACAACACATGAGTCACAGAGGCAAGCTATCTCCATTCAGGAACAGATGTAGCTGGCACACCAGCTGGAGCTGGTAAAAGGCACCCCTAGACACCAGTGACTCTTGAGCCTTTGGTGGTGACAATGATGGATAACTACTGGACTGTAGAATTTGGAGACATGCAAATTTCTAAGGACGGCTGTGTTGCAGTTGATTTACTGTTTAGGGAAGTGCAAATCACCTAAGTTTACTTTTGAATGACAAGGGAATCTAATTTCCCCCTCATCCCTAATTCTGAGGGCTACCAAGGAATTCTGATGTCTGTAGCTATCAGTTCTGTCAGCTGGTTGAACAGATTCCTCTGAATACATGTGGTGGATGCACGGGCTGATGTATGAACCAGGCCTCAGTTTGTTTAAAAATGTTCTTGGCAACAGAATAACTTCATATAAATTCACCAGGTCTTGTGAGATTGCAGGTCTTTTGCGTGCCCACTTAGCAGAAGAGGTGGAAATTATCAAACAATGCTTTGTGATTGTATAGTTTTACTATTTGTGGAAAACCTCCAGTAGAGTCATGCCAGTTTCTGTAAAACAAATAAAAGATGCCTAAGAATTTGGACACATGACAGAGTTGGGAAAGTGATCCAAATTGTTCCTTAATATTATGCTGATTTTGTGTATCGGCTAGATAGAATATACTTTCACAGTAAACTACTCATCTTAGTGAGTTTCATGGAAGAACTCTTGAAACCAGTGGGTCTACTCATAAGTCAGCTTTCAGGCCAGATGTTTGCCTGAACATTCAACATAGACATGCTACAGAGAGGCAGTTCTTTTCATGAATGAATGAGTTACGGAGCATCAGGATTTGTAACAACCCTTAACTCAATATCCAAATTTGAATACGTGTTCGTTTAAGAATGGTTGGATCCTGTTCCTTCCCGTGTATTGATTTAAATGGTTAAAGATGACTGACAGGATCAGTGACTGACAGAATCAGAGTTTGGTTTAGTCACATACAAGAAGGCCATCGGGGTGTCACCACTGCACCTCCCTGCTTACATTTGCATTCCAACTCAAGCCGCCTTACAGTCATCCAAAGCCATTATTTTCATTGCAACTGATGGCAGATGGAAATGACTTTTCCCCGTTACCCTTGCAGAGCTCAGGCATTATCCCACAATAATGAGGTGGATCATATTTCCCACCACAATACTGTAGAATTCCCATTATACAGATCCCCTATCACTGTAGCCCTATGTGAATAAAACTCCCATTTACATGAATTTCTGATTCAGTCAAATATTTTGGATGTCCCCCAGTCACTTAATCATAAATAAATTGCTTGGAAGCAACCCCAAATGATTTCAGTGGAATTTAGTAGTAGGAAAGGTGGTTAGAATCTCAGCCAAAGGATACCTAAACTTTCTTTATGGAAAAGTACTTGTTTTGGAGCAAATGACCACTTTGAAATTCCTTTCACCCATGGAAATTATCATATAGGGAGGGTCTTAAATCACAGATCGCAAGTCAGATGATGAAGTAGCTCAGTTGTACATTTTTGTGTCCTATCACAGTGCCTGAACATTCATTATTATTGCTACTAATTATTCATAATAGTGTTTCTTCTTTTAACACAATCTTACGTAGAAGTAAGGACACACTGTGTTTGGTGGGACTTATTCCCAGGTAAGGGTACACAAGACTGTAGCTTCCATATGGGGTTTTATAAAGGAAGGGTATTTTTGGAAGAGTCAGCACTATCCTGCTATATTTCTCTGAAAATGTTGCAGGGTTTAAAATGTTCCTCTGTGGAGATAAATAAGCTGTCAATTCATGATGAAGAAAATCAAACTTGCACAGTTTGTTTTGGCCAGGGTTTACCCGAAAAAAATATGAGAGAAATTCCTGACTAGCCACGGAGTGCTCCATGTGTTAACATTTAGCTTTCCTATCCTTTATCATGCCTGTGATGGCTTTTAGAAAAGGTAAACAGGAATGTCAAAATAAAGAAAAGATTAACCCATTCAGGTTTTGCTTTCTTTTTTTTTTAAAAAAAAAAGCTATCACAACTCTTAATTAAGTGGATAAAAAGTTTGATTATGTTAAGCAAATAAACAAACTCAACATTTATGCCAGCTGCCTGTGGTTTCTCCCCTCATTTGAATGCCCCACCTTGTATTGTGAAATGCCTGAACTGAGATCCAAGCAGAAACCCAGGAAGTACAGAAAATATGCAAAAATCAAATCAGTTGACGTACTTCGTGACTTTGATGCAGCCTTGCAATTAGTAGGGTATTTTCTTTTTATTTGTGGTCTGATGATATGCATTCCTTTCCACCACTGCACACAGAGTTTACATCGGAAAAAGCCTGCTTCCTGATTTCCCCATGTTCTACACTCCTTGAATCCAATCCACCACTTTCCCAATATTTAATTCTGTTTCCCAGACGCTCTTCACTGCATGGATGCTGTAAAATCAACAGTGCTTGGTTACAGTATTCATTTCTGTGTGTGCCTATGGTTTAAAGAACCACTTTGCATATCTCAGTATCTCTAAACTGTGTCAGTTTGGTAAAAACCAGAAGAGGAAAAAGAAAGCATTAATAAGTACGGAAACGGAAACGGAAGTGTGCCAATTCTAATATTCTAATAGCTCTACTACTACTACTGATAGCATCTCTGTAGTGTTTTTCCTGCATATTCATTGCTTCACTAAATCTGATCAGAATCTCACTCCATGCTCACTCCTATCAATAGTAGGAACAATATTTGAAAGCAGTCGGATTTCCTCCTCTGCATCAGTCTAGCAGATTCTTTAATGATGGAGAAAATGAATAGTGGCAGAAGGGGACTTCTTGTTTCTGGAGGGGAAAACGTGTTCATGGGCCTACAGTTAAAGGACCCTCTCTTCTACCACACACCATTCCAAAGCAAGCCTTTTATAGCACTCAACAATACTTTCTCCCTTTCCTAGTTTTCAGATTCCTTTAACTATTCATCAAGCTTGTCTTGTTCTTTGCCTCCAGTCTTATTATAGCCTTCTTCTTCACCACCACCCCCCATTCAGATTTCAGTGTCCAAGGATGTTGTGTAACTCACCCTTAAGTGACTGGCATTGCTGGCATTTACTTTGCTAAATGTGCACCCTAAATGACACCGTCTTAGCTTGATAATCCTTCATTTTGCAATCCCTCAGTCTTGAGGCATAAAGGCTAGCCCCCATGTCTCCCATGGTGGCAGCCACAAACTAACTGAAACAATTGCTCGTCGTGTTTGCCAAAACCACAAAATTGCAGCAAAATTGAACCAAGTCACAATTTCAGATCCTTCATAGTCTTGCTTTCTCTGTAACCCCATGACCTTGCTGCAGAGGACTGGTCCTATGATTTCAGCCATTGTTCTTTGATTGTAGCATCTGCCTCCTTCTATAACAACCATGTATTATTGTTCTTTACATTGTTTGTTAGAGCGACTTTGGACTTTGTCTGGGGGAGAATAGGGAGTGCAAACCACTCATGGTCCTTGCCTCTTCAACCCTGGTCAAATGTCGGAAGCATCTCTAAGTAAGCATCAGGGTAAGCAAAATGGTGATGCACTGTCATTAAGTGAGAATATGGCAGCTTAGATTCAATGGTGCAATATAAGTTCTCTCTCTCTGTATGTGTGTTTGAGATCTAAGCCTGAATTTCTCAAACAGTGGGCCTTGGGCAACTTTCAGGTGGGCCTCAGTGCTGCCACCTGCCCAATGTCTCCTCACTTCTCTTTTGATTGGCCTGATGGCAGCACCAACAACTCTTTGCATGCTGAGTAAAAGGTGGCTGGGAGACTGAGAAGTCCAGGGAGGAAAGGCAAGATGGCAATGAGATATTAGGAGCAGGCTGCGTCTGTACCACTGCTTGTTGTATCTCTGGTATTGCTAGAAAGCAAGGGAGGAGACTACACCCTATATTTAGAGCAGACACCCAAGCAGGCATCTCAGGAATGAACAGCTTATTCTCACCAACCTTATATTGCACCCAAGAAAAGGGTGGCTTGAAATCCTCATTGGTACCTTGTGCGCATGCCGAAGACTGCTGTGTGGACACCGCAGCTTGAGCACAAAAGTGATTCCCGATAAAGTGCAGATCACACAAAACAGTTGCAGATCAGGGATACAAGTGTGATGTTGCACTCTCAGAAACTATTGACCCAAACCATCCCTATTCAAGAATTATACTATGGGACTCTACTTCTAGCATCAGCTAATTACCCAGGCAGCTGGTCCACTAGTTCAATCAATTATGATTATGATCATTTATTGAATTTATATCAATCAACTTATAACAGTCAATAGATCTAAAATAAAAAGCTGGTTCACTACTGATGTTCAGTTTCTCAGCGGGGCAGGAGATATACTGCCTCGGGCTGCTGTCCTCCAGGTGCAGCTCCCACCGAAACTGAAAGGATTTGCGCACTTAAAAGTCCATACGCGTCACAAAAGTTGTTCTTAGTGCAGAAAGGAAGAGGCTGTTCTCACCAACCTTGTCTTGCACTCCAGAGAGAGGTTTACAGATAGATAGAGGTGTTGCCCTTTTTTATCCATTTCTCCCCTTCCATTCCCCACAGTACATTTTATTGAATGTTATTTATTCCTTTATCAAATAATAAAAAAGAAATGCCATTTCTCTTTTTCAGGGTAGCGGTGTTTTGGGATGGGGTTTTTTTGGTGTGCGTATTCTAAGGCTCAGATGTAAGGCATGTCTGGAAGCAATACGTGTGTGTGTGTGTGTGTGTGTGTGTGTGTTCATCTCTCCATGATTCATTCTGAGGGCTGTTTTAGCCTTCATAAAATATTCATGCTGGTTGTGCATGGCTCTATAATTGCCATCTCAGGCCTTGAATTATTTATAGGTTGTACTGTTCACATAGTCTCATTTACTGATAGAGCAGATAACACCATAGAAGAGGATCCCAAACACTCTAATGCCTGTTACTTTGCATTAAGTAGTGGAATTATATTACTGTAGGTGTAAAACGCTGGCCTTTTCCTCCTCTTGCTTTAATATATCGTTTTTTGTATTTATCATATGCTAATTGTCGGGAGGCTGTTAAGCCTCATAATTCCTGCCGGGTTTTTGCAGAAATCAAGATGTGGGCTGAGATGATTTCTTTCTTGATCCCAAAATGATTGTTCTATAGAACCCTCCCCTGTCCTTCCAGCCCAGATAATTTATTGAAATGGAGGTACGAGAACACATTTGTACCTGGGCTCCTTTGTTTTGCACTATTGATCAGTTTGCCTGCTCTACTGGTTAACAAACATTCAGCAGTTCGGCTAACACAGATGTTTACTGAGCTTTCCCCTATATATTTTTTTAAGCCCTTTCCCCCATCCTTTTGCCAAGTTTGCGATGCTAGTTAGTGGTTTCTGAGTGAGGGCAGAAGAAAGCTTTGAGTGCAGTCCATACCCTTTCTCCAATAATATAATCTATCAAAATAAATTTAAACCAAACCTTTTCTTGCCCGAGGGTGAGTTTCTGTGCATTTATTTTAAAAGTTGCTTTTATTTGTGTAGGTTTCTATCAAGCACTGTCATCCCACTTGTGCAACAGACTTCTGCATGTGCAACAGAATTTCCCTCTGTTCTCCAATGAAGCTCCCTTGTACCCTCCAGATCTAACCTGGCAGGTTAGGGGACCCTAAGGACCAGATTTGGAGGGACACACATGGAGAGGAAGGGGAAACGCCATTGCATGAGCGATGAGCGGAACTCCATTCATTCAGCATTAGGTACAACCCTTAGTGTCATAAAAATCAATAGAATTATACACTAATTATAGTGTGTGTGTGTGTGTGTGTGTGCGTGTGTGTGTGTGTGTGTGTGGTGGGCAGTTATCTTTCCACAAGGGCCAACATTGATGCCAAAATCCAGCATCGCCTGAGCTCTGCGAGTGCGGCTTTCTCCCGATTGAAGTGCAGAGTGTTTGAGGACCGGGACATTCGCAGGGAAACCAAAATGCTTGTTTACAAAGCTATTGAGCTACCAACCTTACTACATATGCTTGTGAAACATGGACCACTTATAAACGCCATCTCCAACTTCTCGAAAGATTCCATCAACAGTGTCCCCAAAATTTTTACACATCACTTGGGAAGATAGGCAAACTAATACCAGTGTACTGGAAGAAGCAAAGAACACCAGTGTTGAAGCAATGATTCTTCAACATCAACTTCGTTGGACTGGTCATGTTGTGTGGATGCCTGATTATTGTCTTCCAAAGCAACTACTCTATTCTGAACTTAAAAATGGAAAGCGTAATGCTGGTGGTCAACAAAAGAGGTTTAAAGACTGTCTGAAGGCAAATTTTTAAAAATGTAGTATAAACACCAGTAATAGGGAAACACTTGCCTGCGAGCACTCCAATTGGAGAACAGCCTTTACTAAAGGTGTCATGGGCTTTGAAGACACTTGAACTCAGGATGCAAGAGAGAAATGTGCTAAGAGAAAAGCACACTTGGCAAATCCACACTGTGATCAACTCCTGCCTGGAAACCAATGTCCCCATTGTGGAAGGACTTGTGGGTCCAGAATTGGCCTCCAGTCACTTTGAGTTAACTTACAGACTCATTGTTAATACCGTATTTATGGAAGACAATCTTACTCGGCTACGAGTGATCGCCAAAGAAGAAGAAGAAGAGTGTGTGTATATGTACACACACACAAATGTGGTAGGAGTGCTAAAGGAACATCTTCACTGGTACTTGCCCATGCTTTGCTAACTGTGCTTCATGAAAAACAGGAATGTGAGGGGTTGTATCTCCTAGAGCAGGACCAATGCAGCATGGAAAAATCATGGGTCAGCAGTAGTCATGCTCTGCTGTAAAGCATTCCTCAAAATTATGCCCGGTGATCATGGCCAGCTCCACTGCCGAAGAAGCTCTCAGCAATGTGATGTCTTGAGGGTTTCCTCTTTTGATGGTGGTCTCCCACATGGTTAGTGGAAGCCCAGGGAATCTTGCCACAGTGGAAGGTGATTCTCTAGGGATTTAACCTGCAACCTTCTGCATGCAAAGCACATGCTCTGCCACTGAGCTATGATCCTTCCTCATATATGACTGTACTATAGATGACTATTATCCATATTTTATGGATGCACATATATTATGCACATTTAACCACATTCACCTCAGATATAATATTTCCAGGCTGCATCACATAGACATCTTTTCAAAGGAAAAGAAAGATGTAGATTATATGATTTATTGGGATATATACGTTTTATATCCTCAACCACTGGCTCTGGCAATACTCAGCTTCCCATATTGGAAGATTTCCTATCACGATTATGACCCTTAAATAAAAACCATTTTCTTTAAATTTAATGACTTATCATTGTAAAAAAAAAAAAAATGAAATGGGCCTATATTCTAATAGGTATGCATGCCAAAGGCCAGTCCCAAGCCAAGCCATTTTTCAACCTCAGGAGTTGTGCCCTCTTCCCTAACAAATCAAAGTGCATAATGACAAGTTGTTTTGGCACCTGTTGCAGAAAATCCCACAAACAAACAATTTCCTGCCCTTTCCAGATACCCCAAATAAGTTGCCTGAGGCAGCCAACTCACTTTGTCAACTGGTAGGAATGGCCCTGTCTAAGGCCCACCTTAATTTTCTTAAAAATGAGAGTGACTGGTTGAATTTTGTGATTTTTTCCCTAGTAATTTTGTAGTCAGATCAATATTATGTTATGAATTATTTGACTGCTTTATATAATGCCTTTGACACCTATTGATGGAGAGGTTACTTTTGATTAAAAATAATGTAAATACAGTGGTACCTCAGGTTACATACGCTTCAGGTTACATACTCCGCTAACCCAGAAACAGTACCTTGGGTTAAGAACTTTGCTTCAGGATGAGAACAGAAATTGTGCTCCGGCGGCATGGCGGCAGCAGGAGGCCCCATTAGCTAAAGTGGTGCTTCAGGTTAAGAACAGTTTCAGGTTAAGTACGGACCTCCAGAACAAATTAAATACTTAACCCGAGGTACCACTGTATACCTCAATCTGTGTTGATAATGTTGCTATGTGAAACTATTAGAAAAGTAACTAAGGAAAATGCTTTGAAATTACACTGCTTTTTGCAACTTTGATTTGAAAATATTTAAGGGCGACTTTCAGTCTCTCCTCTGCTGCCACTGATGCAACTCCTCCAACTGAAATGTCTCATCTGCTATTTCCAAGTTCTCTGGGATACAACCGATCCCATCACACTAACTGCCAGAGCAACACTCTCCTGTATTGTTAGAGTGATAGCTGAGTCCCAATCTTCAACCATGATTCTGCCATGAATTGTTTTTTAAAAAAACCATCCAGAGCCTAGTTCAATGTAGTATCATTACCAGAATACCAACATATAGTAGTGAATACTGATACTCAAAATCCTTACATGGCAGAACAGGGAAAGCAGCAGGTAACAGAGGGGAGAAAAATTTTAAATGACTGCTATAAAATGAAAAGAGAACTGTGGATGAAAGCAAGCCTGTGATGGAGCCACAGGGAACTGCCAAAAAAAACAGAGAGAAAGAGAAAGAGAGAGAAGAATTGTTTCTTCAAAACAAGCCATTTTGGTGAACAATAAATCCTTTAGAAAATATGTCTCTGCCTGAACCCTCATTTCCCCCCCGATAATAAATCATCATTATAAAATAAACCGTACGACATCCACATTCCATATCATGGACTGAACTGGAAAATGCTGCGGTTTTCCTTTACGATTCGGTGAGTCCTGTTAGTCAGAGGGGAAACTATTTTAGCGCTATGCCGATTCTGATGTTCACTTAAAACTTGGTTAAAGGGAATTTTTGTTCAGCAGATGGCATGGACAACTTTATCAGTGACTTCTACACACCCACTAGAATTTATAAAGGTTTTGGTGCTGAGTTGGAATGATCTGCTGTTTCTCGGTGGGTCTCCACAGAGATGGATTGAGGGCAGTGTGAGCGGTGTGTGTGGCCACACTGGATATGCAGGCGAGCAGCTTTGGAAAGGAGCCATGAGGGCTCTGACAGCGTCCTAGAGTCCTCCTTCCTCATTCCCAAAGCTTACCAGGCTTTGGGAAGGAGATAGAAGGGCTCTAGGGCCCTGCCAGAGCCTCATGCCTCCTCCCCAAAGCCCAGCTTAAGTTGGCATCATGAAGGGCTAGGGGGGAAGGTGTCAGATGTTGGCCTTGCACGGGACAGCATACCACCAAGGTCCACCCCAATCTCCATTTCCCTTTAGTCACCTTTCAGAGTGTGACTCTTACTGATCGCTCAACCAATAAATACTTTTTTCATGTTTCAGTTGAGCCCTTACAGTGGTACCTCGGGTTACAGCTGCTTCAGGTTACAGACTCCGCTAACCCAGAAATAGTACCTCAGGTTAAGAACTTTGCTTCAGGATGAGAACAGAAATTGCGCAGCGGCGGCCCGGCAGCCCCATTAGCTAAAGTGGTGCTTCAGGTTAAGAACAGTTTCAGGTTAAGAACGGACCTCCGGAATGAATTAAGTTCTTAATCCAAGGTACCACTGTATAAACATATGGAAACATTCCTCAGAAAGGCCTGTTTCCTCACTGGTGCACACAACCCTTGGAAAGCTAAAGGACTTGGGTAAATCTGTTACTTAGAAGCAGTGCCAGATTTACGTATAAGCTAAACAAGCTATATCTTAGGGACCCACTCTCTTGGGCCCCCCCAAAAAAATGTAAAGGAAAAAACCTGGATGTACATTTCCAAAATATAAGATATAAAACAAATAAAATAAAACCTACATACAGCAACAGTGTTTTGTGTTGTGTACACGCCAATTTTTTATGTTCAAATGGCTTTAGATACATATTAGGTCCATAAATAATCATATAGCAGGGATGTCCAACAGGTTGACCGTGATTGACAGGTCGACCCCCGGTTGTTAGAAGTTGATTGTGGTCGATCGCGGGCTCATTTTCGTCCACGGGTGAAAAGAAGCATGTGGCCCTGCCCCCTCCTTCTTTCCTGTATCCACGCACGATTTCAAGAGCATAAGACGGAATTTCCGCTGGCGAGGTGACCTATTGTTTATCATCTTTGTCGCTGCCCCCCCAAATTTAGACCCTCCTCCCTAAAAAAAGGTCAAAAATTTTGACCTTCCTCCCTAAGAAAAGCTTAGTAACTTTGACCTGAACCTTCCCCAAAATGTTGACAATTACGTTTGCCCTCCCTAAAAAAAGTTCAACTACGACCCCCCCCCCCACGCATAGGTAGATTACTGCCAGTGTTTCATTCTGTGAGTAGATCACAGCCTCCTGGGAGTTGGATGTCCCTGCCATATAACATATATTCAACACAAAAAACAGCGACAATTTGTTGTTGACAAAGGACAGCTGGACATATAAAGGGCCCCATTACCTTCAGTAGCTTAGGGCCTCATCAAACCTAAATCCAGCCCTGCTTAGAAGCAATGACCAATCCTGATTCAGAAAGTTTGTTCTCAAGTGCCCTTACCCTCCAGATTGCTAGAAAGGACCCAGAGAAGGAGTTTTGTGTTTGGTAGAACATGAAGCTATTATCCAAGGGGACTTAAAAAGAGCTGTGACTTATGAAAAGTACTATGAATACCAAATACAGTAGTGGTACCTCAGGTTAAGTATTTAATTCATTCTGGAGGTCCATTCTTGACCTGAAACTATTCTTAACCTGAAGCACCACTTTAGCTAATGGGGCCTCCTGCTGCTGCCGCGCCGCCAGAGCATGATTTCTGTTCTAATCCTGAAACAAAGTTCTTAACCCGAGGTACTATTTCTGGGTTAGCGGAGTCTGTAACCTGAAGGGTATGTAACCTGAAGCGTATGTAACCCAAGGTACCACTGTACCTCTTATTAGAGCCAGTGGCATTCCTCACTCTCACTGCACATGATGCTCTGAACGCAGGAGTGTCATGTCACTGGCTGCCCTTGCAGAGAGCTGTGTTCACAGGAGGGCTGCAGATTCCTAATGGAGCTCATGTGAGACCCATTTAGTTGGTTCTCAAGTATGGTGGCTCATCCATTCCTGGTGTAGCTTGGATTGAGGGCTTGAGCCTGCCCATTCAATAGCATTCTTGGTATATAGTCCAAAGTAAGAAACTGCACTGCAGCAAATTTTCCTATTTGTTATTTTGTGTATCCAGCCAATTTAGGGCCATGTCCTAAATATATTTCTGGTAGTATTTATGCTGATGCTTTTCCCTGTGGTAGTTCAATAGAATTGTTTATGTAATTTTCTTTAAAATACATAAAGAAATTTCAAACTAGAGAAAGATATTTTTGAGCAGCTGATATATATTCTACTGGAGAAAAATGTAACTGGTGACCAGAACACACCAAAATTCAAGGTTCTTAAGAGAAATGTTAAAATATAAATTTTATATTTATAATGATTGATTATAGCTTTAATAAAGAAAGAAGGAAAGGAAGGAAGGGAACGAAGGAGGGAGGGTAGGGGGGGAAAAAAAACCCAGCACAGAATGTTGTATTCTAGCATGAACCTGATCAGTAACTAAGCTGTAACAATAACCTTAAATTGAAATTGGACTTGTATTTGTCAGTTCTTGCTGTCTTGATTTTGGCTTTGATTTTGGGTGGGAGATGGGGAAAAATACATTGTGCCACAATTGTATACTGTGTTTGAAATCCTTTCTTGTCCTTTCCTCTCTTAACTGAAAATTTACCTATTTTATTGCTCAAACATTTAATATATGAAGGGCCTCTATATATTTTTTTGTGGCGGGGGGGGGGAGAACAGGGGCAGGGGAGAAGTGTGCTGCATCTGGCATCTTTTGGCGCTTTGAAAGTTGTGCAAATGGTAGGAGGGTGCTCCTGAAGCCAAGTCATCACTTAACTTTAATTGGGGAACTAGCCTTTGCTCTTCTGGGCTTATAATGCTGCAGCCTGTTGTCTGACCTCAGTCTGCACTCTGAAAGAGTTTACTTCAGCACTAGTCATTTCCCAATTATGCAGAGTGTAAAGAGTAGCAGTGCCCTTGGTTCTCCACCCAGTTTTACCCTTAGGTATTAGTGTGCCTGCATGTAAGTATTTACAGAATGTGGGAATGAACCATTAATGACCCCGAAGAAGAAAGTGGATAAACATCTTCCTCACAGAAGGAGTGTATGTTAAATAATGAAATTGCTGAATATTTAGATGAGACATTAAATTTATTTATTCACTTATTTATTCAATTTGTATTATTTATACTGTTGATTAAAACATGCGATGTAGACTTTCGGAAAGTCCTTTATTACACTTTCCATTTTACCTTCTGTGCTCAGCATGTTGATCTGTTTTATAACAAATTGTAACACAGAATCATACTCAGGTTCAAGTGTCAACAATCAATTGGCTGATTAATTTTAGAATGCTTGGTGCAATATGTAAGTGGGTTTTTGTTTTTGTTTTTTTAAAAACACCTTTAATCTTGTTTCTTCCTTCTCTGGGATTTTGAGCAGTGTGAAGGGAAGATTATTATTTTGTAAAGATCTTTTCTTGTGGAATAATAGAAATAAACAAATTATCAAGACATCTTTCCCTTGTTCATTATTAGTTTATTTCTAGTAATGAATTAGAAGTGAAATAGCTCCTGTTGAAGTGAGGATGTGTCTGCAGTCAGTTGGGGAGAAACTCTAGAACAGATTTTTTTTTGGGGGGGGGGGAGAGAAGGTTAAAAAGTTCCATTGTCTAATCTGAAGTTGTTCCACGAGTGGAAAGAGCTACTTGGCACTACTTTGAATACAGCCCTTAGCCTGGATCCAACCCAGTGTTTTGTTGTGTATATTTGTACTCCATAACATATATTCACTGTTCTGTTTTAGTGAGAGAGCATAGATAAGTGTCTGTATGTCTGAACACATGTCTGCGACTATACTATAACCACTCTGGTCTCTCGCGCATAGTGTGTATTTTGGAGAGAAATCATTTTCTATCATTCGTCATTGCCTGGCTGCAGCAGACTGGGCCAGCACATCATTTGTTAGCAACGACAAAGCCGCACTCATAAACGCCGACATGTTACATTAATTTATAGGCACTGAGTGACTTATTAAATGTGACGTGTGAAATATAACAGGGCCTGGTATGGATGATTAGGTTTTGGGCTTTGAATTGTTGACAAGGCAGAGGTAATGAATTGCGGGACACAAGCTAGAATGTTTCTCCCTCATTAGTCAGTATTAGCTGCATTAATAGTAATAATTGGATATATTCATCATTTTAAATGTTTTAATAAAATGTTTGGACAGCACCTGATCAAGGCTGTCAACTATTTGGCTGGAAGGTTTTGTGATAGCAGAAGAGTGATGGCACATTTTGGGTGGAGATGTACATGGCCCTATTAAGGTGATGTCTTAACCAATGTCCATTCTGTAGCAGAAAGTGGCGGTGGTTGGGAAAGCTATGTAGCAAATGGAGTGGTGGACGCTCTCAGCAACTGTGCCTCTACTTGAAACTGCAGAGGACAGAGATTCCAGTGATCACTTTGAGGCTCTAAGAATATGGTATTTCACTACTTCCCCCAACATCTGAATGTCTTGGATCCAATATCTTGTTTTAATCAGCTCACTAGAATATTAAGTTTTCTGGGAAGTAAGAACATCATAGTTTTAATGCCATTGTCTGCTCTGAAGGGTTTTTGAAAGATGCTTAAAGATGTGCATTTCAGTTTGAGCAAAATCTCAAAGATGTCCCACATGCCATTTTGCAAATACTACCTAGTGAGTTTTCTTCTGCCATTCATTTCTCTGTGTTAATACTTGCAATTTTCTGACAGCGCCTAAAAGTGTTTAACAAGCAAGAGATAATACTAAATTACCACCTGCAGAATTTCTAAGAAAAATATACCAGGCCCTTAAATGCTTCTAAGAAATGAATGAGTGCAATAGAAATTGATACCCCCCAACAAAACTGTTGCTGGTGAGAGTTTTCAGCTATATATACTTAACATACATCTGTTAAAATATGTTCAAGGCAAACCAATGAACATATATAATTAATATATATCAGGCAAACAGAAATAAAATCTTATTTGCAACGGTCATTTCGCTGTTTGCCTTCTGGCCACATTGAGCTACTGCTGTAGGTTGTGTCCAAAGCTGTGCAAACAGATTTCCTTTTCTGCAGTGGGAGTTTGCTCTCCCCATGCACCCCCCAAATCTGCTCTGGAGGGTCTCCCAACCCTCTGGAGCAGAGTTTGAGATTGTGCAGGGGGCTGCAGGGGAGAGGCAAGAAGGTGGGTGACTGCTACGCGAGTGGAATGGCAGGGTTGAATACAAGCCAGTTACCTTCCTGTGAAGGTCCAATATAACGTAACTGTTGTTGTTGTCCGACTCTGCTTGACCCCATGGACCAGAGCATGCCAGGCACTCCTGTCTTCCACTGCCTCCCGCAGTTTGGTCAAACTCATGCTAGTAGCTTCGGGAACACTATCCAACCATCTCGTCCTCTGTCGTCCCCTTCTTTTTGTGCCCTCCATCTTTCCCAACATCAGGGTCTTTTCCAGGGAGTCTTCTCTTCTTATGAGGTGGCACAAGTATTGGAGCCTCAGCTTCAGGATCTGGCCTTCCAGTGAGCACTCAGGGCTGATTTCCTTAAGAATGGACATGTTTGATTTTCTTGCAGTCCATGGGACTCTCAAGTGTCTTCTCCAGCACCAGATTTCAAAAGCATCAATTCTTCAGTGATCAGCCTTCTTTATGGTCCAGCTCTCACTTCCATACATCACTACTGGGAAAACCAGCTTTAACTATATGGACCTTTGTCGGCAAGGTGATATAACTGTGGAGGAAAGCACTTCTGTTCCTCTTGTCTCCTTGAGATGGGTGAGAAGAGAAGGTCAATGTGTTGTTCACACACTTTAGCAGTGATACAGTTGCTGCCCTTTACTTTTACACAAATTGATGGAAGCAGCTTACTTTTATAGGAGAAAGTAACTATAGTCACTTTGTAAGAGGGGTATGAACAAACAGCTCAAAGCAGAGTCTGCTTTATTTTAAAGAGTGCTGGGCATTCTGCACCAATATAAATAATGTATAGAATGGTTGTTTTCTGCAAGAACATGATGACTGTGTGAAACACACCATTTGCAGCTTGGATGCAACCAACTCACAGCAAAAAAATCAGTGTGGATCACTTGCTTCTTAAGGAAGTTGGTCAGGGGGCACAGCACAAAACACTATTTGGGACCTGGAAGGTGTCTCTCCTAGGTCAAGACAGATGAGACATCCAGGCCCCCTAATTTTCCACTGGGACACATCTTCACTTTGAAGTGTTGTGACAGGGACTTCCATACCACTTCCAGCCTTGCACATCCCACAAGAAATTGGGACCATCCCAGGTTTAAAACACAGACTCGCTTTCTAAATAGGACTCTTCTGTTTTCTGTATTGTATTTAACAACATTTGCAGACTAGGGGGAAAAAACAACAACCCTCATTGCATTTGTAAAAATGCTGCGTGAATACCAATGTTGAACAAGGAAATAGTCTCCTTTCTGGAGATGTCATGTGTAACGACAAAGTCTGGCGTATGTGTTTGCTAGCAAATTTGTAAAATGAGAGTGCTTCCTAAGAACAAGAGTTTTTCATTTATTTGGAGAAGAAGCAAGAGTTGTGAGTCTCCCATCTAGAATGCACCTGTGATTTTAGCTAGTCCATGAGGCTGAATATTCAACAGACGAAACATGCTTTGTCATTTGCAATTATATTCCTGTATGCAGTTCTGAAGTCCCACTTTGTTGATCAGTGTTGCATATTATGTCATAAGAGACCTAGTGTCACTGAATGGGGAGGGCAATTAAAACTCAAGTCTAGACAGCAGTGCCTCTAGTTTGTCTAGAACCTGAGTGTCATGTTAAAAGTGTAAATACCAATTCATTAACACCAGTGAACCTGAGAGCAGAGTACAGGAGGCAGCACCTATATTTGAATTGGTTTGGCAGTCACTGCATTAAACTGCTTTGATGGACTATTTGTTACACTTGCATGTTTATAGATAAACTAATATACATTTTTAAAGACTTTAGCAGCGAGGTTAATTATTGTACAATTACAGTCCTAATAAATAATTCTTTCATTGGTGCAGACTGCAGGATTCAGCAAAATAACCCCCAAAACCCACAAGGCTCTTGACATTTCAGTATTGATGTGCTCCAGTTGATGGTTTCTGACTTGACTTCCTGGTAGGAAGGTTTCGGATGGAGCTGCCTGATTAAGTTTACATTAAGGATGAATTAATTTTTGTCAGGGTTTTACTGAAGAGGCTCAGCTGTAAATTTTTGTTGATTTTCCTTGCTCTCAAACCGTTGGCAGCGCTGCAGTCATCAAAGAACTGGTGAAGGAGATGTTGGCCTGGTTAGAATTTCTAATACTCTCCAGCTAATTAAATTACTATTTTGGAATGTTCGTGTTTTTTGTTACATTGAAGATAAGTGAGGGTGTCCTTTTTGCCCTACAGCTTGGTGCCCATCATTTTCACCACTGCCCTTAGGATGACTAAAAGAACAATGCATGGATACTACTGTAATACAAGAATACTAATGTCACCCGCACAGCTTCCAACACATCTCATTGTTTTTAATTCATATTATTTTGGGCACTGACCCAGATTCAGCTGTGAAGTCAGGAATGGACTAATAGATGACTAACTAGTTTATTTAATAAGATATTACTGGCACATTCAGAAGAGTAACTATCTTCCTTCTTTTGTGTGAAGCTTTGGAGACATGTTTCTAGTTCCCTCCCATTGCACTCGGGACCCTTCAGGGATGTGCCAGAAACCACTCTGTTATTTGGATTAAAGTTCACATTTTCTTCTACATGGTGCAAATATTGCACCAAACTGATTCTACATCCTTGAAATCTCAGCTTCTACTTACAGAATAAAAGTGGTGTTGGGCAATGGTTCAGAAACTTCAGGATGACTGGAAAAGGCATCCAGCTGTCAAATGAATCACTAATAATTGTTTTGTGCAGCTCTCTGCCATAAAGACTGTGGCACACCACCCCAATCTCTGAGCGGTGCAAGATTCCAGAGTTCCAGGCACTTACGTTCAGTTTCTTCCGAATAAGGCACAGCAGGGGCTGTGGTGTGTTTATGATACATGGTTTATTTACACATATATACAACCTGAGCCTATGATGGAGGGGCTCACAGCATTGACATCGCACCTTGCTTCTCCCATAGCCATAGCCTACACAGGCATCAATCTCTTTCTCTGGCTTTCCATCCTGCTGCCTGTAGATTCTAGCACACATACCTCAACTCTCAACTCTGGCCTTTGTCTTTCTAACTGCTAGCAAGTTGATGCAGTGGGGCCCATCCATTTGCTGTCTGGCACAGAGCCACTTCCTTTGTTAATGCCCCATATTTAGAGGACCATCACCTCACCAGGACACTAGCCTGGCTAATCCAGGAATTGAATCCTTGCTGGATCTAGGAATTAGAAGGTGACTCAGGAATACAGTTTACCCACCCCCACACCAAACTAATAACAACACTATTATCTACTCTTCTGATGCTGTTAGCCTTCTAATACAAATTTGTACACAGGATAATAATCTTTGGGGACCTTTGGGGGCACAAGAAGCTGCCTTACACTTAGACAGACCATCTAGGTCTATTTTGTCTGCATTGATTGGCAGTGGTTGCCTCCAGGGGTTCAGACAGGGGTGTGTCCTATCTCCAACTGGAGATGCCATGGATTGAACCGAGACCTTCTGCATGTCGGCATCCTTTGGGGGTCAAGATGCCAGCTGGCTAGCCCCCAGATGGATCATGCCCTTCCAGCCGTGATGATCTCCCGATCTCTGGTGCGACGTAAATCTGTGACTCAGACTTCAAAAGCCTGAGCACGCTATACAGTGGTGCCTCGCAAGACGAAATTAATTCATTCCGCAAGTTTTTTCTTCTTGCGAGTTTTTCGTCTTGCGAAGCACGGTTTCCCATAGGAATGCATTGAAAATCAATCAATGCGTTCCTATGGAAACCGCCTTCAGACCAGGTCCGGGGACAGTCTGTCCCCCGACCTCTTCTGAAGGCTGGGGGGGGGGACAAGGGCTTTTCTTCCCACCCCCAGCATTTTAAAAAACCCCGGGACAGCGGAGGACTTCTCCGCTGTCCGGGCGATCTTAAAATGCTGGCGGGCGGCAGTGAAGCCTTCGCTGCTGCCCGCCAGCATTTTAAAAAACCCCAGGACCTCTTCTGAAGGCCAGCGGGGGGCGAAAGTCTTTGCTCCCCCCTGCCTGCCTTCCCAGGAGAGTGGAGAAACGCAGTGTGTTTCTCCGTTATCCCGGACGGCTTTTGAAGGCAGGCGGGGGGGAGCAAAGACTTTCGCCCCCCGCCGGCCTTCAGAAGAGGTCCAGGACCTCTTCTGAAGGCCGGCAGGGGGCAAAAGTCTTTGCTCCCCCCGGCTGCCTTCAAAAGCCGTCTGGGATAGCGGGAAGCGCTTCCCTGCTATCCCGGACTGCTTTTAAAATGCTGGCGGTGGGGAGGAAAGCCTTTCGGCCCCCGCCAGCCTTCCTGGACCTCTTCTGAAGGCCGGAGGGGGTGAAAGGCTTTGCTCCCCACCGCCAGCATTTAAAAGAGGTCCCCGGAGATTTCCCTATGGGCTTTCTTCTTGCGAAGCAAGCCCATAGGGAAATTCGTCTTGCGAAGCAACTCGCAAACGGAAAACCCTTTCGTGTTGTGGGTTTTCCGTCTTGCAAGGCATTCGTCTTGCGGGGCACCACTGTATTAGTAGAGCATACTGCGTAGGGTGGAATGGAATTTTCCAACACTGCATACATAGGAGATACTCAGCCACTGAGCTATGGCCCTTTCTGGGTGTACCCTCTGCCATAAGTGAGTGATGAGCAGGCATAGGGTCTTCTTGGTGATGGCACCCATCTTTAGAATACCCTCCCCAGGGAGATTCAACTGACACCTAATCTTTTCAGCACCAGGAGAAAAACTTTTTTCTTTCCCCCAGTCCTTTCTAAATCCTGTTTTATGCGTTTCTCTGTCCTGATGTATGTTTTGCTTATGTGGCTCTTCTAACAGTACCTTTTGTGATTTCATTGTTTTCATTGTTTTACCAACCTTTTAGCCACCTGGAGAACCTATTAGCCAGAAGGGAAATGATAAATACCGTAGTGTTGCTTCCAGTGCTTCCTCTGTGATGATGGAAGGCTCTTTGATCCAGTGAAGATTTGTGTCAGTGGAACAGGGAGGGTGGCCTTTTTTTTGTTTCTGTTTGCCAATTTACCTCCCCCCCACCCCATACCATCTCACACACTGTTCCTAAGGGTCCCCCAAGCTTTTGGATCAGATTGTTGGGGAGAGAATGAAGGCTGCAGTGGGGCGGGTTAATTTGCAAAATTCACCTTCCTTTCCCATTCTACTATATTCAAAGATTCCATTCTTCCCAGAAAATGAATCCTTCCATCAGCAAAAAGGGTGACGCTAACATTAAGCAGGCTGAGGTAGTCACTTTAGGTGGTTGATTTGGGATGTCATGAAAGGATAGCAATTTATTGATATACAGTGGTACCTCTAGTTACAAACTTAATTCATTCCAGAGGTCCGTTCTTAACCTGAAACTGTTCTTAACTAGAGGCGTGCTTTCACTAATGGGGCCTCTTGCTGCCACTGCGCCGCCGACACACAATTTCTGTTCTCATCCTGGGGCAAAATTCTCAACTTGAGCCAACTCTTCCAGGTTAGTGGAGTTTGTAACCTGAAGCGGTTGTAATCTGAGGCATTTGTAACTCGACATACCACTGTATAAATATGTATCATATTGCTATTAGATTCAGGTAGGTAGCCGTGTTGGTCTGGCGCAGTCGAAAAAATAATTGTCTAGTAGCACCTTATAGACCAACAAAGTTTGTTCTGGTATAAGCTTTCATGTGCAAGCACACTTCTTCAGATACTATATCATCTTCAGATAATATATGCTATATTTTTATTCTCAATGTACCAAAATAACTTGGCAAATCTTGGGTGGTATGCACCTTAAGTGGGATGATGTGGTGGGATATTTTGCTGTTCTGTCTCAGGCAGAAAAAAAAAAATTGGACCAGCTCTGGATCCCCTTGAAATAGATGTAAGTTTCTGCAGCCACCTCTGGAGACATGTGGACTAAGGACCCGCAGATTTGTTTGGCATTCTTCTAAGATTGCAACTGAATAGCACACAGTGGTGTAGACAGATTCCTTTTGTTCCCCTGGCATCACTAGAGAATCCAGATGGAACTCCTCCAGATGTTGTTTCTGAGATGACTAATTAAATACTCCCAATGTCTTGTTACTGTAAAATTGACATGCACTTGCAATGTGCACAATATATACTGAGTCCAGAACAACTCAAGATGTCAACACTTGACCAACAAAGTGCAAAAAAAGAGGTGGGGGAGAGAGGGGAGGGTAGAGCCAACAATGAAACACCACACCCTCAGAACAACAGCTTGTAAGAATAATGTAGGATGTATTCTCTCTCTCTCTCTCTCTCTCTCCTCTTCCAGGATTTCTTGTATGAATTATTGGGAGGAAGGGGAAAAAGTGTGGAGCAAAACAGCTAACAAGTTGTGGAACTTAGCCATCCTTTTAAAACAGGAATGGAGACATGTTTCCCTGCTGCTCCTCCTCTATGACTGTACACACTGCTCAGATGGAGCACTTTGGCCTTTCCACATACAAGCCCCTTCCTTGCAGCCCTTAAAATAGTAACCACATGCTCAATTCCATCCTCATTGCCAAGGCTCCCTGCTGCAAAGGAAGTGAGAGTTGTATTCTCTAAGTGCCTCAGAACAATGGGGGCACCACTGTTTTTCTTTAAAAAAAAAAGACATGGAGGATTTGAGCTTCTTGAACTGTTCCTTCATGTATTTCTACACGGTAGCTAAAAGCAAAAGTGTGGAAAGCAGGGGAAAGAGATTCTGCCTTGAACAGGGGAAGGGAAGAAAAGGTCCTGCTGCTGCTGCTGCTGCAGCCCTGGGCTTAGGTGGGTCTGGTGGCGACAGTGCCAGCATCTCCCATTGGGGGGATTTCCTCTTTCTCCTTCATGCTGTTATGCTGTAGCCAAGGGAGAGGCAGGAAAAGGGAGGGGAACCAGAAATGGGTGTGCCTTACAGCTGCAGGCCTGAATGCACAGGACTCGCTGCTCAGCAGCCCGCACGGCTTGCTGTATTCTCTGGGCTTATGGCTGCTTGTTTTGGTTTCTAGGCACTGAACCAAACAGAAAAAAGAAACAGGACAGCATACTACTGGAGCAGCTCTCTGGAGAGAATGCTAAACAGAAAAGAGGCAGTAGTGTTGCGCTGCCCTCCATGGCTCACAGCCAGTTTTATTTCTTCACTGCCTGCCTGTCTATGGAGAGTTTCCTACTTTTGTAAAGATTCACACAAAGCAGGCCCCGTGTCACCACACGACATCTTAGGGTGGCCGAAGGAGCTCACTCCTTACAGTGAAAATTCCTGGGGGTCACTACCAATGTTGATGCCTGCTGGGGCTTCCAGGCTCCCTAGAGATGCAGCTGTGGTGGTCGTTTTAATTTCCCCCCAATTCAGGGTTCGGGACGTTCCTTCATTCTTTGGCATTGTTGATTAAAAAGATCTATATTATCCACCATGCTTTGCAAAACCCTTCTTTACTTCATTGCAAATTTAAGAGATAAGATAATCACATTTCCCTGAATAGAGAATGGGGTGGGGGATTTTAATTTTGAACAAGGTTTCTGGCAGAATGTTTTGTTTCTTTAAGTTGCTTCCCTGTCCTAAACAGTCACTTATCATGTACTTGTTGAAACATTGGCTTGTCCAAAGTGTCCCCAATGCTTCGCCGTATTGACACCTGCAGGCCTCTATGTAAAAACAAAACAAAACAAACCCTCAATTGGCTGGCAGGGAAATCTTCCCACTCATCCTCTTGGAGAGTCAGTGTGAAGAGGAGATTTACAGTTTAGGTTCTAAATCAGCCATGGCTGTTACAGCTTTGGTGGGGATTTAGTGTGGCTAAGGCTGAAACTGGGTGTCATCCCAGAGGTTAATCCCTAGGCCTAGTCTCCGGAATGCATCTCACACTCTCTCTGATACTGACACAGTGGAACAGCTGAAGCCAAGAGGCCTTTAACTAGTGCTATGTGTAGAATGTGGAAGCAAATATAATGACAGCGATGTAAATGTTGTAAGTTGAAAGGCTCTTGCTTGTAGACACGACTGCATGCCATTGGAAGAGACACAGCGCATAAGCTGGAAAAAGGTGGTTGATCCCTGGTGATGATTGAATTGAAATGGTAGAAGACGATTAGGAGCAATTAGAAATGAATGCTGCCCTTGTTACTTGAAAGAGGTCATAGGCCTTCCTCAAAATATTAAATTCAAACACATGTAATTTGCTGGGGGAAATTGTGAATTGTATGCAAAAAGCAGAGTAGGGGGATGGCATAAGGTCAAATTTCAGATTCCAAAATGTGAACTAGGCACACAATTGTTCAGCATGAAAGAAATTTTGAAAAGTGTTTGACCCAAATCACTCCCTGACTGGAATTTTCACCCAACTGCTAAAGTCAGTGATAAAAAAAATGATATGCCTCAGAATTGCATTATAACATATGCTTAAATAATAGTTGAATCTGGTTATGTTGCCAGTTGCGCCGGCAGTTGCCAGTTGCGCTGGCAAGACCTAACTCCTGATTTATATTCAGTTCAGGACATAAATGTGGCATAATCTCCCAAGTAGTGCAATTTGCATTCCAGATAAGGTTAAATTTAGAACTACACTGTTTTGTGAATTGTGTGCTAGATTAGAACATGGATCATTGAGAAACAGAATCCTGCCCCCAAATATGTATTTACTTCTTTTCCTCTTTCTGCAACTATTTCCCCTCCTTATTTCCTCTTCCCTTGTTTTAGTTAATCACAAGCAGATCAGTATGAAGGATGGGGAGTACATAAAGCAAGTGATTTCAAATTGAAATCATTATGTGGTGACAAGGGAGGGGTCCACAACTCAAACCTTCAAAATGTCACTTTGGTGTGGGTAATGCCTTTTTTGCTTTTAATTATTTATTTGCCCACTTGACTCCCCCCTGCAAAGGTTTGCTAAATTCCATAGTTGATTTGTAACACTTTAGATGGCAGGTGTGGGATTTCATATTTGAATGTTTCTACATTAAAAAAACACAACCCTTTCCTGCATACATTCAGGATGGAGGGCCGCAACTTATCTGGCATGCTAATTTTCCATGTACAGGGAATGGGGCTTCAAGAGTCTGACCTCCCACCCGCTGTCTGAAGAGGTACAGTAGGGGGAGAATGTCCCATCGTGCAAGGAGAAATGGTTGAGGTGCCAGAATATTTGCCTTTGCGCTATGTTAAATTCCACCTAATGTTTCCTTTGAGCAATGTCATAAGATTTGCAGATGCAGCAGAATGAGTACTGATGTGACAGATCTGCAGGCAGCAGATACAATTTTTAATGCTGGCCATATAAAACCAACCAACCAAAGAACCGATTCTAACTAGACAACTAGCACTTCAGGTGGAAATCCTTCCCCTTTGCCTCCAATGCAAGTTTTGTTTTTTTCAGGGACTTTAAATAAATAACAAAAACGTAGAAGTTGATCAGTCCGTTCTAGTACCTGACCCATCCCCCCCATACTCACCTAATTCTGCTACAAGTGTAAAGCCAGTGTTAACTGATCCCAATGTTCCTAGGATAAAATCCTATACACAGTTACCTGGGATTAAGTCCCATTGAGTAGACACGTGCATAGTTTTCCTGTTAGGAACTCATGCCACTTGAACAATAGTTTCTCTCTCTCTCCCCCCCCCCCGAAATAACAGGCGCTTGGACAATAGTGTCATATTACAATTAACGGTAATTCTGTTATATGCCATCACTTAATAGCATTTTTTCTAGCAAAAGTATAATACTGGCATGGCTGCTAACTCTGTGGCAGCTTGTGAACTGTGACAGACCCCCAGTTCCGTTTTTTAACGTTTATTTCGATGAATAGTGTCTAGCATCCTAAGTGGAATTAAAAAAGAAGAAGACTTCACACATTTTTGTACTCTACTACTTGAGGGGTCAAGGAAGAAAAAAAATAGTGTAAGGGAAAGTAATTAAACAGAGGCAGATTGATTGAATATTAGTGCTTTTACTGAATAAATGAGGATAAATTCCGTTAATTATGTGTCTTTTCCCCATACTAATGTGATAATAAAGTACTCTAATTCTGGAGAGGCCTGTCACCATCTCTGCTAAAGCAATACTTCCTTGGCTGCTACATAGCAGACAGTGACTATGAACCATGAAGGAAGAGGAAAGCACAGCTTGAATGCTTGCACTACTCATGTGTAGGGGGATAACATAGTCAACTTGCCTCCCTGTGTCACTGTAGAGTTAAACAATGAATCTACATTGTACTTAGTTCTAGGTCTCAGTCCTCTGGATTAGGACTTGTTTAAAGTGAATAGTGTTGGTAGTTACACCCCTTGGTTATGCAAAATGCCTCCCTCCTATGTAGTAGTAGTAGTAGTTGTTATTGTTATTATTATTATTATTATTAATTGTGTCCCATCTGCTCAACATGTATGTGTTTTTGCTGCTTATTCCTGCCAAAAAAAAACTAACCAGTAAAAGACTGCCTGGGAACAAGAAGAAGAAGAAGAAGAAGAGTTTGGATTTGATATCCCGCCTTTCACTCCCCTTCAGGAGTCTCAAAGCGGCTAACAATCTCCTTTCCCTTCCTCCCCCACAACAAACACTCTGTGAGGTGAGTGGGGCTGAGAGACTTCACAGAAGTGTGACTGGCCCAAGGTCACCCAGCAGCTGCATGTGGAGGAGCGGAGACACGAACCCGGTTCCACCAGATTATGTGACTGCCGCTCTTAACCACTACACCACACTGGCTCTCAAGCTACCATTTGTAGAAGTACGGTGTATGAATCAGAATTTTGCATAATATTTTGGGTGATGGTCAATCGAATCATAGAGTACTCTGTCCTTTAAACATAATTGACTTAACTTCATGGATTTCAGTGGGCTTACTCTTGAGTATGAGTAGCACTGGATACCACCCATTGTTTATTTATCAATCCATCCTGCCCTGTTGCTAAACTCTGGGAGTGTGTAGCAGCATTAAAAAAACAACACAATTTTGGCTCTGATTCAGAGAATTGTCCAGTCCTTCCCACTGCAGCCCTCAGCTTCTCCCCAAAGTCGGTTCCAAAGGTCTCTCCCTCCACTACCCTACCCCTTAAAATAATTTCTAGTCACACACAGGGCTACTGGATTGCTCTGCAAGTGGAAGAAAAATTACCTTCTTTTCTACTGTCCCAGCCCACTGCCTGCCACATGAAATAAAAGGTTAGCCCTTCAGAGAGAGAGAGAGAATCATTGTGAAATGAGACCCTGGGAAGCAAGATCAAATTAGGGGAAAGCAGGGCATAAATCTTACCTTACTTATTTTGTTGTGTCTTCTGTGGCAATGCTCTATCTTTGTGCGCAACATTAACATGTTGTGTGAGATCTCTTTAGATTCCTCTGAAAAACCTAAGCATTTTTGTGGGAATGTTGTCTGCTTGGAAGGGAATGACGATGTAACACTGAAACGGTCTGGGTTTCTGTGGAGTGTTGTAAATTCTGAAAATAGGGTACTGAAGAAGGTAGAAGACTGGCTGGAAGTTTAAAAAATTGATGTGCTGTGCTCCAGTGCACAGAGCACGATGAGGCCTATAGAAAAGCAACTTGAAAACTTTGGTGAAACAAGCTGTGAGTAGTTGAAGGCTGCCTCTGGGCAAGCGTAGCTTCTGCTTCAGTGATTAGGTGGGTTCTTTCCAACCGTTTCCAGCACTGAAACAAATATCGTTTATATTCACTCTAACAAGTTATAGTCTTTGTTAGAAAGTTCATAAAAATAACCTAGTCTGTTCTGCTTCTCGTTCTCCTATTATCCAAGGCCAGGTGTTAGCACTGAGATCATGTCTTGTTTAAACCACAGTTTCCAATTATATCAGAACTGGGAAACCGTGATTTAATGCCTCCTTAGCAACCTGCTTTCACTTCCTGATTAGGAAACTGAAATTGCAGTACAGTTTTCTTGTCCAGAGGTAATGTGAAATGGGCTTAAACAAGCTGGGTCCACTGAGGAGCAGAGGGAAAGTTCTGTTCTTGGGTGAATAACCACAGTTGAGATTTTTATGTCTGAACCAGGCCCAAATCTCACTGACCTCACTAAACATGCATAGGATTGGGCTGTAAGACAGAGATAGCTCTAATTGCTTCTGCTAAAGTCAACAAACAATTTGTAGGCATTGTGATGCATAACTTATGCTCTGAAGAATTATTTTCCTGTTGTGAGCGTGTTGCAAAGGATAGCTAATGCTGATTATTGATTTAAGAGACATGCACAAGCCAGCTGTGAACCTGTGGGTAAAAAAGTGGCTTTTCCTGTTTCTGTATTTGATTTTCATGTTCAATTTCATGCTGATAAATATGTGTAAGCCTTCTGTAGATCTTTGATAACCAGTGGCCATCACATAACCCCACACTCGTACGCAAAATGTTCCAATATAAAATACAGTAGTTGTAATACTGGGAGGTCTTTCAAGGAAATTAAAGGTAGTTTTAATTTCAAGTTGCTGTGTTTTCAACTATATTCCTTGAGTACTTGGTAGAATTTATTTTCCGAATGGGCATTGATCTAAATTACTTTAACCAATGATCAATGAACATAAAACACATGCATAGTCTACATGAAAAAGATGCATTGGATACCTTCAGCTTGAATAATTCAGCACTACATCTGATGGCCAGGATACACTGCATCAGTGGAAAACACCATAATGTCCTCACCATTCTTTTTTTCTTGGTTTAGAATCCAATATTCAATTCATACTCAGGAGTTCTGTAAATGGAGAACAGTATTAGGAAGTAAAAATCAAAATTACATAGCAAACCATATAATAATAAGGAAAATAGCTGAAGCATTGTCTTAGCACCAGAGGAGCAATCATTATTGAATGAAACAGCTAGGCCTAGTTCAGATGAAACAAGAAAGAGGGCTGGGTGATGGGAATTTGCTCAGATTTTGGATTATGCTTCCAGTAGTTTCATGCAATGGAGACAGGATAGATTCCTGCAGAATCCCCAAGAGATCTCCCAGAGGCAAGGAGAGCTATCTCACAGAACCACCTTCTTAGATCTCATGGTGGAAAAGTGCTGCACAGCAGTGCCCCCTGCGCCCAACACAGGGAGCTTTCAGACAGCAGCTGAATTTGGAAATGTGTCACTGTGATGTCACAAATGGATTATTGTCAGTAGGGCATTTTTAACTATCCCCCCCCAATAAGAGTAAAACTGGATTAAATGCGGAGGGGGAAATACAGGCTGGACACTGACAAACTGGAACGTGTCCAGAGGAGGGCAACCAAAATGGTCAAAGGCCTGGAAACGATGCCTTATGAGGAACGGCTAAGGGAGCTGGGCATGTTTAGCCTGGAGAAGAGGAGGTTAAGGGGTGATATGATAGCCATGTTCAACTATATAAAAGGATGTCACATAGAGGAGGGAGAAAGGTTGTTTTCTGCTGCTCCAGAGAAGCGGACACGGAGCAATGGATCCTAACTACAAGAAAGAAGATTCCACCTAAACATTAGGAAGAACTTCCTGACAGTAAGAGCTGTTCGACAGTGGAATTTGCTGCCAAGGAGTGTGGTGGAGTCTCCTTCTTTGGAGGTCTTTACGCAGAGGCTTGACAACCATATGTCAGGAGTGCTCTGATGGTGTTTTCTGCTTGGCAGGGGGTTGGACCCGATGGCCCTTGTGGTCTCTTCCAACTCTATGATTCTATGATTCTAATGCCAAAAACATTGCATGGAAATCAAGCACCACTAGGAGATGTTTCTTTTTTCTTTTCCAATGTATTTCTTATCAATAAAAACTTTGGTATGCCACAAGCAAATTTCATGCCTGTGGGACTACTTCAAGGGATGTCTATCTCCAGCAGCATGCCCCCCAATATGCTGCAGGGGGAAAGAGGGATGCACATCTTTTGGGACAATTGGAAGCCAGGAGGGCTTCTGTAATGCCAGGACATCCCAATTAATATGGGACTGTTGAGAGGTATGCAGCTGTGGTTTAGCTGCTACCCATTACAGCTTCTGGGTTAGATCAGGAAAAAGTCCAAGCCATTCATTGGCTCAATGGTAGAGAGTTTTCTCCTTGAGTCACTGACACTGCTGACGCAGGGGGTGGGGAGAGATGGTGCAGTTTCTAACCCAGTGCTTCTGTCACTGCTGTCTCCATTGGTGTTTCAGCCTTTGTAGCCCAGGCCAGACTGTGTTCATATTTTCTTTTTATGGAAGTTATCATTAAGAGCTCTAACTAACAGATCATTTATTTACCCAGAATCAAGTAATTGTCCCTAGTTCTTTTTGTTACGATACCTTGCCTGTGCTGTTGATCTAGCAACAATACTACCGTGTTTTTACACGAATGACATTCATATGCTGTGGTGAATTCCTGCTCCCCCCCCAAAGTAACTTAGAAAAGAGTGAATGTGCCATAGGACACCCTTGCAAGTAGTAATTGTGGGAATGGTTGCTTACTGCATGCTGCTTTTGTCTGAGATTTCCTTCCTACTTTCTGCTACCCATTGGCCACTGTGCTCTTTGAAGCATCCATCTTGGCTGTTTGAACCCATAACTGGAATGTGAGATGCAGCTTTCTGCCTGAAAACACAGCACACCCCTGTTGTTATACACAAAGCTGTTTTCTTCTTCTTCTGGCCTTAAAGAGTCAGAAGTCCTTTAGGGTGAGAAAGATGCAAAGCAGCCAGTGTTGCAGGCACATACCCTCTGCGAGAGAATTCCACGGAATCCAGACTCGCTTTCTTCACTAACATGTTCATAAAACTTGAAATAGGTAGCTTGCAGCTTCCCTTTTATTCTAGACAGGTTTAAGTATGCAGTTGACACTTGTACTGTGGAATCACCACATGTTTCACTGACTCTGGCAGCCTTACTGCTGTCATATATTTGCATGGATGAACCGTTCTCAAACAGTTTCTCCAATGTATTAGAACAAACGTGCTTTTCTTCAGTACCAGGAATGTAGGTTTTGCCTTCCCAGCTATCCTCCTTTCCTCCCAAAGATTGTGGCAGTGGCAAATGAAATCCTGCTTCATTTCTGAGTCCCTTTGAGTTCTGCACCAGAACAATGACAAGACTATGGCATTATCAGTGGCCCAAGTTGGAGGAAGCAAAAGCCATTCCTTGGCTCCAGCACATTCTGAATTCCCAGCATTCCACATACCTGGCTGGGCTGTGCCACATTTCAAGGAGAAGCTGACTGTGATTAAATGGATTACTCTGATGGGATCCTTCCCAGGACTGAGTATAGCAAAACTGATTATCTGTGATATGATCAGTGCTGGCTCAGGACATTTTGCTGTCTGAAGCATAACACCAAATGGTGTATCCCCTAGGGTGGCCACTTCTGTATCACTAAAAAAGAAAAAAAATGTATCACCAGGGGCGGGGGAGGACACAGATTTACATAATATTTGTATATGCTAATTCATATAAATAGATGGAAATTTGAACGTGTGTGTTTGTGTGGTGTGTACATCTTTAAAATGTGATACATCTCATCACATTGGGCAAGACTATAACTAGGTGATCTGCAAGTCTGCTCGATCTTCTGTCCAGGCATTACATATAACAGGCAATTTCAAAGACCCGCCTCTCCCTTTTAGTTATTTAATTCTGAACTGGACTTGGACCAGACAGTCTTCAAAATAGGGGATCGTTCTCAGCAGAGTAGGACACAGCACTACCATATCTCACCCCAGACTGGGAGGACCAAAACTTCTGGGAGGACCAGTTTCTGCCTTCACCTATTCCCTGCTTCCTACTCTTTGATGGGGCCAGTTCCTGGATAGCGTATTGAGACCTTTTCAAGGTCCACTGGTTTGGTTTCTTCTCACTAGTGTAAAATTTCTAGTTTCCAGTCTGCAATACTACCTTCTAATTTGGAAGGCCTTCACCCTAATAATAATTCTGTTTAGTGAAGGAAATACACTTTCTACTTGTTTAGGGGACATTATATTCAGTCTAGCACTGAAAACAACTGCTGGTTTTCTACCATAGTTCACAACTGGACAAAGTCCTGCTCCTCCCAGTTCATCCTGTTTTCTGAGTCCTGATCCCAGCAGGCAATTCTGAATCGCTACCCATTGTTTATTTACATGTTATTTTTCTGCCTGGGGAATTTTGTATTTCAATGTTACCATTGTCTGTGGCTGTTTACCCCCTGGATGCGTGTGGTTTACATGTTAGTATTTTGTATGATTAAAGAAATGGAAGGAACACAATACCCTGAGCACCCTACTCATAAACAGAGGCATCTTTAAAGACAAAAGTGCTGGAGATGTGGTGCCTTTGTTTAGAAGTAGGTTGCAGAATGTTTGGGGTTCCTTCCTTCTGCACATGATACAGAAATACTTTGCTAGCCTGTCACTGAAAAGAAACTAATCTTACTACAGAATCTGTTCTGGAAGTCCGTTTGACTTCCAAAACGTTCAAAAACCAAATCGCGGCTTCTGATTGGCTGCAGAAAGCTCATGCAGCCAATCAGAAGCCACAGAAGCCCCTTCAGACGTTCGGGTTCCAAAAAAAATGTTTGCAAACCGGAACAATCACTTCCAGGTTTGCGGCATTCAGGGCGTTCGGGAGTTTCAGGGCGTTCGGGATCCAAGGTATGACTGTATTACAACTGTAACTCCCATTTACAATGCATTTAAACATATATACTCAGAAGTCCTACTACAATCAATGGGTGTTATTCCCAGGTAAACGGATATTATGCAAGTAGCCTTTACATTTTTTAAGGTTTTTTTTTAAAGGAAACTGCCTTTAACTTTGATATTTTTGGTAGAATAAGATGAAATTTATAGACATGGTAGCCCTTTGCTGCCAAATTTTAGCAGATAAATGCTGCTACACTCTAGATAGATATATGCAGGTTTTTGTGTGCAATGGGACTTTCTTTAAGGAGAGATCCATTTACCCGTCTATGGTTTGGTTGTGTGTAGAATTTATATGAAAATCGCATATATGATTGAGGTGTCTCTGGTTAAATAATATTGGGGGGAAATCAGAGGGAAAATGACAGAAGTCTTTGAACAACACCTTTCTTTGGGTGGGCGGATGGAGTTCATTTATCCTCCACCATGACTTTGGAGGGAATTTGTATAACAACACACATCACAGAGTGTACCCTAGATAAGAAAGCTGCAACATTTAAGCATTGGTACAGTAGCTAAGGGGACGCAGGTGGCGCTGTGGGTTAAAGCCTCAGCGCCTAGGACTTGCCGATCGAAAGGTCGGCGGTTCGAATCCCTGCGGCGGGGTGCGCTCCCGCTGCTCGGTCCCAGCGCCTGCCAACCTAGCAGTTCGAAAGCACCTCCGGGTGCAAGTAGATAAATAGGGACCGCTTACCAGCGGGAAGGTAAACGGCGTTTCCGTGTGCGGCTCTGGCTCGCCAGAGCAGCGATGTCACGCTGGCCACGTGACCCGGAAGTGTCTCCGGACAGCGCTGGCCCCTGGCCTCTTAAGTGAGATGGGCGCACAACCCCAGAGTCTGGCAAGACTGGCCCGTACGGGCAGGGGTACCTTTACCTTTACCTTTACAGTAGCTAAGGAGTTATGATGAATGAAAGCGTTTGAGAGGTTTTGTTTGTTTGCTTCCTCCTCAATTGACATTAAGGTTCCTTCAGCATCCATCACAAAGCACCTTTACTGGAAATAAAAAAGGAAAGCCTTGGTGAAGTTATCGTTAATTGGAAATAGAGCGCCTGGGAATAACAGTTTTAAAGAGACAAACAGTCTGAATCTGATGTGGCTCCAGGGTTTTAGGAGCAGCCTAATTCACTTTTCCTCAGGAAAACACCGTTTTACCTTGGAAGAGTCCCAGATCTCTCTGAAGCTGCCTGATTCATTTTAGGTTTCGGAATCTGTCCAGACCCAATACACATGCCTGCTAATTACTTTATTCTGTTATACATCAATGTAATTTAAACTTTAGAATAGTGTGTTAGTTTACAATTCTGAGATTCACATTCTGCATCCACCTGTAGTTGAAAATTTCATTGAAGATATGATTTGTCCATTCAATAACCAAAAAGAAAAGAAAAAAAGTGTTACAAGAGGGATAAAACTTTGTTTTTATTGTTTGTAATTTTTTAAAAAAGGAATAAATCAGAGATGTTCGGGTCCATTTGCAAGCCTTTTCCACAATTGCTCTAAAATTAAACAGGCACCTGACCCATATGCAAAAACCCATTCCTTTGCCCCCTAAATAAAATTTTAATCAAGTTTATGTTAAAATTTTTTATCCTTTTCCCAAACTGATTGTAAAAATAAAAGTGCGAGAAAATTCACATTTAAATACATAAAGTATTTTCCTGCCCTAATATGCATATAAAAGCATATTCTGCTATGTTGTCTTTGAGGCAAAAACTACATTAGAGTACATGGGAAGTGTGAAAGCCAATAGATAAACCAAGTTCTGAGCCACACTTTAGGCCCCATCTGCATTATACATTGAAAAGTGTATCATACCACTTTAAGCACTCATGGCTTCCCACAAAGAATCCCGAGAAATGTAGTTAAGTGTGCTGAGAGTTGCTAGGTGTCTCCCATTCCCTCTCACAGAGCTACAGTGTGGTTTAACTGTCAATCCCTCTTCACTCAGGGAATTGTAGATCTGCGATGGGGAAAAGGGGTTCCTGGAGGAGTGGAAGCAGGTATGTACTCAGAATTTTTAGAGAACAAATTCATCAGGCATCCCTGCCAGAATTGCTATTAACGATTATCGCCCGCCTCTACCACACAAGTAGAAAATTTATCTATTTGTAATTAGCAAAGAGCGGGGCTTTTTTTCAGCCAGAACTCAGTTCTGGCACCTCTCAGGTGGGCGCCATTGCCCTTCTAAGAGAGCGAGGGAGGTGTTCATGGTGTGTTCCAGCACCTCTTTTTCTAGAGAAATAGCACTGGCCAAGGGAAAGACAGACAAGCAGACACATCTGTTCTATGAACTATACCAATTCCTATTCCCCAATCCACACACTATCTCTAAATCTAGTCTGTTTCCACACGTTCAGCCTACGCTGGAGATGTTGCTTTTCACTTGTTTTATTTAATGTCACTTTTCTAGTCAAACTACTTGCAGTAGGTTTTTTTTTTGTAAAGCAGAAGAAGCCTGGAATTTTGCAAAATGAAATGAAAAGGTATCCATTTTTAAAATTTATTTTTTTGCAAATAACCTCCTTGGCCAATTAGCCAACACGTTTGCCCCTAACCTTCATGCATGCCTTATACTAGCTAGCACGATCAATCTTTTCCTCCATTTGCGGAGCTTGTTGAAAACACACTCTTGACTGTGAGTAAAGATATTTTTAACTATTACATCCACCTCCCCTTCTTGGTAATCTATTCCTTTAGGGAAGGGCAGGCCAAACTGGTCAGCTGCTTGGCTCCTACATTCTGGAAAACTCCGAAGAATTCTCCAGCAAGCCTCTGGGGCAAAGCAAACTTTTCCCCAAAGAATAAGGGCTTCTGAGAGACTTTGCCACATAAGGGCCTGTCGGAGGCTCTGAGCAGGCATCAGTTGACAGGGAAATCTTTGCCTCCCAACAGATGGCCAGGCTTTTCATTTCAGCAGGCAGGAGACCGAGCTCAGGATTCTGCCAGCATTCCACGCGGCAGGGCCAGCTTAGGGCAAGAGGGATTTAATGTCCATGCCCTTCATAGCTGGCGAGCTAAACGATGAGCTGCTGACAGGAGAGCCATCGAGTGCTCATCCTCAAAATGTAAGATCCCGAACTTCTCTCTCCCCCCCCCCAGCCCCGGCCGCATTTCATTTTTCTTTGGTAGAATTAAAGTCCTCTTTGCTGGCCTCTCAGAATCCATTTTGGCACAAATACAAACCACCTTTTGGTGGCAAGCAGTTGTCTGGATTTGAGATGCCATTATTTGTGCTGACAGTTCTTTCTGCACATTCAAAGTCACAGCTGGCCATTAGAGGCTTAGAAAGCCCTTCTCTCCCCCCCCCGCCCCCCCGGTCTGCAAACACCAGCTAGTGCCAGTTTACTGATATTGGATATCAGGCTGCACTTGACGGGACAATGCAGTAACTTATGTCTGTCTTTAATTTAGTGTAAACAAACAGAGCCCTTCCAGCCCTCCTTTCATCTATGCTGGGGCTACTTTGCATGTGTTTATAACACACAATCTGGAGTAGACACATTTACATGTGTGGTGTGTGTATATATATATCATTTTCAAAACATATTGGCTATATTCTCATCATTAAACTAATCAACCCATACGTGAAGATTTAACAACTACCCCAAACATTTCATGGTCTTCCCTAGTTATGCTAGAATTTCATGTATTTATGGTTGTGTTTTGGTCGAGACCTCCTTCTGGTTTATTTTCTTAAGTTGAGGTGTCCTCCCCCCCACTATTAAGAAAGTAGCCCATAATCTGTGGCCAGCTGTTCCTCAATCTCTAATGGTGAAAAACAGGGAAATATTTTTTCGTCAGGTTTTTATCTCTTTGCTTTATAAAACACAGCATTGTTTCTTGGCAAACTGTGCCAGGGACACGAGACTGCTCCGCTGATTTGTGCATAGTGGGGAACTCAAAGTATCCTGCATTTAAGCCTTTTGTGTACTGCTATTTCTGTAAGCAAAGCTAAATTTCTTCTTCACTTTTCCTTTCTGGGTGTAGGTAATTTGCCTAACTGTGTATTAATCAACACCCAAGCTGTAATCAGAAATTGGATTCAGCTGACAGCAATTTACAGACTGATTGGAGGTGTGCATTATTAGCACCAGAGTCTTTAGGGTATTTCTCATTTGTTTATGGAAAGGAGTTAGGACACTGAAGTTGTTGGGCAAATCTGTGGCATCCTGTGGGTTTGGGAAGAAACCTTGCAACAGGTTTGTCCTAATACCAGGAAGCAGCAGGAGTGTCAGGAGAGCTTCGGAAGCTGTACTTATTTGTGAACAACTCAGCATAGCAGCTAAGAGCTGCTACATAGGTAAGACAGGCTCCAGCTAGTTTCCACTGAGCTATGGAGGGAGCCATACCCAGGGTAGTGAGTTTCTATTACAGAATAAGCATGTCTCCATACAAAATCAAGTGCCTCTCTCATTTCCCCAGCCCTTGAGCTGATCCTCTATAGGCCATATACGTTTGGCTTAGTTGTTCCTAGGGCACCGCTTCATCCCTACAGATGGCACTAAGTAGATGAGGGGCCTCCCACTTGAGGCAAGTAGTGTAGGAAAGTATGTGGGGTCCCCCCTTCTCTTTGCTTTGAGTGGCAGCTAGCTTCTCCCTCTGTGTTGTTCTATAGGCCTCGGCCAAAAGGATGTTTCATGGGAGTAATAGGAAAGGGATATTTGTGTTCATGCTGGTATTTATAATTACCCATGAGTGTTTGTGGCTGGAGCTTGCCGAATCACCTTTTTAATACATATTAGTAGCATCCCTTTCCCTCCCCAGACAAAAATATAAACTGAATTATGCAACATGTTGTATTCTTTTGTTAGAATTAATTACAGATTAAAGTTTAGCTTTTAAAGCAGCATGATGACAACATTGAAAAGAGTGCTCTGTGAGCAAAGCATTGTATTGCTGTATAAAGTAACCATCAAAGTTTGTTGATGGCCTCTGATTTGAAATATGTATGTGGTTTGTACTGTATATAGATATTGTTGTAAACTACTTCAGTACTTTTTATATAGCGATATATATACAGTATACAGTAGCACCTCAGCTTACATTACCCTCGGGTAACATAAACATTGGGTTGCGAAAGCTGCAAACCCGGAAGTGTTTCGCCACTTGTGCATGCACAGAAGCGGTCCCTCCAGTTGTGGAAACCTCGGGATCCGGCCAGAGCTCCGGAACGGATCCCATCTGCAACCGGAGGTACCACTGTGTGTGTGTGTGTGTGTGTGTGTGTGTAAAACAACAACAATAAATACAAACAAGCAACACTTAGTAGATCTGGTGAAATATTTTTGATATGCTTTATAATTTTCTGCTAGTTTGGGAAAAACTTCAGTAATGACCCTTAGAATGTAACCTGTACTGAAATACTGTAATTTTTTTTAATGGTGAATCGATTGATTTATCAGTTAAATGCAAGGCTGCTGATTGACTACAACTTTTAATAAGTTGACCGCTCTAATTGCTGGCAAATTTAGTGAAAGAGGACTTCATCCTAGCTAGCACATTTTTTCTTTTGTTTGACAAGCGTCCATAGTAAGAACGCCTATTTAAGGCATCAAAGACCACCCAACTGCATCTATATAATGGTATCTCCCCCATTTATTTAAGTATGTTTTCCTGTTGTGTATTAATTTCCATTCATTACTGTAGTATGGAGGTAGGGTGAGTGAACAATCTTGTTTCTGCTGTGGGCTCATTCCATTACAGGTCATGGCAGGGTGAGAGTGGGTGGAGCTAGTGATGACTATAGGCAGAGCCAGAGACAGAAGTATACTGGAATAACTAAAATAAATAAAGGTCACCGGCTTCAATTTTCACAATGGCTACCACATATTAGAATACCCAATTTTTGCATGTGTCCCCAGAAGTGAAGCCTACTGGGTTTGATGAGGTTACTCTCAAATATACAGAGGCTTTAAAAAAGAAGAAGAAATACAACAGATCAACACAGCTATTGTTCTAGTGACAGTGCTTTCTGACTTTTGTGTGTCCCCCCCCCCACTTGTGCGGGTGTGTTGCAGCTGCCTACCAGTCTGTTTTCAGATAGTTTCAGTGCAGGGGTGAGAACATCTCCCCTAAGACATACGACAAGAAAAAACAAGTAAACCAAGAACAACATCAACTTCTTCATACCACAGAGGGGAGGAAAACAGTTTATAAAGCCAGAATAACTAGTAAGGAGACAAAATGGGAGGCAGAAATTCTGATAGGAGTTGGGGGTTTAGGATTTAGTGCTTAGGAGTTGTTAAAGCCTGGAAGTTGACATCTTTCATTGTTATTGCCAGTGACTGCCATCTCATCTCCATATTCCTCATACTTTTAAAATGCACTGAAAGGATATTACGATTGAATAATACTAACAACACTAGTATCATTACTAGGGCCATTTTTCTATTAAGTAAAATGCATAATGATGGTAGCAGCAGCAGTTTTGCAACCCAAGATGCAGGGCCACAGGTGAGAGAAGCAATGAAGCTGCAAGCTTACCTTGAGAGAACATTTAGTGTTTAACGCCTTAGCTGAAATCACACGCGCTCCCTGTACAGTATTACATGCACGAATGTTTTTCATCATAAACACATTTTGGAATTCTGTAAATTATAGCATGTGGGAGCCAGAATTGTGACAGTGAAAAATATGCCAATTTGTCGTCCCCAAATGCATAACTGTTTCAAGTAGTAGGGAAATATGATCATTTCCGGAATTCTGTAGTTGTGACTGCCAGCCATCAGACTCCATGGAAATGGTGGCTTCATTTTCTCCTCTGTACCCTTGTTGTGTGATGAAAGTTTCAAGCGGCATGTTTTAGAAGACAGATAATGACTTTGCTTTTTGGCGGAATAATTTTGTGTTAAGTTTATGCCTATTTTTTCGGCTCATTGGTCTGGTGTGTTAGAACTGTGAGAGGACAGTCTTTATCCATGTGGTACATGTGGACAGACAATTTTATATAAATTGTTTGCTGGGTGAGCAAGGGGTGTATTGGGGCAACTTGTCAACAACTGGTATACTCAACACGATATCCTTTTTCCAACAGGTTCTTCTTGAAATTTTTTCTTAAATGTAACCAGAACTGCCTAAAAAATGCAGGAAACCCTCGAGACATGCGAAGATTTCAGGTCAGTGTCACTCCCCCCCCCCCAAAGATAAATAATGTTTAAATGATGTGGGCTGGGAAGATTGTCAACCTATGTAAAATGATTGCATAGTTCTTTCAGAAAATTACATTTTGCATTTTATCGTTGTTCTTGGCATTGTATTTTGATGTATTTTCTGTGAGTCGCTTTGGTTCACCCTTTGAATGGGGAAAGGTGCGATATAAATTATAAAAAATAAATAAGAGTTGGGATATGGGGGGAAATGGTGAGGATTTGCATTTTGGAAGCCACCAGGCTTTGTTCTGAGATCTGAAGTGTCAGAATGCCAGCTCAAAAACAATGAATCTGAACTAGGGTTGGCCCTTCCCCTTTCAGCACCTGAGGCCAAATGGGAAGATGCCACTTCCTGGTCTCCCCCAGTGCCGGATTTATGTATAAGCTAAACAAGCTATAACTTAGGGCCCCATTCTCTTGGGGCCCCCAAAAAAATTAAAGAAAAAACAAACCTGGATGTACGTTTCCAAAATATAAGAAAAAAGCAAACAAAATAAAACCTTCATACAGCAGCAGTGTTTTGTGTTGTGTAGGTTCCTATGATGTAAGTAATGGGCCCCACATGCTCCCTAAAATATCACTGGTTTCCTCATTTCTATATATAGGGTGCCTACATTCTGCATGTGCAAATGGCTTTAGATACCTGTTAACGTCCATAAATTATCATGTAGCATTTATTCAACACAAAATACAGCAACAATTTGTTGACAAAGGACAGCTGGACATATAAAGGTCTCCATTACCTTCAGGAGCTTAGGGCCTCATCAAACCTAAATCTGGCCCAGGTTCCCCCACCACCAGGTTGCGAGGCAGCGGCTTCTCTGATGGCTATAGGGGTGGAGGCGCCTGTGCCGTCACCAGAGAAGTGGTGGCAGTGGTCCAAAGCCGCCAGAGAAGTGAGCAGCACTGAGATCACATCTCTCTGGAAACTGGCTCCCCTCCGCTGGCTGTGGTGCCACACCTCGTGGACCTCTGCTGCTTGAGGTGCTTGCCTCACAAGTGGGTTGGCCCTATTATTGCTCTTTGGCTTTTAAATATTTTTAACCTGTCCCCACAAGACATGGGAGGAATTTGCAAGGGTTTGACACCCCAGGTATTAACAATGACTGCATTCACACAGCAGTTCTATCCCTAACAGTTAATTTCCACCCTTAAAAAAAATTCATACAATGTTAAAGCCACTTTCGGAACTATAGTGGAATATAGCTTGTTTAGCACTCATTTTCATATTATTTGCAAACAGGAGATTTTCTGGAAACAAGTAAAACAGGAATGAGCCCTAAACCTGCTCCATATTCCACTATTGTTCCATAAGTGACTTTTACATTGTGTGAAAGCTCAAATATAATGTGGAGCTTGGCAGTCGTGAAAGCAGAATAAACTGCTATGGGGATGCAGCCAGTGACAACAGAGAATTACCATTAAAAACAACAACAATTTAATACATGATGAGTCATGAAAGTCACTAGGTAAGTTGGAAGATGATGCTAGATTTTAGCAGTGGTTCCCAGCCTTTTTGGTACGGTGGCTCAGAAATCCAAATTTGCTTGATATGGTAACCCACTGAAATATTGTCCTGTGAATTTTAGACCTTAGGTCATTGGCAGCGGTCTGTTTTGTTCCCCTGAAGTGTAAGTTTGCCTATTTTATAACCATTTACTTAAGGTAAAGGTAAAGGTACCCCTGCCCGTACGGGCCAGTCTTGACAGACTCTGGGGTTGTGCGCCCATCTCACTTAAGAGGCCAGGGGCCAGCGCTGTCTGGAGACACTTCCGGGTCACGTGGCCAGCGTGACATCGCTTCTCTGGCGAGCCAGAGCCGCACACAGAAACGCCGTTTACCTTCCCGCTGGTAAGCGGTCCCTATTTATCTACTTGCACCCGGAGGTACTTTCGAACTGCTAGGTTGGCAGGCGCTGGGACCGAGCAGCAGGAGCGCACCCCGCCGCAGGGATTCGAACCGCCGACCTTTCGAACGGCAAGTCCTAGGTGCTGAGGCTTTAACCCACAGCGCCACCTGCGTCCCATTTACTTAGCACCCATATTAATGTGGAATTCATTGAAATATTTATGGTACCAACAGTATTCACAGTTTTGTTTATGGGAATACAAGACTAGCCTTTCTGACATTTGGTTACAAGTGTGAACATAGCATCATAATGTGCCAATGAAACAAAAAGCTGTAAGAGTTGTAACATCATACTAGTGAAGGATTACAAGCGATAATTAATTTGTGTTTAGTAATGAGGCCACTTCCACAGGAATTGCACCCCACTTGCAGGTCACAGCCCACAGGTTGGGAAACTCTGGACTGTAAAATTTCCTGAAGGAATACAGATGCTAGTTCTCAATTGATTTTAATTCCATAAATCAACAAGCTAAACAAATGTTGCCTCTTTCTAGTCCTAAAACCCAAATTGAAGGAAAATAATATTTTATTCGTTCTCTCAAGTCTGTGCAAGCTGTGACCTACCAATATGAACATACTAGCTGCTTGACAAAACTGCCTCTTAGTGGCCCAGTACAATTCTGCCTTCAACACTAGCACCATTCCTTGGCATGTTGATGGGGTATTGGATGATTTAGGATGGGAGGCAGATGTTGTTCCCTACTGGCTTCCATTGGTGGAGATGAGGAGAAGTGAGGCAGCCTCTGCTGCTGTGGAGTACTCAGTTTCACCGTAATTTGTGGATATTTGCAACTGCCAGTTCTCCCACCGATAGAAGCCAGTAGTAAGCCCCCCCAAAATGGGGCAGTGTGGTGTACCAGAGGCTTCAGATCTACAAGATCCAATCCCCTACTAGTGTAAAAGAATCACCCTCATCATCTGTCCAGGCCAACTGGGAGAGAGGGTTTTGGACACAATGCTGGATCCACTGATTCTCTCCACCCCTTGGTGGCCAGGATTTGGATTGCTCTATTACTGAGCTCCTGTAGAATGCCTGCATGGCTGCTAGTGGAATCTGTTTAGCTTGATAAGACAAATGTTATGTAGGCTTCGCCTTTTGGGATTGGTAAAGTAAAGGTAAAGGTACCCCTGACTGTTCGGTCCAGTTGTGGACGACTCTGGGGTTGCGCGCTCATCTTGCTCTGTAGGCCGAGGGAGCCGGCGTTTGTCCGCAGACAGCTTCCGGGTCTTGTGTCCAGCATGACTAAGCCATTTCTGGTGAACCAGAGCAGCGAACGGAAACACCGTTTACCACTGGAGTGGTACCTATTTATCTACTTGCATTTTGACGTGCTTTCGAACTGTTAGGTTGGCAGGAACTGGGAACAAAGCAACAGGAGCTCACCCCATCATGGGGATTCGAACCGCCAACCTTCTGATTGGCAAGCCCTAGGCTCAATGGCTTAGACCACAGCGCCACCCGCATCCCCTCTTGGGATTGGCTAGCCTATCCTATCTCACAGTGTCACACCATATAAGGCAAAGAAGACAGAGTGATAAGGGGGAACAACAGAAAAGACCTTAATAATAATCCATTCTGTTATGATCCTCCTATCACACTGTGTGCTGACATTTTCACCTCCCTAAACAGGTATGGACTGGAGGTATTGTTCTAAATGTACAGGGTGAAGTTCACAAACAATTCTGAAACAAACAAAACTACCCTAATCTGCCCGTATGCAGGTTTCCCCACCGGAAGAGACGCAAGCCCCTTTCTGCTGCAGTAAACTGCTCAGATATTTCATATTAATTGTCCATAAAGTTGGCCATACTTCTATAAAAACTTTTTTTTGGGGGGGGGGGAAATGACAGTGGTGGAACAGCCTGGTACAATTTATTATTATTATTACTGTAACACCGCAAGATCCAAAACAATAAATCACTTAAATACAAAAAAATGTGGTTGATTTTGATGGGCAACCTTTATGGTATAATTTATTTATAAAGTATTTCTATACTGCTAGGTCATAAAATATATGGCAAATATGCTACATTAAAACAGAGAACTAGATGGTAATAAGATGTGGATTTTATACCTTCAGTGTTAGAAATGCAGGAGTAGGCTAGAATCAGTTCTTTTTTTCTGGGGGGACGCAGGGGTATGCATACCCCTAAACATTTTGTGAATCTAAGTTTGGCCTCATTGCGGGGGCAGTATTTCAATATAAGTAGGAAAATGAGATTACCCCTAAACATTTTTAAAAAGAAAGAAAGCACTGACTAGGATTATTTTAAGACATAAGTGTTTGTGTATTTGTGTTGATTTCCCTTATTTTTAATATTTAGATCTTCCATATGACATAATGGAATTATTAAGCTAATATGCATACCTACTCAAAAGTACATCTCACATAGTTAAATGGGGCTTACAAAAGGTTTGTAATTTTAAACATACAAGTAGAAAGCCTCACTGAACACAGTGGGTCTCACTTTTGCGTAAACATGCATAGGACAGCCCTGTTAATTATGCACTTTTTGACTATCAGTGTGCCATATAATTAAGAAAAATGTAAATAGCGAAAAAAAGCCCAATTGTTTCAATATTTTCAGTTTAGAGATTACTTAAACATGGAGTAAAAAATGGAACATTCAGAACAGCTTTAACTGACTTTGAAAAGCTAGTAAATAACCATTAAATTCTTAAAGGACTATTATCCAAAATTTATTGTCAATTGTTCTGTTAATTACCACTCTGGACTTAATTTGAAGCTAAGTTGGAAAAAAATGCTTGATAGAACTCTTACAGCGTATGGTTGGAACAAAATCTTTGCTAAGCTTTTACCCATATTCAATTTCTGTAATATGAAAGAGAGTCATTAGGAAACTATTCATAGGTCATTTCCTAACTGTCCATAGGTTGGATAGAGTAGTCCTTCTTCCTTGGTGATCACTCGTAGCCAAGTAAGATTTTCTTCCATAAACACGGTTTTAACAATGATTCCGTAAGTGACTGTGGGGGCCAATTCTGGACCCACAAGTCCTTCCACAGTGGCGACATTGGTTTCCGGGTGGGAGTTGATCACGGTGTGGATTGCCAAGCGTGTCTTCCTCTTAGCACGTTTCTACTTTGCGTTCTGAATTCTAGTGTCTTCAGAGCACATGACACCTTTGGTAAAACCTGTTCTCCAATTGGAGCACTCACAGGCAAGTGTTTCCCAGTTGTTGGTGTTTATACTCCATTTAAAAAAAATTGCCTTGAGACAGTCTTTCAACCTCTTTTGTTGACCACCAGTGTTACACTTTCCATTTTTAAGTTCAGAATAGAGTAGTTGCTTTGGAAGACGATCATCGGGTATCTGCACAACATGCTTTACCCTCTGCATATTTTTCTGTTTATTTATTTAAAACCTTTATATGCGACCTTATATCAATGATTTCAAGGCAGTTTGCAGAAACAAAAACAAGTAAAGCAAATAGTGTTGGGAACACTCTGGTCCCAATAGCTGGGACATACTCAGGTGTGTGAGGGTAGATGAGAAGATATGTTGTTGCAGCAGTTGAGCATTTCTGGTCTGTTCCAGAGTTCCTAACTTCTGGCATGGGGACTGGCTCCAGGATGAGGGAGAATTGTTGGGTCTTCCACAAGAGCCCCAAAGGACCAGCAGCGGAATCAGCAGTGGAACCACCTGGAGCAGGGAGCAACTGATAAGATAATTGCTCCAGCAAAGCCCCAGGGTGGTCTATGTTACTGCCTGATAAGCAGCATCTCCTGACCCACCCTGCACTGCTGCGTGCTTAGAGTAGGAGCATTGAGGAGAAGACCTGGTGGTCCAGCAGTTTTTGTAGTGGATGCAGTGTTGAACTTCAGTGCAGACTGGAATATCTAGGGCTAGACTAACTTACCTCAGATTGGGTAAGATCTTACACTTTCCTGAGCTCCATGGAGGAATGTGCAATAAATAAATAAAGCAAAGGCCATATTTATGACCGTAAGTTTGTATTTCCCTCACAGTTAATGTCATGTTACCTGGAAGCGGAACAGTTTTGTTTGACTAGCTTTTGTTTTCCAGGCCATATAATTTCTGCTATTTCCACATGGAATTTGCAGATTTCTACACAGCCTTCTTAAGGGCCTCCCATCTGCTTTCCTTCCGTCTCTGCCACTGTTGCCTCGTATTTATTAAACATCGGTTATTCTGTAAGAATATCCTCCAGTCAGACATGCTCTCGCAAACAGGGCAATCTAGCGTGAACAGCCAGGACCGCAGTCTGTCAAAGCAACAGTTTGTGCTTACCTACCTGCTGCCAGTTTGCAACTCCCCCAAGATGTGAGCTGATTTTCATATGGTAATGCTCTTGCATGTTCTGTCAGAAAAGCAATCAGGAGCTTGTGTAGGTGACTAGGTAGGACATAAGAGGGGTTGTTGATCTCTTGACTCGTAAAGACATTCTGTCAGGCAAGCCCAGCCTCACAGCAGTCGAGCTTTCCGTGTGTAAACAGAGACTGCTTAATTACACAGGTCATGTCAATTAGCGTGACCTTCGCATTTTAAAGAAATTAATCACTTTCGGCAGAGCAAATCACTCCTCATACTTTAATATTCAGTGTGGCGGTAAAGTGTGCAGAAAGGCATCCAGTGACAGAGCATTCCTATTTTTATGAATAATTGTTCAGTTTAATCATTGTTCCCACCCCAACCCCCTGCCTTCTCTTTGGACTTGTTGCTTGAACATTACATCAGACAAAATAAGGATGCCTGTTGATGCTGTATATTTATTTTGGTCTAGCAAGAAATGCACCTGGAAAAAAATGGGTTTGGGTGGGGAGGATAAGCTTGCTGAAGTCCCTCACAGTGTCCCACAGAGTCCCTCCTACATCTCACACCAAATACAACCAATGTAATAGGGTAGGCGCTTATTTTCGTATTGGAGGTTCCTTGCATGGGATTAGCTGCTCCCACCTGGCTATGTCATGGCTTCCTTTTTGTGACGCATCAAGTTCCTCCTGTCTTCCATCTCAGCACCTGCTTCCCCTCCCCACTTCGGACATTTCAGGTTAACTTCGTTCACCTCAGTCCAGATTTAGAAGCAAGCATTTAGCAAACAGCTCTTTTCAAGTCAACTCCAGCATGTCTCAGCAGTTCTAATTAAAGAGTTGGTTGCAGAGGTGAGGAAGTAGAAAGAACCAGGGTGCCAAATGGAATTAGATGGCATATACCCTCTGTCATACAGCAGGATGATGTATTACATCCTGGGCTTATTTTTTGTATCTTTGGCTACCTAAGGAAATAAATCCAAAGTCCCTTGAATATTTCAATTAATTCATTAGTTAATTAATTTCAATCGATCTATAAATTAATCAAAATCCTTTCTAACCAGATTAATATTTTAAAATCTCTAAGCAGTTTACAAAAATGCATATAAAGCAGAGCTAGAACTTAAAAAAAACCCCTATAAAGCAGTACAGTCGTACCTTGGAAGTCGAACGGAATCCATTCCAGAAGTCTGTTCAACTTCCAAAACGTTCAAAAACCAAATTGCAGCTTCTGATTGGCTGCAGGAAGCTCCTGCAGCCAATCAGAAGCTCCTTTGGACATTTGGGTTCCAAACGAACATTCGCAAACTGGGACAATCACTTCCAGGTTTGCAGCGTTTGGGAGCCAAAACGTCCGAGTTCCAAGACATTTGGGAGCCAAGGTATGACTGTATTATGAAAACAGGAAAACATGTAAGAGCAGATCCAGTCTTATAGGTCATGGAAAGCCAGGACAAGAAGGTATGTCAGAAGCAATTGATGGATATGGGTCACTGTCCTATGATATTTTGTAAGACGTGGTACCACAATTAAATTAACCCATGGTCGTCCCAGGTCCTTCGAGGCACCAACAAAAAGGTTTGCTTGTTTATTTATGCTAACATCCTATTAGTGTTATTCCTATTAAGAGCTGATTAATCCCCCATGTAAGGATAGCCCCCGGTGCTTCCTCCTCCTACTGACGGGACATCACCTTTCCCTGTAAAAAGTTGCTGCGGTCATTGCTGCTGCCCTGGGGAAAGGGAGACACTCCCCTCTTCAAAATAATAAAAAAAGGCTACAAGTGTGCACACCAGCATTGAAATTTGCAATATATATTTTGAGAACATATATATTTCAAGAAAAAGCCCTTGCCTTTGAACTAGAGCTCCTGCCAGGTTTTGGGTGCTGGAGAAACATTCCCCTGCAAAATCTTCCACCTGACCTTTCACTGGCAGCTGCTGGGGAAACTTGCACTCATTACTTTCCCTGCAAAATTTTCAAGTGTTATTGCTGCTGCTTTTCCAGGAAAGGAGTTGTGACCACCCCCTCATGAATAGTATGCATCACCAGTGCTGGGGGGGGGGAGCAGTGTGTATATTCATTTTTATATTTATTTTTAAAGAGAGAGTAAGAAACGAACAAACCGGGAGGCAGGTATGTAGCCTATCTTAAGTTGTTAATTAGGGACCAATATAACTTTGGAGAGATAATGAAGAAAGGTGGGGTTGCATAGTGTTGCTAGCCAGGTAACGGAGGCAGCTGAGGTCATCAACCCTATCAAAAACCACTCCATCCAAAGTAGGTGAGACCATAGCACTGTGTCTGTTCACACGGGAAATAACTGCACTACTGTTGGTGATATCGTGCTAAAAATGAGTAATTTTAAAACAACACCTTGGATTCTCAGGAATAAATTACTGGGTGAATTATGTCATTACTGGGGGGAAGTACCTGTTGCATCATCACAAAAGGACAACTGAAAAGATTATTGGTTTGCTCCTTCCCTAGGTTTGCTACAATTCATGATGGGCAAATGTATGGTTAGAATTTTGCCTATCAGTCAGGCAGACAACTGGCAATACAGGAATGATATTGCTGGAAAACAGGCACCTGTGTTTTCTATGAATTTCTAAGAGTATGCTGAAGTATGTAATTAACAGTACTAATGGGCTGGTTCAGAATGAGCTCAGTTTTCTGAACATCATCTAAAAACGCCTGAAGACTCTTTTTAAAAACAATGGCCAATTTGGATAGAATTTCAAAGTTGGGGGGGGGGTCATTACTGCACAGGCACCAGCCAGTCAGCACTGTGCACAGCCAGCTTCTGCTGTTACATTGCAGAACTGCCTCCTTTCCCCACAAGCTTGTGCCTGTATCTTAGTTAGTAGCCTCGAAGCATCTACCTAAATTTAGGCTGGGCTTTTAATATCCTGCTAAAGCTGGGACTTGAGTCAAAATAATAATAGATGTGTACTGCGAGGAGTAGTCTGCCCAAAAGTCATTCCAGCCTCTTCCACACAGTGTTTAGAAGTGTAAACAAAAGTATAAATTTGCTTCCAGTAAAAATGGAGATTACTGAAAATACCAGGAATGTGCCATAAACTAATTGGCTAGCGAAACCTAATGGGCTGTGGTTAAAAATGAGGAGTGATGTGATTCCTAATCTTGAAATATTGGGTGGTGCACCCTAACAAATAAATTGGCTCCGTTAACCAACTCAGATAAACAGATTGATTTCTTAACTTCTAGTTTTCATTTCCGGAAGATTTTTTAGCTTCCAGAACGTTTGCAATTGAACTATTTAATAATGCAAAAGAAGGATGTACACAGAGGAATGCAAATAACAGTAAATTTAGGATACACAAATTTAACCAACCCCCCCCCCCCATCTGATATTTTCATTAGCAGTCTGCTAACCTCCAGTGCTGCACATACATTTGAAAACTAACAATCTATGATGATTTGATGCTAAAGCTGATTTTTCTCCTCTCTATGTTTGCCTGTCCCAAATTAAAAACTGCATTTTCTTCACAACATTTGGATAGGTTTGAGATTTGGCAGGCCTGCCTGTCCCCATGTTTATATGAGTTTGTCAGCACCTCATTAATCAATTTTTAAACTGCAATATGCTTCCCCCCTCATGTGTTGGCCTGTTGTTGTTTTTTCAAAGTTGCTTCACTGCCTGCTCTACACCTCCTGCTCTCATTTTTTTTAAGCTGAAACAAAAGTTGTTTCCTTTACAAATTAGTTTTGCATGTGCTTTGATTGAAACGCATCCCACTCATTAAAAAAATAAAATAAATTGTTTCCTTTTCAAGAAATACAGTACATGCAAACCATATTTGGAACATGCTTGCTCCCGAGAAGTCCTGTTGACTTTAGTAAGATTATTGTAAAGTAAATGGATTTGTGGATTTTAGCCATAAACTTGTGAAGGCTGTTTGGAAAGTATTCAGTTCATATTAGATATTACTTTTTGCTTAGGCAGAGGACATTAATATTTAAATAACACGTAGGCCAAATATTTCTTTTTCCTTTATAGTAATCAAACTTTTGAATTCTCTCCCTCTGTCTGTCTGTCTCTCTTTCTAAAAAGAATCAGTAGAGAGTTTCTTCTTTTCCTACAGGTGCACTGTGAATAATCACTTCTTAAAGTAGACCACCACTTAACCACTTTTATTTTTTTCACATTTCCTGACCCTAGAATCAGTTTCTCTAGGGGATTCCTTTTATAGTATTTTCTCTTAATGACTCCAAAAGAGCCCAGCCCACACCCAGCATGGCATCTTTGTAGTAAATCAAATTCTATTCAAGGGAACTAGGTAGCAACAGTCTGTTACTGCAATTCAAAACATATTTTAAAGATGAATGGCTTAGGTTGAGTGCCTGATGTTGCAGATGTTGTGGGCAGGGAAAGTTAAGTAACTGATCTCAGTGAGATTACGCTGGTAACTAAATTTGCTCGCTGTTCATGCACTCCTATGAACAAAATAGTTTGCACTGAAGGTCGGGGGCCCTTGTCATAGAATTGTTTGGCATTGTATTTTATTTCTTTTAAACAAAATATTTCTTAAGTGGTTATGTTTTTAAAATCTTTCTTGGACTTGGGTCCCCAAAACACACTTTTCTGTGGTTTTTTCTCCTGTCTCTCATACTTTGTATTTAGATACCATTTTCAGGTGGTTAAGGTCTTAACAAGAAGAAGGGTTATTGAAAGTGGCTTTTAAAATCCACAGGGGGAAAAAGGAAATATAAAAGGACAGCTGAAAGTTTGGTGAATTCTCAGTGCATTTTGAGTATGTCTTTTATCGGGGGTAAAATGCTCATATTTGTTCCTTAATCAGCCTTCTTAAAGCAGTGGTAGCATGTAGCTTTTATGGAGCAGTTTTTTTATGAAGGAGCAAAAATGATAATTTTCCTTTGATGAAGCCATACTCAAAATGTGCTGGGAACTTAACAATCCTTGAAGCTGCCTTTTTGTGTTTGCTTTTTTCAGTGGAAGTTTTCCCCATCTGAGAAATCCTGTAGCTTGCTGTGGCCTCCATCCATGAGGTAGGTGCCAGGTGAAAACGCTCTGCTTCCACCAGGCCTTTGGCCAATGGACATCTGATGCCCTTTTAAATGTGTTATGGGAGGGGGGATTATGGGTTTGTTTTTGTTCTTAATTTTATTGTATATTTTATGTTGTGATCCTCCCTGAGATCTATGAATAAAGTTAGTAATGTTTGTAATAAAAATAATAGGTAGGCTAGACACTGGAGAAAATGTACTGACGGTATTCCTCTCTAATAGCCCTATGCTCTGGGACAGCAGTAGGACAGTGTCATAATCTGTGAGATTCTTTAAGCTTGTGTCTTTAGCTTGACTATTTAAAGTAAGGTAAAAGGTAAAGGACACCTGGACGGTTAAGTCCAGTCAAAGGCGACTATGGGGTGCAGCGCTCATCTCACATCTGGCTGAGGGAGCTGGCGTTTGTCCACAGACAGCTTTCCGGGTCATGTGGCCAGCATGACTAAACCGCTTCTGGCGCAACGGAACACCGTGACGGAAACCAGAGCGCACGGAAACGCCATTTACCTTCCCGCTGCAGTGATACCTATTTATCTACTTGCACTGGCGTGCTTTCTAACTGTTAGGTTGGCAAGAGCTGGGACAGAGCAATGGGAGCTCACCCCATCAGGGGGATTCAGTGCCAACCTTACGATCAGCAAGCCCAAGAGGCTCAGTGGTTTAGGCCACAGCACTACCTGCTTCCCTGTGCTTGACTCTTTAGCAGAGGCTGGATGGGCATCTGCCATGGATACTTTACTTGAGATTCCTACATTGCAGGGGGTTGGACTAGATGAAACTCAGGATCCCTTCCAACTCTACAATTCTATGATTCTATGTGTCAAGAAAGATAAAGGCACTAGGACAGGAAATCACTACCTCTCCTCATAACAGCATGTGACTAGCCAGTTCTTACTTCCTGGTTGCCATGGTCCTTGCAACATGTTCCTTATGCGGGCTTCTACTATAAAGATGTGAGGTCTGAAGGAATAGGATTCTGTATAGTTCAGTATTGGAAGGAAGGGATACTTCCAGCTCAATATGCAAAAAAATTGACCTATAATGAGAATAATATTTGGCTAGCACAATTGTTGTAGTTTATGGACCTTTTTCTGGTACACAGTTATATTTTTTTCTTGGTGTTTCTGCTTGATACGTCTATAATTTTTATAAAAAGAAAAGTTAACTAAGTGCTTTCCAAGGCATCACATTCTAACTTAGCAGCTGTTATTGAAAGTATTGTTATAAAATTTTAGGGTGCCTGGTCTCCCCTTCTAATATCTGGAACCCAACCCCAGCCCTGGTACCAGACGTTGAATTTAGCTTGTTAAAATATAAGCCAGGCTGGCTCACTGATGAAGCAATCGCCTGAAGAGATGGGCCATCAAAAGAGCAGAAGGTGAAGGGTGAAGACCTATTAAGAAAGCCATCAGAAAAGCTAAGACTGTGCCAGCTGGGAAATGGATGAAGCCCCTCCCTGAGGTCCGAGTTGGGTAGAAGAACAAAGGCCACTAGTAGAGTTTCAGGATTGCAGTTTGCCTGATGTAAGGAAGAGGAGAAATAGTTGCATTTGGCAAGCAGCTGGCTGGCTGCAGAACGGGAGGGTCGCAGCAGTGTGGGCTGGCAGTTTGAATCCAAGGTGGCAGCCTTGTGAGAAACAGGAGTGTAATCTTGAGAGCTCCCCCATCCTAGGCTCAGGTTGTATATATGTGGAAATAAACTATATATATTATAAAGACACCACAGTCTCCACTGTGCTTCATTTCCAAACCCTGGATAAGCGCTTGGAACCCCCCGGAATCTCACAGTGCTGTGGGGATTATGGTGGCATGGCAATATGTACATGTTGCTGTTCTCGCTTCAGCTAGCTGGAAATGTTGCTGGCCTCTGTCTGTGGGAATGAAAGTGACTTCTTCGCTCTCCCTGGTATTGGAAAAAGGGATCACTGGATTGCTACATGAGAAACTGGGCTCTCTGAAGAAAAGCACTTCATTTCTGTTTGGTTAGTTCTCAAAATAGTCTCCATGAGCACATAAGTGAGCTGGGCAGAGCAATTTGAAGCTCTGATTTAGGCCATTGGGATGTAATGAATCAGTGGATGCACCACTGCATCTGAAGCCGTGCCACTCACATCGGCTAGAGTATTAGGAGAAAGCAGTTGTGTAACTTTTTTCCTGTGCCAGCTCCAGGCTGATGCAGTTTAGATGGCCAAATTGGGTCCCTCAATGGGAAACAGGCCAGCTTTGGAGACAGCCAATCTAGTGTGGGCCCTGTTCTGCTCCTGCTCCACCTCTCTGTTTCCCTGCTTTGGAGATTTACAATGGCTATTCTTGTGCTTTCAGAGCATGCAGCAGTAGCCTTTGTGGTAGTGCAGCTCTATTGCTGGCAGAGCCCATTGGAGGGACTCCTCTGCCTCATCCTAACCCCTTCCAGCAACAGGGTCAGGGATAAGGATTGTTTGGTAACAAATGAAATAGCACGTTTCCCCCATCCCTACCTTCCTTTTTGCAGGAAGGTTAGAAAGGACTGCCATGTGCTGAGCAGTCTGCTTTATGGAAGTGAGTCATTATCAGAAGCCGGAGTCAAAGGCAGGTCAGCAATAAAACATCCAGTGTCAGTGAAGTTAACTCTTTATTCAAAGAAACTAAAACAGCGCAGGCCTAGTGATCACAGAAGCTCTTCCCAGTAGGTCTTGTCCAAGTGAGGCAGTTGCAAAGACTGAAGATGCCCATCTTCCCATTGCTCTTTAAGGCTCCTCCCCCAGTTCCTTCCCCAGCAGCCAAAGGCTCCTTCGCCTTGTCTCTCTTTCCTCCACCCTCTTCATTTCTCTATGTGTTCTGGGAGACTGGGCAGAAGGGAAGCTGGAGCAGGAATGGGAGATTCCCTGCTTTTTCAGTAGCCTACCTCTGCTCTGCCTCTTTACCGTACTCTGCTTCTGCCTCAGATTCTGGACTGCTCTATGCTACAGCCTCTTCCCACTCACTAAGCCCTGTTTCCTCTTAAACTTCTGACACCTCATCCCAGTCTGCTCCCTCTTCTCCCTCTGACCACTCATCATCATTATCCCACCACCAGTCCCCTGGCTCTGAGCCTTCTTCCACTGAGGGTTCCCTTGTTGGTTCTCCAAATGGTGCCCCCCTCCCACTCCTCTGCATCCAGCCAGTCCATGACAGTTGTGGGCGACTTGCAGCCATTAGGAGTAATGCCTTCACACCTTCCATATGAGCTGTGTCAGGAAGAAGCTGAACACCACTTCTTTCAAACAAAGATGCCCTCTCCCAAGCCCCCATCCCCACTATGTTTGCATTCCTGTCTCAGCGTCGCCTGCACTGGCTTGGTCATGTCCACAGAATGGAAGATGGCAGGATCCCCAAGGATGTGCACTATGGGGAACTGGCTTCAGGCATTCAGCCCATTGGCAGGCCAAAGATGTCTGCAAACATGACATGAAGGCAAGTATCATCAACCCCACCATTTGGGAATTCCTTGTAGGCAACCGCAGTGCCTACTTCTGCAGCAGCACAACCTGACGCCTTCATCTGCCCCAGCTGCAACAACACATGTCTCTCCCATATTGGTCTCTATGGCCACAGCAAGCACTGTAACCTTCAAACAATTTTACTTCCCCCCCCAAAAGGTACACGCCTCCATTGTTTCCCAAGACAGACAGGTGCCAACAATGGCCAAGTGATACATTATGTAGGACCTATCATTTAAAGCTACCCTATTAAAGCAATTCAGTATTATACACACACCATGAAATGTTCACCAGCTATTGTTATGCAAAACAAGTTATGGACAAATGCCCTTTTGGAGTGTGCATGTAATCTTGCCCATGTAGACTTTTCTCACACTGGAAAACTGTTTCTATGGATTGTGGTTATAGGGAAGATTTAAACTGACTTAAATAGTGAAATGGAATATAACACAGGAATATCAAAAGTCCTTCTCACGTGTCTAGTGTTTTTCCTTCAGAATTCAAGTTTCCAAATCTTGTCAAATAATTTTGACCCTGTTTTAACCCAGCGGGTTTTTCCTTTTTAAACCACACTGTGAAATGAGCTAACAAGATTCTGACAGACTATTTTTGGGCGCAAATCATTTTATGTTCACAATCTTAAAGGCCTTATTAAGTTTGATGGGGGGTGGGGAGGGATTGCTTTGCTGGAACTGCTCGACTAAGCAATGTTGTAGGTCAAGATCTGACAAAACATGTTTTTAAGAATTTTATTAGAGTTAATAAAGTGTTATTTGGAGAGTTTTGTTTCGATTGCCTTCCCCTTTCTACCCAGTTCAAGCAATGTAAGGCAATTCTTTGCAAGCAAATCTCCCTGCTCAGGCAACTTTGAGAGGGTAGCGGCTTCCTTGGAGAGTTGAAGCAATGTTTGCCAATCCTTGTAAAGCATTTCACCTCTTCAGAGGCTAAAGCCTCTCAATACCAAGAACAATTAAAGCAAGAGCCTTTTGGAACGACTGGGGAATTCAGCAAAATAAATCAGAAATCCTCTGCCTTGGCTCTGGAGGGTTGCCTCATTATAAGAGCAGATCTATTAGCCCCCTTGCCATTGTCTTTCATTTCTCAAGTGAGGTGATTCTAATTAAATTAATCTGCATGTCAATCTATCGGTGATCAATCAAAGGGGCCGAGGTCCCCCTTTGCGGCAGTGTGCTTGCGGCTGACAGGGCCTGATAATGGAGGAAGAAATAAACTGTCGAGCAAAGTTAATTAGTCAACATAATAGGTGGATTAAACAGGAGCCGGCTGATTGCTGTTTCACATGTTGAAGCATGAGGTGGGAGCTGAAACTGCAATTAACAGACAATTATTATATTTGGTTGTAAGAGGTCGCATGAATAAACATATCTCAGTGGGTTTCAATTTTTAATCCCCCTTCCTTGTTTAATATAAGGAGAAGTGTAGGTCATTTCTTCTTATTGTTTTAGCCAAAGTTCTGGAAGGCAGCACATGTTCTTGGGTAGAATACTTGGTAAACGGTAGCGGAGAGAGGGACGTTGCCATTTTGTTTGTATGGGTGATTAATATGGACTAAGAGGTGATCAGGGGAACCAAGCTCAAGAAATTAATTCTGGAGCTGCTGCTGATGTGCAGTGTATCATTATCAAAGAAGAGGCGCTCTCATATTGAAGGGCACCATGCTGTCCTTCAGATCCTAATGCTAGCACATCCTGGGGCTGACCACAAGGCTTCCCCGTACTTTTAGGTTTCAGCAAAGGCAAAATGGTCCAGTTTTACCTTAATATACAAGATGTCACCAGAGCTCAGGTACAACCAAGGATAGAAATCAGCATCCCGGGCAACAAATTTTGTCATCATCACTAACCAAAATCTCAGCAATCCCTTGCAGCAGTAGTCATCTCATTAGAACGTAGCATTCCTTATCTGAACTTCTTATTGGGTAAGCTAAAGTCATTTTGATAAGAGACTGAACCTTCATAATGAGTCTCCATAAAGAATCTCACTTACTTACGTTGTTTAATGGGTTCTGATGAAAACTGGAAACGCGTTTTAAATTTGTTGAGAAGTATGTCAGTTGAGCAGCTGTGTGCTTGCAAGCCATCCTTTTGAATTCACTAGAATCTGTGACTTAATAGTCCCATGTGCCCTGCACATTACAGCAACATGGTATCTCCGTTTTTAGTTGTTTAAGTGAATTGAGACAAGTCAAAGTTTGCCAAGTGTGGGAATTCAAACTTGATTATTTGCTAAGGAAAAGGTTTACTTGGATTTGAAAAGCACTATTCATTTCAGTTCTGAAATGCCTTTGACACACATACACTGTTCCGGAAAATTTTGGAGTGCAAACACCCCTGGCAGCTACAACTGTAACAGCATAATGAATACAGTTGCTCTCATCCCAACTTTTGCAGACCACACTTGCTTTTCTTTTTAAAAATACATTTTCATTTGCAATGACAGCAGCTTTATCTCTTCTGGCATATATGCTGAAGAATGGTGTGGGGTAAAATTCAGTCAGCTCTTTAAAAAAAAAGTTAATAAAGTGCTCTTGTTAGAATGATGGTTAACAGTGTACGTTTCGCCATACAGCTACAAACTGTGCAATTTGACTTAAAGCGACATCAAAAGCCTATGATGCCAAAGACCCACTCATCAATAGCACCTCTTGTTAGAGTCGTACAGTCTAAGCACTAGTTATTATGTGAAATAGCTGTGCAATTTTCTGCAGCTCCCAGCTGTTATTTAAGATTCTGGGTTTATTATACTCTGCGCTCATCTCATTTTAAATTGTATTAAAGTGTTTCCTTATATTGTTGTCCCACTCACAGGTTGTGGTATCTACAACAGTCAATGTGGATGGTCATGTCTTGGCAGTGTCGGATAACATGTTTGTGCACAACAACTCCAAACATGGTCGGAGGGCTCGAAGGCTTGATCCTTCGGAAGGTACGCCTTCTTATCTGGAACATGGTAGGCATTTTTTGTTGGTTGATGTTGCTTCTTTAACTGTGGGTCTCTCGGGTTGTGTGGGGGTCCCCCCTTTTCTTCCATTACTGGTTGTCCTAGCGAGATCATAGGATGAGAGGGTCAGTGTCTTCTCTCTTTTTCCCCAAGGAGTACTTTCCTCAATACTGGCGCAAAGTTTTTAAGCATTTGGGTAATTCCAGCAAAATCAGTTTATGCAGTGAGTTTTGGCTCAAATGCTTACTGTGGGCAAGCTCTTCCCATCAAATGTATGGGTATTGTTAGTGCATTTGAAAAGGCCATGGGCAGGATATGTAGAGAATTAAATTGTGCACCGAGTGTTCTATATGCCCAAGAAAGCCCAATTCTCTTCTATGATGCTGAGGAAGCTCTTTAGGCTCATGGAGTCCCAGCTGTGAGGCACATGGGAGACCGGTGCACTCTTTGCAAATTCTTAAATAACTGATTTGCTTACTGTGGCACATTGTAGCTATCACATGACAGTTAGAATGGTCACATGGTTGTATGAATCGGGTCTCGTGTTTCAAGAAGCAGAACTGAACAAAATGGTCTGCTTTTTTTAAATAAAAAATTGGGAGCATAATCCAAAATTGGTTTCCTTGCATTATATTTTACATACTGTGATTTAGGGCAAGATTAAGAGATGGGGTAGTTTTCTCCTCTTTGTCCCATGGACAGAGTCTTAGGTTGTTTCCAGACATCCACAGAAGCCCTCACTTGATTCGTTTGAGGATTATGTTGGCTCAAAAAAGAGCCAAGGTCAGGTTTCAGTAAACCAATCTTCAGAACAAAATCATATGTTAATATATTTACACATCCTTCCTATAACTGAGAGCCAGATTAGGACATAGAGTACTTTCTTGTAGCTACCTGGATATTCATTTAAAACTGAATCTAAAAATTCAGACTTTCATCATAGCCTTGGTCAAATGACCATTTATCACCCTGATTCTGGCATCTATGAAATGAGAAAATAAAATTTTATTTATTTATTTGAAACGCATCTGTCCTGTCATTCTTCCTTAAAAAGAAACCAACATAGCTAACAATCCATAATGCAAGACCTTAAAAAAATGCAAAACATGGCCAACAAATTCTTACCAGCGTATCAAAACCACATAAGTCAATAAACATACAGTACTCATCACCTGCAAGCGCTCAAGAGCTCTGAAACAGAAATGTTATACTTGTCCCTTGAAAAAGACGTGGGCGTGTGTGGCAGATGTTCTTTACTGGGAAGCCAGTCCATAGCCTTGGGCCACCTGTCCATAGTGACTGCGAATCTAGTCTCTGCTTGTAGTGGCTCACCTGGAAGATGCCAGATGCTACAAATGGCTAAAGGCCTAACAACTGAAGCGTTTGGGTTTGGTCAGTGGCACTGGCAGAAAAGCTAACATGCCAAATCTACATGGCTAAAGGAAGGACAAGCCCTTCTGTTTTTAACATGGCATGGCAACTGTTTATATCTTACATGAGACAGGAGCAGCAGGCAAGGATTCCCTGACATTCTCATGGTGGTCTTTGGAGAAAGCTCACTGATTAGGGTATATTCTTGTATGCTATTTGTATGTATGGCGTGACAATGTATTTTCCTTTCATTCATAATATCCTGAATGCTCGTATGGATGAATAACGCAAATGCAGTCAAGTTGTTTGCAACTGTTCTTGATTTTTTATTTCATTTTGAAATATATAATAAACCTTTTTTTTAAACACACACACACACACACACACACACACACACACTAAAAACAAAACAAAAGCCCTAGTCTCTGACAGAAGTGGGATGCTAGCAAGAGGCTCAAATGATGAGACATGCAGGCTCTTATGGGAGCAAGTTGTTCTTCCAGTCAACTGAAGGTCTAGGGATGTCTGTTTCTGGTAGTTAACTAACTTCCCTGGGCTGCTGAGAATAAATAAAATAAGCAATGAAAAAACCCAATCATTTAAAAATAGTTAGTACCGAAAAACTAAAAGGCAACTATACAATGTATGATGGCTGGGGAAACTGTGGTCCTCCAGGTGTTGCATCATGTCAACATCTGGACGTGCTTCAACATCCCCATCCCTGCTATATATATTAATCATTGCAAATTAATTAATCACTGTGAGTTGTTGCCACCTTAGTCATAAAATAGAGTGTGTAAACTGTAATTATAAGAGCTGGTAGTGGGCACAAACAAGGTATATTGGAATCTGCCTACTTGTGTGTGGTTTACTTCACTATCTCATTCCTAACTTCACACAGGTAGGCTGTGATCCTGTGTACACCTACCTTGGAGTAAACCCCACTGTATATAGTTGGCTTCATTCTGACAAAACGTGCATGGGATTGTGGTGTTAGTGAAGCCACAGGGGAAGGTTCAGCCAGATTTTGGTATGTGCCTAGGGTGCTGATTCCTCACAATTCCCATTCAGTGTGTGTGTGTGAGAGAGAGAGGGGGGGGGGAAGTCTTCTCATGAATGATATCTAATCCAGTTTTCATGGACAGTCAAGGAAGCTAAATACCCTGGAAAAAGCTGCAGAGTGAAAATGTGCTTTCCCATCATTAGATAAATCAATACTCAATAGAAATTCTCTCACCTCAATATTTGAGTGTGATATCATCACACCCTACCATTTTCCTTTGCTTACATTCAGAATTACTGGAACAACTTACGTGAGTAAATGTAGTTATGCAGAAAATGCATAATGAATCAGGTCCACAAGTTTGCACTTTCTAACCTAAAATTCTTAGCTCTGCAGTGTTTCTTATTATGTAAACATAACTTACATCTGTATTTATTTAGCTTTAACTTTTTAGGCTATAACTCATACTATAGATTTTTTCCATCCCTGCCAACAACCTAATTTAATAAACAAACCACTGTCATAATTTTTGCCTGATTTTACTAAGGAATGTGCAAACTGTTATTTTATTAATTAGCAAGACGCAAAGCTATACAAAGGATATTTATTCATTCATCCTTGAAGTGTCTTAACATAAACCATAGTCCTTCAAAGCCTGCTTTTTTATTTTTTAAGGAGATGTTTTCCCCCTACAAGGAGGCCACATGAATACCTGCCAGTTACTAAGACAGCGCTAGATTCCTTCAAGCTTGGAAATATTCCTGTTCTCACACTTAGAGCACAACTATCTGCTCTAAATATTTCCCATACTTCCACCCCATGAGATGAGGTAATGTTTTGGGGAAAGCAAAGGAAATCGTACTTTATTATAGCAGTTTTCCTGACAGTTCAGCTCATGACAGTCAACACCAAATTCTGTAGTTCTACTATTATCTTCTAAAACTGGAATTAAGGTTTCTATAGCCACTCTCCAAATGTTTCCCATTTACTTATTTGAAACAGTTTGGAGGTCATTGAGGAATGCTCACCTTTTTAAGAGACCATTGTGCTGGAGAAGTAGCTTACTTAAGGGTTGGCTCAACAATTAAGAAAAGTGAGCTGGCTGCCCTAGACACCAGATGTTGTGGAGGGTGGTGGCAGCCCCTCTGGCCATTCACCCAGAGCCTTTGTGCCAGCAGTGGGAAGCCTTTGTCTCTCCATATGTTGTTAGCCCCATTAGCTGCAGCCAGCATGGCCAATGGTCATGGATGATGAGAGGTGACCAACGAAATCTAATGTCCAGAAATGGTCCACAGATTTAAGATTCAGGACAGGGAATCCTGTCCTCATAACCACAGGATATTGTGGATCTCTTTCCAAATATAGTATTGTGTAGAAGAGTGTTTCTGGTGCAATGTGTGTTATTAGTTTATTATTACATTTATTATTATTATTACATAGCTTGAATAGTAGGCAGACTTACATGTTTTACAATTAGGCCTATTTTTGTTACTGTTGCCTATATAGCACTGATCCAATCATACAAGGTGTCACCTTCTAGAGCAGCCTTTCTCAACCTTTGGTTCCTAGATATTGTTGGACTGCAACTTCCATAATCCCTAGCTAACAGGACCAGTAGTCAGGGATGATTGGAGTTGTAGTCCAACAACATTTGGAGACCCAAAGCTGCCCTAAAGGACTCTTTTTGCCCTCCCAGTTTGGTTCCAACGATTTCATGTGTCAGAAATCTGGTATGCTTTGGGGTTGTCCAGCCTTTTTTCCATTTATAGTCCATTTGTCAGTCAGTAAAAAGGAAAGTTACTCTCAGTGGTTTATCTCAGTGTAATCAAAATCATGCTTTTACATCCACCAAGTTCTTGATAAAACATAAATAAATAAATAAATAAATAAATAAATAAATAAATAAGTTACTCAACTAAATGTTTCTATATTTAAAAAGTAATAGCTGGCAAAGGCTAAACAGCATTGTGTGGTACAAGCAGGGTAAACCACAGTAATCAGTGGCTTGCCATTGTTATTATGGTTTACTCAGTTAATAGTTTCTTCTTTTTTTAGAGAGAGGAAGAAATTCTGCTTGATTATATCAAAACTTATTTAGATACATTAAGATGTTTACAGAGAAACCAATGTACCCAAAATCAGTATTGACCTCCAGGGTTGTAGCTTTATAAGGAAAACTCCCCCCCCAAACCCCTCCCCCCAACAACCCCAGACCAAAAGGCATTTGAAGGAAAGTGGTTACGATACAGAATTTGCCAGATGAAATAATGTCTTTACCACCCTACCCACCCAGCCCCAACAGAGGTGGATGTGAGATGTGTAGAGACTTAGGCCTGACTCTCTTCAGTCCTGCCACAGAAGTTTTGTGTGCTATATTAACAAGTCACTGTAGTACTTTTTTTTCTTTAAGGGTGAAAGAGATCATATCAGTTGTAAATAAATGCCATAAGTATATGAGTTTAACTAGAGTGATCTTTTCGCTTTCTGGGGAGGGGTGGATTCTTTTCAAGTGTGTGTACACACACACACACACACACACACACACACTTGTATTAATCTATCTATCAAATTTTATATGCCAGCTTACAGTAAAATCTTATTAATGAGAGAAGTTAAAATGCATAAAACAACTTTTTAAATGCACTTATGCTGCACCACCACTCTTGTATTTGACAGTTTTATATTAAGGCTGCACTGTGAAGTGGTGTTAGGAGTTGCTTTGTTAGCCTGGTGCTATTACCTCCTTTGAGTAATATTTTGACAACTATGCACCAAAGCAGTTATTACCTACAGTGATTACTTGCTAGAATGCAGTTTGTCCTTTGACTGTATCCCTCTAGGCTGCTCTATTCACAGCTCCCAGAAATTCTTCTGTGGGTATCCTCACTTGATAATCTGTTCAGGACGAATTTCATTTCCTCATTGCTGAGGTTGACTTCAAACAGCCAAGGCAGCGAACGAGGTTGCAAAACCACCATGGGCTGCGTTTTGACAGTCGTAAAATGTGTGCGTATCTTCTGACATGCTATAGACTACTACATAGTATAGGTGTGATCATGGCTTATCTTTTCCTGAACTAGAGGGACCTCAGCAGTAAAATGATGCGACACTTCAGAGGAATTCTGGAAAAGAATGAGCTGCAACCTCTTCGCTGGTGTCAGCATTGTAGCCACTATCTCACCCCTTGGTCTGAATTCTCTGGTAACCACAGTTCAGTCTGTAACTAGGGGGATGAGATTACAATGTCTGAGCAAAACGTGAGCCTGATTAACTCTCTCTTTTTATATAAATTAAGCACTGACTAGAAGAGTATATAGATGAATATAAACATCTGGGTGGAATTAAGACAGTTAGGAACAGTGTTGTAGCCAGTGGAGGCTTGTCCAGTGAGGGCACTGTCCCAGCAGCCTTAGTCTGCCCTCAACCAGCCTCCATCTTTCTGCCGCCTTTCTCACAACCAGTTCAGAGAGCTGCTCTGCCAGTCACTGGCTCTGGCTTCACCTCCTGTTGGTCTTCCTACCTTTCCCCCTGTCAGTTTCAATGTGCACTTGCTACCGCTGGTTATCACTGCTAAAAAGCTTGCCATGTGGCATCTGTAACCACAGCGAGGGTAATTATCTGTAGCTCATGACCCCATAGTAGACCCCAGTGCTACCAGGCAAGCAGCGCCCTGGATTTTCAAATGGCTTCAAGATGTAAGCAGACATTGTTTTCCATTTCACCTTGTATTTGGTCACTTGCAGCTCTGTTTCTGTTCCTTTGCAGTTCGTCTTCTGCCTTGCTGTCTGCTGTGGTCAAATTATGCAGCCGATGTAGTTTGTGCAATTAATTATGTAAATTAGGTAATTACATTGTCACTATGTTATTCCACTCCATTAATTTCAATGCAAAGAAAATGCATTGGGGTGTTTGTGTGTGTAATCCATTCTGTATCATTTGCGGATTGAAAGGAACACCAACAGGAAACGTGGATAGAACTCACTGGATTGATTTCCATTTTGAACAGGGCACAAATAACTGAACACTGACAATTTCCACTCCTGCTTCTGTTTTCATTGGAATCCCCCAACATCCCTCATTGCAAAGGAGTGGTGGTACTGGCCCTGTGTTATCAAAGGCGACAGATATCACAGACTACCTCCTCCAGCCTGGCCCAATGACTTGTGGCAAGCTTTCTAGTGGCTAAGAAAGCAATCCACAGCTGCTGAGCACACTACAAATATTATAGTCACCTGGAGGTTCTTTTGAAGCATTCTCCATGTTGGGGCCGTGACACGTGTATCAGCCCTAAGTAAGCAGGGGGGAAATTGTCAGGCAAGGAAAGAACATGGAAATGGGCCGTACATCAGATTTGCAAAAGCAGGCAAGGTGGCAGGAGAAGCACGAAATAAGTGAGCCCACAGTTCCCTTAGTGTAAAATAAAGATGTTAGTGCTGCTCTGGCACATGTTGAGAAGATAGCTCAAATCTTGCATTTCCACCAGATAACAAAGCAGTGACGTTCAGGTGAAATCCTGCTTCATTCAGTGGGGGCCAGGTTTCACTGTAGACGTGTGCAAAGTTTTATAAGCACGCTCAATAGCCTCGCTTCAAAGTAATTTCCCAGCCTGCAGGTTGTATTTATTTGAATTTAAAGCCAATTGCACAATTGGTTTGTCTCTTTTTCTCCCCCTCCGCGGCATAATGCAGTAGCCTCAAAATTATAGTGCTAGGGACCCTGTCGGCTCGCATGCTCTAACACTTTATTATCTAATGATCTAATATGCAACAAGGCAAAGAGGAGGTGCTCATCACTCTGACAGGATGCCTAAGAGAAGTGACTAAATTACTTTATGTACCATTAGCGCTAGCAGCCATGGTGAACTCACCGTGAGCATTTATGCAAATACTCCCGAATATATTCAAGTGGCCTTGTCAAGCTGACAACTGACAAGCAGTTTAAATGGCTCTCTCTTCCTTTTTTTTTTTTTTTTTAAGGGCCAGGGCTGTGCTTTTTTCCTTCTCACTTTCCCCCTCTACCCTGTGCAATTACTAGATCTCTTTGGCAACTGCTTTGATTCCATATCAGTCTCAACAAATAGCAGAAGCCAAAAAGGCAGTAGGGTGGTGGGTGGTGGGATAGCCAAGCCGGCCTGTGTACATTTTTCATATGGTAAAAGTACACATCTTACAGGTATGGCAAATTAGATGGGTCATTCCAGTGGTGGAACTGCATTTTGGGGGCCCTGAAGCTTGAAGCCTATGGGTATAGGGCAGTATATAAATTCAATTAATAATAATAATAATAATAATAATAATAATAATAATAATAATAATAATTAATAATAATTAATGAACTGTTATGGGGACCCCTTTGCAACCAGTAATGAGGTTTGTTATCTTCTTCTATGGGATTGTTCCATGACAGATCACCATATTTTTTTAAAAAATTACATCTCAGATTTTGATTTAAATTGCTGTACTGGGTTATCTCATATGTCAAAGTCGCTGGTGTGAATAAAAATTTCCTATGCCTTATAGTTTTTGATTTGTGTGGCTCAAATTGGGTCTAATAGACCCCCCCAAAATTAAAAAATGTGGACTAAAGTCACTTCTGGAGCCTCTCTGGGATTAGGGGCCCTGACGCTTAAGTTTCATTAATTTCATAGTAGAGCCATTCTATTGGTCCATTTTAAATACTGCAATTTTGAACATTTTTCCTGTTCCTAAGCTCTAGCTCAGCGGCAGAGCATCTGATTTGCATGCAGAAGGTTCCAGATTCAATAGGGCTTGGAGAGATCTCTTTCTGAAACCCTGGAGATCTGCTGCCATTCAGTGTAGAAAGTACTGCACTAGATCTGATAAGGCCATAGGTTCCTATGTTCCCATGTAATTCCCAGGGTCTGACCAAAATATGATCAAAGATACATCTGACTATTGGATATTTGGTTCAGTTATATGATGCGTTGAAGCCATATATATTTATTTTATCAGTTAAGTTTCACACAGAACCTATTTACAATATTTGTTTGTTTATTACATTTATATTGCACCTTTCCTCCAGTGAGATCAGGGTGGCATACATAGATCTTGTTTTCCCCATTTTATTCATACAACAACCCTGTGAGGTTTGTGAGGCTGAGCGTGAGCAGCTGGCTCAAGGTTACCAAGTGCGCTTCATGACTGAGTGGAGATTTGAACACTGGTATTCCAGGTCCTTGTCCAGCACTCTATCTGCTATACCACGCTGGTTCCAATACACCGTTTTTTAATGAACTAATGCTATGGCTAGGAGGCAGAGGAGGATTACTACCAGCCGCAAAAGTTACCCTCTCTTTGGACTTGTGCATTAACATTTCCTGTATTCACTAAGTTCTGGAATAGACTCTGAAATAGATACTAAGTATTAGAACAGACTATGAAATAATGATTCATTTGCCATAATAATAATAATAATAATAATAATAATAATAATAATAATAATTTATTATTTGTACCCCGCCCATCTGGCTGGGTTTCCCCAGCCACTCTGGGCGGCTTCCAACAAAGATGAAAGATACACTGAAATGTCACATATTAAAAACTTCCCTGAACAGGGCTGCCTTCAGATGTCTTCTGAATGTCAGGTAGATGTTTATCGCTTTGACATCTGATGGGAGGGCGTTCCACAGGGCGGGCGCCACTACCGAGAAGGCCCTCTGCCTGGTTCCCTGTAACATGGCCTCTCGCAGTGAGGGAACCACCAGAAGGCCCTCGGCGCTGGACCTCAGTGTCCGGGCAGAACGATGGGGGAGGAGATGCTCCTTCAGATATACTGACCTTTTACACCAGACCTGCACTTTATGTGGGGGTGATGCAGTGGCGTAGCATGGGTTGTCAGCACCCGGGGTAAGGCAAGTAATTTGCGCCCCCTAACCCGTGGATTTGCGCCCCCTAACCCGTGGATTTGCCCTAACCCCAGATGTTGCGCCCGGTGCGGCCGGCCCCCCCCTGCACCCCCCACGCTACGCCACTGGGGTGATGTTCCAGGGATAGTACATAAAGCCAAAGTTGGTTGCAATGGCAGGGGGGATTGCCAAAGCCCCCCCTCCACTTTCCACCCCCATTGTGTGTGTGTGTGTTTTTTTAAGCAGCCCAGCGCATAAAGCTAAATGGGCGCAAGTTCAATGTGCGTAAGTTGCGACTCTACTGTATAAACTTTCAGAAATATGACCTATAATATCAAGGCTGCACTGAAATGGCAAACCAGGACTTTTATTTTAAAGAATAGTCAGATCTCCTACATACCTCTTTGGGGACATATTCTGGAATTATGTGACATTCCACCATAGTATGTCTCTGCATTGGCTCAAAGCCTTTCAAGGGTTTGTTTGAATCATTGTGGATGCTGAATATATTACTACCGTGATGAAAAATTCCCCCACATTTCCTCCTGCACACCATTAACCATCACTTACTTGGAAAATACATTTTATTTGAAAATGATCAAAGGGAAGTTTTGTGTTTGTGTATTAAAATTCTCATAGGTAAGTTACATGGTTTTTGTTGCAGCTGCCTTCCTTTCAGGGTGGTCAAGCTGTGTTTGTTGGTGCCTTTTCTTTCGTTTTATAATTCCAGTAATTCTGCAGCCTTTCTCAGTGCCCATATCCTCATGTCATCAGCTGGGCTTTTCTGTAAGCATGAGAAGGGGTCTTGCTGTGGATCTCACAGCTTTATTTATTTCCTTTTTTCAAAAAAAAAGTGAAGAGTTTTTCTTACTTTAAAAGAAATGAATGCAGAGAATGCTTCCTTTAAAACCCAAATAAATGAGTGCCCAGATCTCTGGTGTTTGGTAGGCAGCCTCCCTGCCTTCCTTTACTTCACATTGTTGTTTAGTTGTTTGGTCGTGTCTGACTCTTTGTGACCCCATGGACCAGAGCATGCCCGGCACTCCTGTCTTCCACTGCCTCCTGCAGTTTGGTCAAACTCATGCTGGTAGCTTCAAGAACACTATCCAACCATCTCATCCTCTATCGTCCCCTTTTCCTTGTGCCCTCCATCTTTCCCAACATCAGGGTCTTTTCCAGGGAGTCTTCTCTTCTCATCAAGTGGCCAAAGTATTGGAGTCTCAGCTTCAGGATCTGTACTTCCAGTGAGCACTCAGGGCTGATTTCCTTAAGAATGGATAGGTTTGATATTCTTGCAGTCCATGGGACTCTCAAGAGTCTCCTCCAGCACCATAATTCAAAAGCATCAATTCTTCAGCGATCAGCCTTCTTTATGGTCCAGCTCTCACTTCCAGTGGAAAGAGTAGCCACCCATAACCATAAAAGCAATACAGAAAGCTCGACTTTCTCTATGCCTAGGGTTGTATCCAATGGAGTCATCCCATTAGCGCAGGGACTTCTGCCTGTGCAATGGTACTTCCTCTGTGCCCACCCTGAGTCTGCTCCAGCCTCAAAAACAGATTTGGGGATGTGGGGGCAAAGACAAAGTCACATTGCCCAGGTGGAAGCCCTTGTGCTAACAGGATGACTTCACACCAGAATTCTTAAGAAACTCCAGAGTGCCCCGTGGAAGATGCAGGAGAAATGGAAGCTTTATTTTGCATTGAAGGACATATTTTGGCACAGCACTAGAACATCTATCCTTGCTGCATATGGAAGGCAGCAGCCATTGGTGCAAGAAGCCAGTGGTGTCAATAGATAGCTCATGACAGAACCAGAAAGTACAGACCCAGGTTGCTTTTCTGTGTTATTCCAATCTTTCCCCACCCCGTTCTGTAGCTGGGTTGAGACAGAAATAACTGCAACCATTGCTGTTTGGGTTTTACAGATTTGGAATATTTAACAGTCAGCGTGTCAAAGCAAAACTGTATCCTGCATTCTAGCAACGTATAATAGTTTTCAAAGATTAAGCGTCTCCCTGCTTCATGTGCAGTCATACCTTCATCTGTGAATTTATGGCAGTATTATGGTTTAATGAATTGAACAAGTCCCTGAACAACAACAAACATCCTTTTTTGTTCAAATTTAGGTACTGCACACTTTGTTCTTCAGATGAATAATAAATCCAATATGTTTCTTTGGCAGTAAACTCCAAGCTACCTTTATTGCACATTACTAATAAGTGCTCAAGGGTTTGTGTGTGTGTGTGTGTGTGTGTGTGTGTGCGTGCGCGCATGCGTGTGTGTGTGTATTTGCAAAGCGCCACTGTTACTTATGCTGCAAGACACACAGAGGCTGCAAATTTATATTCCGACAGGCAGAGGCAAACCTCTGAGAACAGATGGAGCAGAGTTCACCACAAAGGTTTAATCCTATCAAGATGATTCCTCTATGGCCATCTGGATTATCCAACACACAAATTCAGTGCTTGTTAAAAATACAACGTAGGCCAAGATTAACGTCACAGATTTTCCAGTAGACTTGTTCATGTTTGATTTTATGATTCCCAGGCTCTGGAAAATTGCATTAAATGATATCCTCTTTTTTTAGAAAAGAAATCAAAACAAGAATAAGAGCACAAGGATGTCCTGAGTTTTTATTTGTAGAAACCAAATTACAGTCTGTTGTTCCCCAACAATTTCCTCATATTTTTTTCAGGGTTTCTTTAATTTGACTACTGTCTTCCTGCAGTGTCCAAAAAAGCAGAATTTATCCAAAAGTAGGAGAATTGATAAATGTTGTCACGGTATGAGAGCAAGTAGATTTCTTGATTACAACAAGCGTGGCAATCAACTGAATTAGTAAATAATTAATGATTCCTTATTTATGCCGTTTTATTTATTGGCCATTTTACACTTGTCTAAGGTTGGGAGTTCTAACCTATAGACTTCCGTTTCAGTTCTTCCTGCAGTGCTGATGCAAAACCTCTGTGCAGCTGATGTAATTTCATTAGCATGATTTTGAAAATATGCCTAACACAACACACAGTGTGGGGCGAGGGAGGAAGTGGGATAGTTTCATTTGAAATTAGGCCACATTCAATTTAGCCTGCGGTCTATTCACCATATTTATAACTGCGTAAACAATTTACTAACAAGCTTGAATTAGTACATTCATACTTTAAATAATTACAATCTGTTATCAATCATTACCATGAAATGAATAGAGTTACTGTAAATGAGGTCAAAACCTGGGGTTCTCAGGGTAGGGTAGACTGGGATGCCATTTATTTTCAATGGAATAGGCACCATTTCCATCTTCCAGCCTTGGCCAGGCCAGATGTGTTTGTGAAGCTGGGAGAGGCAACAAGCAGGTATGGCAGAAACAGTCAGGCATCTGGATAGACAATTTTCTATTTCCCCATGGCTTTTCCAGTGCTTAGGATTTTCTCTTCTTCCAGGGCTTCTCCCAGGTTTGGATCTTCAGTTGTGGTAGGAAGTAGCTGTGGCAGCTGCCTGCCTGCCTCAGTTCCACAAAGAGTTCTGGCTTGGGTCAAGTGACTTTTTATCTATGTAGCATCCCAGAAGAGTTTAAAATCCATTTAATAAAGGGAACTGGCTACATTTGGCCATCCATATGCTGCTGAATTCAAAATCCTATCAGATGGTCAGAGTTCAACAACATCTGAACGGCCAGGTTTCCTCATCCCTGATTTACAATAAGTAGACTGGTTTTAAGTCCTCTTCAAAAGCATCCCACCCACCCAACCCCATGCAATAGATTTTATTAAAGCATCCCACTTTGACCACTGAAGTAATGTGACCAAGTGCATGTCTCCATCACTAACACTACAGATGCTGAGAGTGTTTGCACACATTGTGCAGGTCAATAAATCCCATCCTGATGTTCATAAGGAGAGCCTGCTGGGTCTTGCCAATGGCCATCTAGTCCAGCATCCTGAAGCTTTTGTACAGTGGAACCAAGTGGTCTCCACATCTCTGATTCCAGTAATCATCTGTCTACAGACAAAGGCGTTGGATCCCCCATAGTGCTTAAGCACTCGCTGTCTTTGTCCCAGCTCAGTAAACAATTAAACAATTAAATTACAGACTTGCAGCAATATGCTTTATTTGGTATTTAAGCTGTATTTCCTTTTGCCTCCTTGCCTCTCTTGCCTTCTACTTCTCTTGCTCTCTACTTCCTCTCTTTCACCAACAGTTCACAGTCCCCCTCTCCCCATAACCTAGACCCCCTGTGAGGATTTCTCCCTAGGTCTTGTCTTTATAAGTAATGGACATAATTTAAAACAGTAATTTAAGCATAATTACTAGCATAATAATAGGAAATCCATTAAAAGTTTTCCTCGTCTGCAGTGATTGCATTGACTCTAGTAGAACTGGTAGGGAACAAGTAGCGCAAAGTTCGCCTTTTAATTGCTCTGCAGAATTATAGTCCGTATTGGGCCATGTACACATTAGCAGCTGAAAGCGCAGTGAGTTCGCTTTTCCCTACTGCGTTTCCAGTCTCATTTGCACGTTGCTGTGCACACCAGAGGGAGTGGGGGGTGGGAATGTCTTTGTCCAATGCACATTACCTGTTTGGATTCCCCATGGCTTCAACTCTCCCTCTTCCCAAATTCCTGGAAGCTGCCATCTGTATGTGCACAACAGCTGTCTCAAATGGACGCACCTCAGCTTAACTGAAGTGAATGTGGCTTGCATTTTCAAATCAGATAGAAGCTGGTTTGAGGGGAAATGCATCAAACAGCAGTATTTCTGAAGAAGATATGGTTTCTCAAGTAGATAAGTGGAGTATATCTTAATGCCACATTAGTATTTAGATCAGTTAGGCTGTAATACCTGGGAGTAAATATAACCAATTTCAGTGGAACTTCTGAATAAATGCAATAGGACCAGTGTTGTTTTTCTGTGAGTACTCAAGAGTACACAGTCCCGGCACCTCTTTTCCTTAGAAGAAAAGCACCACATAGTACTGTATTGCATATTAGGAAGCTAACCCAATGTAGAAATGCTAAGAGACATGTGTGGATCACTGCCTTGTCATGGCAAAGGGGCTTGAATAACTCCAAGAAACTCTGAGCTATGCTGTGAAGGGCCACCTAAGACAGACAGGTCATAGACAAGAGTTTAGACTAAATGTGATCCACCTGGAGAAGGAACTGGCAAACCACTCCAGTATTTTGCCAAGAAAACTCCATGGACATTAAAAAGGAGAAGCTTTGAGAAGAAAGTGTGAGTTTCCAAGACATGCTCTGGTTCATGGGGTCATGGAGAGTCGAACATGACTAAGATGACTAAACAACAACAACAAAATGTGTGTGTGTGTGTGAAGTGAGTGTATTCTGCAATCAAACCAAACAAAGGTTTGGGCATTAAATCTTCATATGCTCCCTGGGCTTCTCTAAGCTTACAGAGAGTATGTAAAGGGTCTCTGCTTACATTTTAGTTCAGGCAGGTTGAGGAACTTCAGAACCTCCTGCATTACACGAGCTATTTTGCTTTCCAGTGTGATGAGTTTCCCTGATCTGTGCCTCAGGGACAGGCTCCTGGGGGGGGGGGTCTTCAACACAGTGAGGTCTTTTTCACAGTTCCTTTTAATGCCCTGGGCTTGGTGGGGTGGAGTGGAAAGGACAAATTGTTGAAGAGGCACGTGAAGGCATCCTGAAAAATAGAGGTGCTTTTCAACCACATATGAAAGTTTAAAAAATGAAGTTTAAAATCCCATTTTGGGAAACCTCTAGTAAAAACATGTTCTCACATTCCTGTAGAAATAGGGATGTCTCATACTACATGTATACCAAGTGTCAACTTTGTGGAAAATGCAGAAAGGCCTTAATTATTTGAGGATACTCTGACTCTCTGGCTCTGCTCATGTAATAGACTTCTGCGTGCACAACAGAACTCCCTCCCCTGTCCCCTCAAAATCCGCTCCAGAAGATTGAGGGAGGTGTCTTCTAAAGCAGACTTTTTTGTGGGTGGAGAAGAAGTGAACTCTACACTGATGTGTTGAATGCAACCCTTTCAGGTTGCTTTTGCTTTTAAGAGGGAGAAGTACACAACTTTCCCATTTTCAGAAGTCTAGTAATTGGGGTTCCTTGGAGTATATATGTAACCAACTTTTAGCTGTGTGGGTGATAGGAAAAAATTCCATTTTGGAACCCTCAAAACGAGGGAAAGGAAAGAACTGTGCTTCAAGGATGCGCCTCCTCTGAACCCAGTCCCCTCCTCACATTCCTTGAAGGCAGAGATAGAAAGCTTGTGGCCCTCCAGATATAGGTGGACTTCTGTGTCCACCAGGAGGGGAACTGTAGCTCAGCAGCAACAAGAATCCCGGAGTCCCATCCCTGTTTGCCACAAAAGGATAATTTTTGTTGGAACTGGGTTAAGAGGGGAGCTGAGCCCAAGCTCTTCCACAGCCTGTGACTTCGGGGTGAAATGAATTTGAGCTTGCTATCTCTTCTTCCCCCCACCCCCAAAAAATGTTTCAGAAATATTGAAGGGTCTTTTGCTAGACTAAATGAAAGCAAGCAGCAAGCCAAACTTCTGGCCAGCCAGTTGGAAGTTGGAAGCCACCAGAACATAAGAAAATTCCTGCTGGATCAGGCCCATCTAGTGCAATATCTTTTGCAGGACATAAAGGCAGCAGCACACCCCTGTTTGTCTGCAAGGACACGTGGTCTCCAGCATCAATCAACAGCCAGTCCTACACTGTTACCATTTTAGGCTCCCATGGTATCTGCACATAGCATAAAAAGGTAAAGGTAAAGGTACCCCTGCCCGTACGGGCCAGTCATGACAGACTCTGGGGTTGTGCGCCCATCTCACTTAAGAGGCCAGGGGCCAGCGCTGTCCGGAGACACTTCCGGGTCACGTGGCCAGCGTGACATCGCTGCTCTGGCGAGCCAGAGCCGCACACGGAAACGCCGTTTACCTTCCCGCTGGTAAGCGGTCCCTATTTATCTACTTGCACCCGGAGGTGCTTTCGAACTGCTAGGTTGGCAGGCGCTGGGACCGAGCAGCAGGAGCGCACCCCGCCGCAGGGATTCGAACCGCCGACCTTTCGATCGGCAAGTCCTAGGCGCTGAGGCTTTAACCCACAGCGCCACCTGCGTCCCTGCACATAGCATACCCTCTTCAAAATACAGCAAATGATACTCTGTGCCTCCGTAAGTGTCAAGCAAAAGCAGTGTAACAAAATCTCTGCCCTTGTTTCTTCTAGGCATAGTGACTGGCTGAAGATGAAAACAAAATCAATAAGTATTTATTTAAGCACTTAACTAGGGGATGACACAAAACAGTTTCCCCCCTTGTGCTGTTTACAAATACAGAACTTTAAAAAATATTATTCTGCAGTTAAATTGATGACAAATAAAATTCTCCAGTAAAGCCATATAATTTATTTTCACCCTATTTAGAAAAAAATGTTACCACTTTGAGGTACGTTTCTCTAAAATGTCATATTTCACATCTAAGCAGCATTCTACTTACCGTACTTGATTCATTAGGAGTGGGTTTTCAAATGAATATAATATTAGACTAGAAACTAGAAAATGAAGTGGAGATAAAGTTGACCTCATTGGGCCACCTGGGGGAAACACCCCACTATTATTGCTATTATAAGGGTGGAAAAGAACTGTCAACTTCAGTTCTCTCTGTTTCTAATTTTTTCCAATCTTAATTTCCATTCTCCACATTTTGCAGCAATTAATGATTGATTTATTTTTCAATTTTTTCCCACAGAAATTCATCAGTATTTTAGTACAAATTTCTCCTAATAAACACATTTTTATATGCCATTTTGACTAATGTACACACTTTTGCAAGTGATTTGCCCTGATATAGGGATTTTTGTAAACATTGTTTTGTTGGAGAACTACATTGCTAAATTTGGATAAGTATGAATTTAAAAGGATAGCTGTGTTTTGATTCACATATTGTTTTGGAATGTGATAAACTCAGATTTAAATTTGATTTAACTTAAATCGAATTTCTCCTCCAATCATGATGCTGATGCTGATGTATATATAAATCACAATTATTTTCAAGGAGAGTTGCACATTCTGGGAGATTTAGAGGAAGAATCCCGGGCTACAATTAGGCAATACCAGGAAAGCTGCCGACAGTTAGGATATATACAGTGGTACCTCGGTTTAAGAACAGTCCTGTTTACGAATGATTTGGTTTACAAACTCCACAAAACCAGAAGTAGTGTCCCAGTTTGAGAACTTTACCTCGGTCTTTGAACAGAAGCCAAACAGTGGAAGGGCACTGGCGGCGGGAGGCCTCATTAGGGAAAGCGTGCCTTGGTTTAAGAACAGATTTGGTTTAAGAACAGACTTCCAGAACAGATTAAGTTCATAAACTGAGGTACCATTAGTCTTGATGGACCAATGACTTGATATGATTTAAAACAGCTTTGTTTTATGTATTTGTTTTGACTTCTCAAAGTGTTTAGTGTTTTTCTGAAAATGCAGCCCTTATGCTTATTTTGCATTACTGGAATATGCTGTCTTTTTGTTCCTGTGGGATGTGAACCGTTGTTCTTGCACAGTGGACAGGAACCTAGCTGCATGAACTTTATTTTAAAAAGATTTTGTGAGTGCAGTAGGAATGGGCGGGTGGGTAGACAACAAGAGATAGTGTTTCTCATGACTCTGGAAACATGAAAGCACAATTCCTATGCAACGTTGTTAGCCGCATATGCCAAATTGCAGAACTTGATCTTCAAAACTGTGTGAGTGAGCCCTTGGTTCTACTGCCATAGCATCAAGCCACCCTTCTCAAGGATAATCACTGTAGACTCAATACTATATTGACTATAGGCTGTATTAAGCCCCGAGGCCCAGTTGTACAGAGAGCTAACCTGATTGTGAATTTCCATTTCCATTGCTCTAAGGACTGTTTGATGTAGTCTGTTAATTGGTTTGCTTGAAGATCTTTGGACAAATATTTTCCCCTAGGACCATTTTAAACCCAGTCCAAATTTATTTAATCAGAATTGTTTGTCTCTCCCGTAATTGTTGCTTTACATTTTAAAGATGTTGCTTCTCGGCTGCGTCTTGCTTTAATTCGTTGCACTGATTCTGTGCAGTTAGATTCCATTTGCCCTTTTCAGACGTTATCAAATGCATATATGCTCATAGCTCAATTCTGACGACGTTGCTGGAGCCTCCTCTTATGGAATATGGAAGCTAAGCCAATGTTTTATGATGAATATTAGAGAAGAGGGCTAGGGGTTGGGTCTTTCTTCCTGAGACCAGCACGGACTGTGTATTAATCACAGCACAAATAGATTACAAGACCAACAGCAGGACCTTGCTGATAGCTGTACATGGCACTAATTCGCCTCAGTAAGCCTGAACTTCTGAGTTCAATTAACCCTTATTCTCAAGGCCCACCCATAAACTCCAAAGTAAGCACAGTTTTCCGCTCCCTGTGTGTGTGTGTGTGTGTGTGTGTGTGTGTGTGTGTGTGTGTTTTATCAATGTAATAGATTGTTTCTCTTTGAGAGTGGAAGCCAGGCACATTGCTTACATGAATTCTAGCTACTAATGAATGGGGGTGATGGGGCCACTGTGTGTTGGTGGGCATCTGCATCACTGTCCCTTCGATCTGGCAAATCAGAATCTTTGACGCTGCCACTAGCTTCTTAATTTATTTGTGTCATTAGATACCCTGGTGGCCCAGCAGGCGCTGCTGGAGGCTTCCCCAGTAAAACTGTTTGCCCACACAGAGCATTAGCGGTTAAATAGGTACATAGCAGAAAAGGTTCCCCCCTCCCCATTATAATTATTTTTAGTATTCATTTTCCTCTGTCTGCGCCATTGTGCTGAGGCAAATTGGAAATCTGGTAATTAGGCCCTGACTCTTAGTGTAGTATTAGAGTCCCAAGCCAAAGTTCAACACCCTGAAATGAAATTTAAACCAATTAATCAGTTAGATTTTTACCGCTTGTCCGTGTTTTCTCAGCAATTCCCACAGCACGTGGCCTTTGATCAATTCTCCTGCAAAAGCTAAAATGTGTGCCTGCTGCTAGCGAGATGGGGATGACATTAACATGGCACTCATAAAACAATCAGAGCAGTGAAGCCCTCAAACAGAACAGGGCATAGTAATATTTAATAAAAGCGAGCACATAATCTTCAGAATTAGCATTTTGTGCCTTGCAGTACCTTTGGGAGAAGAGCTTTTATTTGTGGAGTGATCATTATTATAACAAAGAACAGCTACCTAATAATTTCCACTTTAAGTCTGCAATATGCTATGAGCATTTCTGAACCATTATGCTAAACTGAGGCCCGGGTAATCATTTTATTGTCACCATTTGAAGGGAGGAAATTCCCCTCTACCTTTAGTGGCTGGAGAAATGAGAGAAAACCAAACCACAAACACAACACTGTAGTAGTAGTAGTAACAACAACAACAACAACAACAACTTTTTTGTCTCTTCACATACTTTATACGGCATGGAATGCTCTGTATTCAGAAGCATAAGGGAAACCTAGTTGGTGTTCTAGAGGAAAAATTTACGTTATTTGCTTTTGCTTCTGTTGATCTCGTGTGTGACGAATAGTTTCACTCTTACAGATGCTATTTTACTTCATTGGTTGATTTGTGAACTGGCAGTAATGGTGCAGTCCTAATCCCAAGCAGACTCTGCAGGGAGGTGCACAGATAGCGATGCAACCAGAGAGGGGCACCCCGCGCCCACCCCCGATCACACCTGTCAGGCACCCAGGCAGCCAGGGGGCGTGAAGGGGCTTCCCTGAGCCGGATGCAGCGCGCTCCTATGAATGGCTGAGAGGAGAAGAGCGGGCTGCCCCAGAGTGGGGAAGGGAGCACACCCTGACTCTCCTTCCCGGACATTCAGCCTGTGGCGCCCTCCAAAATCTGGTGCCCCACTGCTTCGTGCCACTAATGTCTATGGGTAAGACGCCCTTGCACAACTTCCACATCAGTGGAGTATCATTCCTGTTGAGATATGACAGGTGCCCATAATCTGCACTTTCTAGAAAGAATTGAAGACATTTTTGTTCCAACAGGCTTTCCCAGGTGATAAATGGGTTTTGATTACAAATGCCCACTTGCCAGGGTTTAAATCTTGCTTTCAATGTTTTCGTTGTTTTTGTGTTTTTTAATTATTTTATGTGTAGATTGCCTTGAGATGGGTGTTTAGAACAAGGGTTAGCAAACTTTTTCAGCAGCGGGGCCGGTCCACTGTCCCTCAGACCTTGTGGGGAGCTGGACTGTATTTTGGAGGGGGGAAAATGAACAAATTCCTATGCCCCACAAATAACTCAGAGATACATTTTAAATAAAAGGACACATTCTACTCATGTAAAAACACGCTGATTCCCGGACCGTCCGCAGGCCGGATTTAGAAGGCGATTGGGCCGGATCTGGCCCCAGGCTTTAGTTTGCCTACCCATGGTTTAGAAGGTCAGTAATAAATTAATGGTAGCAGTAGCAGCAGCAGTAGCAAACAAACAAACAAACAAACAAACAAACAAACAAACAAACAACTTGCCAGTAGCTAGACTGACTTAAAAACCCAGTGGATCCTTGGATAGCTCAGTTTTGTCCCCATCTTACCCCCTCCCCAAATACCCTGCTTTAAAGAGTTTTTGCTGGCTAGCACCAATGGAGATTCAGCCACTGGTAACTTTGGACTGTCTAGGAGTTGTATAATAGGCCTTGTGGCACACAGCTCTGCTTTCCAGCAGGAGGGAATAGCTGGGAGCTCAGGAAGAGCAGCTGGGTGCAGGGGCTGCCTCGGCTGCCCCCAGCACCTACTGACTGAGCTGCCTGCCTCATTCTGCCAGACGGTAGAACCATCTCGGCTTAAGAGATTGCTCTTGCATTTTTCTGTCAGTGTGAAAGTTTAGAGTTGCTCTGCACTGCCTAGGTTATTGGCTTTTAGTGTTTATTTGATTGGATCCTATGATCTTGTTAAGCTGCTGCCTTATTTGTTCACCACTCAAAGAACATTGTGTTGCAGAGCTGCCGATAAATATAATAAATCAATAAATAAATTTTGGTGTGATGTGATGTGGACATGCTTCTGAGAAGAGAGAGTCCTCTAGGGTCTCCTCTAGAGCAGCATTTCCCCAACTTGTGGTTCATGGCCCACAAGCGGGGTGGGTATCAAAAGCTTTTTCATTTTTGCTTGGATGTTCAAGTAACGGTTATAAAATAGACAAACTTGCAGCTAAAATGCACAAAACCAATGGCCACCAAGGACCTAAGGTCCAAAAATCATGTGAAAATAAACTGATAAGTCACCATGCCAAGTAAATGTGAACCCATGGGTTCCATACTGTTGGGGTTAGGAACCACTGCTCTAGATCAGCAATGGCCAAACTCAGCCCTCCAGCTGTTGTTGGACTACAGCTCCCATCATCCCTAGCTAACAGGACCAGTGGTCAGGGATGGTGGGAATTGTAGTCCCAAAACAGCTGGAGGGCCAAGTTTGGCCATCACTGTCTAGATGGTGTGTAGGATCAGGATGCTTTGAGCTGCTATCCCAAGACCAGTAACCATGTCAAAAATGGTAACTAGGATCAAATTAGACATGGTGTTAATTATCTGAATGCAAGTAATTTGCACATTGAATAGCAGCTGCAGGAGGGCCCTCAGTGGGATTGTAGGCTTCCCTCTTGCTGTGCCCTCCACCCTGCCCTGTCCTTCCTGAAGCTGCAATATGCAAAAGAAGGAAAGCCTTCATTTGGTTATGTGAGTAGCAGCTGGGAAGTCATTTTTTGTTGGGGCCACTGCAAAGGTGAAGAGGAAAGGCTTAAAGTCTCCCTTAGACACAGTCAAGAATAAGACCCACAAATCCTTCAAAGAGTCAAAGAACAAAAATAGGACAATGAATCATAAAACTACCAAACAAGTGGTTATAGATCCATTTTGACTATCAAGTCTTTTTCAAAGATGTCCCAGTTAACACCAAGCCCTTGGGAAAGGTTTCCTAAACAATCTTCTGTGGACAATGTGTCCAAACAATTCCTCTTTTGCAACAGTGGCTGATAAGAAGTCCTTTCACTAAGCATTTTTCCTTTTGTTGAAAGGCTGTCCTCTACAAACCCAGCTTTATGTTATTACATCACATATTATCCAACTTCACTGAGATGCAGATTAGATTAGATTTTATTACAAAATATAGCTGCATGTCTGGTTTTGCCCTAAATGGCCATGTGAATTGGCTCATAGTTGGGATGCAAAAGAGGAGAGTTTGTCTGTTGTCATCCTGGTTTTCAAGAAACCCTGCAGCTTCTTCCAGATTGAGACATCTGGGCTCCCTATTCTACTATTTTACTACAGAATCTGCTGACTGTTTTCCCAGCTCAATACCAAATATATAATTTTCTTCCCCATTGTTAAAAACCATGTCTTTTGTACCAAATTTTTATTTCAATGATTTCTAGCTTCTTCCTGCCTCCGTTTATTTATTGCATTGTCTTATTGGTCAGCATCAATCTTGTTAATAAGTGGCTCTAAGAGAGGGTAGGAAAGAGGCCTCTCTATTTTCATTACCCCCCCCCCATCAGTTGCCTGCTTGCATTGAAGAAGGAAGACACCATTTTGTTTTGGATATAACATTTCAGGGTGATACTTAAAATTGAAAACTATCCCTGAAGATACTAGCCCACCATGGAGTGAAGAGTGAATGGATAGATTATCTTCTTGATAATGCAGCCTGCCATGATAGCATTTGGAGTTCTTCACTGTCAACAAAAAGATGGAGGCAACTGGAAGGGTTTATTCCTCCAGAGACATGGAGTTGAAAGTGCTGAATTGGTGTTTTAGTAATGGTTTAATGAGGGGCTAATAAAACTGGGGGGTGGTGACGGCACTTGGTGGGCCTGGCATGGAGACTAATGGACATGCAATGGAGGTTAGGCCAGAACTCATCCTGAGATTTCATTTCTCCTGCAGATGTAAGAAGGGACTAAAATCCTGAAACTTCCAGTTAAAACCCTGGAACCTGTTAACCTTATTTTTACATCCATGCCTTCCCTTTTGTTAAAAAGGAGGAAAACAGTCAATACACCTCCTTTCCTCCTGCTGCTAATAATCTCCTCTCCAAGGAGAAAGGGAGAGAATGGCAGGTTTCATTGTGCTCATTGAACTATGAATTATTTGTAAATTTCTAGAAAATATCCCCCTCCCACCGAGACATGTGGAATATTGGTTAAAGTTTGCTTATGTGGTGGGGTGTGTGCATGTACCATCAGGAAGTGTGTAATTGAGAAGCAATTTTAATTTTATCCATGCTCTGATTTAATCAGAGCATTTGATTCCTTGGAGGGCGTGGGACGATATTTTTAAACTGCTTTTATTAGCTGTAAGCCCAGCACCATGAGTTGAGCTATTAAAAAAAAAAAGTGAGAAGCTTTCTGGAGTTTTTAATGCATTCATGGCTTTATGAGTGAAATGCAAGTCCAACATAGACATATCAAAGTTAGTTGAGTGTGTATGTAGCAATTCCTTGACTGTAGTGTTGTAAGATTCCTTTCGTTAGCTCATTTTTTGAGGTGCAAAGCTTGATGCTGTGTAGTGGATGGAAAAGGCTTCTTTCCATTCTTCACTCCCCTTCTTGAGCTGGCGGTAGGACCAGATTTCCCAGAAGGCAGACTAGGGACTAGGCAGACATTTTTAGAAACCTCAAAATCTTGTATGAAATCTTAGCCAAAGCAATAATCTTAATACGTAAATAGAAACAACAGTAGCACTCATACAGTATACATCTAAGGTCCTCCTATACCAGGGGTCTGCAACCTTTAAGACAAAAAGAGCCACTTGGACCCGTTTCCAAAGAAAAAAAAACTGGGAGCCGCAAAACTTGTCATTATAAAAATAACTTTTTTGTCACTTTTTAAATATTATTTCTTTGTTTGACCCCTCAGAATTACTCCTCCTCATAGAAATAAACGTTAAATTAACAAGTTACCTTTTTTTTGGTGTGTGTTCTTCACTCCCCTTCGAAACAGTGACCAGCGTACATGCCCCCTTTCAATGCAGTGACCAGCGTACATGCCCCTTACAATATAGTGGGCGGGCGGGAAGGTGACGTTGGGACGGTGCGTGACTAACGCACGCACCACCCCCATGCAACGTCACAGCCAGTACAGCGCCCGCCACAGTGGGGAGTGTCGGGGCGCACAGTGCTCCTCCTCCCCTCGCTAGTATCCGCCCTGGAGCCGCGGCAAAGGTGTAAAAGAGCCACATGTGGCTCCGGAGCCGCGGGTTGCAGACCCCTGTCCTATACTTTAGCAGATGGCATTACTGGTAAAAATGTTTTTCACTGTTTTTAAACAAATACATTTTAGCTGCCTTGTCATGCTACCAAACTGTACAAATTCAAATTCTGAATATATTTCATGCTGCTCCCCAAAATATTGATGGAGAACTGCAAATGACTTTCAACCAGTTGCCTCTGTTGCTGAACAATGCAGAAGCTTAGATGGTGAGCACAGAGTTGAACACATCCAGCCCATAGTTGAGTGTGCTCAAGTGCATTGAAATCAAAGTGATCTATCTTCTGGACAGTCCCGTGTAGTGGATCTGTATTATTTAATTTTTCTAGCAAGGATCTTTGGCTGGGAGGGAGAAACTTGCTCAAGGCTACCCAAGATGGCCTGGATTTGAATCCAGGACCCTCTGGCATGTTTCTCTTGAGACCATTTTTATTTGGATAAAATTCATACATGCCATGTTAATTATGCATCCATCAAACTAAGGGTGAGGTAAATTGTTGAGAATCTTCATATTCCTGTTGAAATTTTCATCTTGGAAAAGATAAACTCTTCCTTTAAACTGCTTGGAAAATTAATCTGAAATCAAAAGCATTTCTTTTGGTTCTGATCTGACTCCTGGTGCTAACTGCTGCTCAGAATGTGCCTGGTAAAAGCTTCAAAAGACTGATATTTGGAGAGATGTTCAGACAGGTGGTGCATAGGAACCACTGAGGGAAGCACCTGAGCCTGGGAAACAAGGGTGGTTTTCACCACCGTGATCTGAAGTGTAAGGATTAGGAAGCTCCACCCTGCCTTACAATGGCTGGGGAAAGATTCCAAGGAGGATCCAATACGATCACATCCTACGCACAGTTAGCTTGTGCGATTTCAACCGCCTGCCATTCAGAGCTGGCTAGTTGAACTTGCACAAATTAATTGCATGCAAGGCAAAGAGTTTGAATGCTCCCTTTGCACCAGGTTTTTACATACAAATTCAGGAATTTCATAGAGCAATCTTTGCCAAAGTGATGACTTTGGAGTACAAATCCCATCAGCCCCAGCCAGCACAGCCATACTGGCTGGATCTGATTGGAGTTGTAGTCCATAACTTCCAGATGGTACCAAGTCGAGGAAGCACAGCATAGATGCACAGAAAAGGTGAGTGGGAATAGAAAGTGTCCTTTCTAGCTTGCATTACACAAAAAAAGTGTGTGTGCAAAGTCCCCTTGAAATAAATTTACACAATTATCACCCCCCATATTTTCTTATTATTTTCTTATTCTGAGGTTCATGCATGAGGTGAAGGGTTTGATAATTAGGAATGTGCCAGATTTTCACAGCTTTCAGTTTTCACTTTTTGATAGGAACTACCAACCCGGCAAATACTTTTGTCAACTCAATTCAATAGACAAATTGTTCAAAATCCTTAAAAAAAAAAAAAAAGGCTGTTTCACACAGGAGCTGCATAGTTCTAAATCTACCTCAAAAGGATCAAACCCATGAATCTTTTCCGAGTCTTGGCACATCAAAACTGTGCAGTCACTGAGTTAGCCCACCAGCAAAGGACCAAGTCTTGTGAATCTCCCCCAATTTGGGATTCAAGGAAAGCAATGGAATCTGCTCAGTCAGTGAACAAGATTAAAAAGGCCAAACTGAGGGAAATTTGTCAGTAGCCTCTGGGCCCATCTCTCTGCATTATTTCAATCCTTTAGAAAAGTGATGGTCGGTTGCCCACTTCCAGCCTCTACCTGTGGACCCACCCACAGCCTCATAGCTTGGTACAAAGAATTATAGAGGATATATCATGGGAGGCTGGTCCTGCTAGTCAGTTTGACCATTGGAGCAAGGATTGGGCAAGTCCATTGTGTTAAGGCTAGAAAACGTAGGTGGAATTTGCAATGGGCTCTTGTGCCCATTAAAAAAAAATCCCCATAGAATTACTTCCCTTAAAAGATTGATCAACTACATACAACTATGGGCTCACAGGGCATGTTGTTTTTATAACAATGGGGAGAAATACAGGCATAGGTAACCTATGATAAGTGTAGCGCTGCTACTTTCTTTCATGGTATTGAAATAATGGAACATTTTAAAGCATCTAATTCTTTCACAAATGTGAATTTTGCAGTCGACTGCTAATACATGACACCATATTGGTTGTGCAATATCATGCTAACAAAATTCAAAAATTATTTTATAAAACTTATTAATTGGATAAAATGGTTCCACGACACAAGGAACACTCTAGACACAGTAAGTTCTCCAAATAAAATTTTAGCTTTGTTATAATGGAACTCAAAGACAGACCAGGATCATGTTTTGTGGAGACCTGAATTCAGTGTTACAAAAATGTGCTCTATTCTCTAGTCAGGCTTCAGCCAGCAATGCTGCTATTTTCTTTCTATGGCCTGCCAAACACGATTATCTTCTCAAGAGAAACAATGGAAACAAAATAAAATTTTAATGGCAAACATTCCCTTTTCAAAGATCTGGTTTGGGATCTCTCGCACACAAAGTAGAGAGATCTCTCTCTCTAGAACCTGCATCATAGTATAGGAGAAAGAAAATCAAAGCTTTTCCTCCCCTTCCCCCTCTCAAGTCTTCTATCATTAAAATCTTGTTCTAACAGCCGAATACTTCTTTTTCATGTGTGTTGGAAAGCAGCTACCCCATGTATCAAAGCCATCAGTCCAAGTGAAGGATGGACTACAGGAGGTGCCACTGTCATCATCATAGGAGACAATTTCTTTGATGGGTTACAGGTCATATTCGGCACCATGCTGGTCTGGAGTGAGGTAGGTGTTGTCTGCACATTAATATCCAGTAACTTTGTCTAGTTTATAGCCAGCTTTCTTTCTTTTAGGCCCTGTTCTATTGCAGTAACAATGAGAAAGATTTTCTTATTCCTCCCAGTTTATATAAAATCACTGGAGCAACCCTTGGCACAAATATAGTGCCACTGTCCTTGTCCACATTATCAGTTCTAGTCAGTCTATTGACATTCTAAAATATAATAATCTATGTCACAGTCCCCCCCCCCAAAAAAAAACACCCACTGGTAGTCTCAGTTACCCTAATTTGCCTGAACATGAATAAAATAATCGAGCCCTTAATTATAATTCTTTTTTTTTAACCAGGCACTGGTTTGCACAACACGTTATGGCAAACCATGGTTTAGTGTGAACGCGCAAATATGTAGGCCCCAAGAGAGGAACTCAAAACTGTTTTGCTGCTCCCTGGTCATTCCTCTGTTGCATTGTGCTATGCTAGGCCATAGCTTGATTTAGTGTGTCACCTGAACCCTGGCTTATGGTTTAGTGCTCTCCAGACTAGCCATGAAATTTAGCCAAAGTTGATCCTATGATTTATTGCTTGTTGTTTGTCCAAGAGAACCAAACCGTATTCCAGATGACTTACTAAGCCATCCAAATGACTTATTAAACTATGGCTAAGCTCAACGTGGCAGCTGAACAACTGGGGAGAAGCAAGGTAGTTGTGACCTCCTCTTCAAGATCCTGTATGTTTGTGATAAAACATGGTTGGGCTTAGCATGGTGTGTGAATGGGGCCACTGACTTTATATTCTTTGTGCTGCAATATCCATACCTTAGTTAATCATTTTCTCTACTCATTTGTTGACATTTTCCTTCCTTTTCTATTTCCCATCAATTTATGCCACAAATTTGTGACCATGTCAGTGGTGACATGGCTGTTGAAATTACTTAATCCAATAGCAGTTGTTGGACTATAATGGAACTACTTCACAAAAAGTGATTTGAAAATGGCAGCTTTAGAGGCAATTGAAATGTGTAGGTGCTCATGTGATATAATAGATCATTTGTTTGAGTGCCTCTTATGTCAAGATCTTCCACATCTGGTGAACTAGTAAGGAAAAGGCTTACTGTCAATCTACAATCATCTCTGATGTGGGAGATCTTCATGTGCCAACAAATTATTAGAAGAACATCCCTAGCGCACACACACACACACACACACACACGGAGACTTGCAAAAAATTGTCAAGCTTCAAATGGCAGGAGAGTGTAGCGAAGCTGTTCTAGGAATGAGGAAGATTCAGTTTGGATTTAATGGAGAACGTAACTAATTAGCATTTTTTTAAAAAAATAAAAAATAAATCTGAGAATCTAAACAACCATCTTCCAAAATTCGCACTTCTTTGAATTTTGCAATGCAGTTCTTCAGCCAAGTGATGTATAGAAACTGTATACATTGGGGTAGAGTGTGCATTAAAATGCATTTGTCAGTTAAGATAACATTACAAAAATGCATTATTTTGGGGGACATTCCTTTGCTGAAATGTGTATCTGTTGCAAAACTGCACACAAATGTGAATATTAGGAGAAATTCACTAAAATGCTGAGGAATGTTCATGATGCATTTTTTTAAAATTGCAAAATGATGTGGAAATGTGGAGTACTAGATTTAAGATTGGAAAAGTAAGAAATTGAAAATGAAATTGATGGATTCACCCATTTGCTGTGACAAAGGAGAATTCAATGTGAATGGAGAAACTATGCCAAGATGAGAAGGTTTAATAATAATAATAACAACAACAAAACCAACTTTATTATTTAAACCCTGTCCATCTGGCTGGGTTTCCCCAGCCACTCTGGGTGGCTTCCAGCATATAAAAAACCACAATGAAATGTATGACATGCACTTAGGGGAGAAGCCATACCTCTGTGGTAGAGCATATCCTTTGCATGAAAAGCATCCTAGGCTAATTCCCCAGAATCTGCTGTTGAAGTGTCTCAGGTATTAGTGCAGGGAATGGTTTATGCTTAAGACATTGGGCGCCATTTCCAGTCACAGTAAATAGCACTGGGCTAGATGAACCAGTGATGCAACTCAGTATATAAGGCCTCTTATATTCGTATGCCCCATTCTGAAGTGGTATCATTCCAAGTGATGATTGCAACATGTGAGTGCCTGTATGTTTGAGCTGGCTCTTAAATGAATAAGCATTTGATCATATGTTACTTAAGGTCTAGCCAAGAAGACAACATTTCTTTGATTTTTATGGTTGCCACAGCAGTTTTGCAGTTTGGTCTTTGGTTCTTGAAAAGTATGAGGGATCATTTTACAGTAGGTACCAATAAAGATGTGAACTTCATCTTTATTTTCTTCATGGAAATTTGGTTGACCAATAAGGCACTGGCAGCTGTGCCATTGGCTGCAAGAGATGCTTCACCATGATACTTAAATAAACAAGATTCTCCCAATGTGCCATTGCTGTACTGTGAGGCGTGGAATGCACATATTTCAATGTGAGCCCCATCTTAGTTACCTTGTCCCCTGTGCAAAGTTAAACCATACTGCATCTTTTCCTTTAAATGTGGTCATTCAGGGAGCTCCCCCCACAAACATAACAAGTAATCTGTTTCTTTCTTCAGAGGTATGGAACTTTCATTTAAAAGATTAATGTATTTTATACTTCCCTTCCATATTTCTAACTCTATTGAAAATATTGGCATGGGGGTACAGCATTTTTAAGGGCTAAGAATCAGTTTCATCCAGTTTACATTGCATTCCGAAATGAATTGATCCAATACAGTTAACTGCAGGGGATAAATTTTAAAAGCACCTTTATTTAGACCTCCCCCTTTAGATCTAAATTAATATTTTACATGTGCATTTGAGAAACAAAGGACATGAGCTCTCAAGTGTTCATTGTGAAATAATTTTGCTGCTGTAAGGCACACACCATAAGCAATTTGCAGTGCAAATATTGTAATTTTAATGTATTTTGCATGTATTCAAGCTTTGTAATTGCAGTATTTATAGGCATGAAATGGAAGCTGATTATCAAGCCATTTATTGAGACTCTGCACTGGTGTATGTGCCATTGAAGAAAATAGGACTTTTGCTAGCACAGCACTTTGAGGATTGAGATGCATGTTAAATATGTAGATTTAAAATGATTTTGGAAACACGTATTTATTATTTAAACATACATTTCAGTTATAGGCTCTCATAACATAATTACAGCCTTTCTCACTCAGGGAAGTACATCGGAACATAATTTGTCACATTAATTGTGTGCAGAAATACAGATACTTCGGTCCAGGGCTTTCAATTAATCTTCAACTGCCATAATGAAAATTATTTTTAAAATTCTTTGACTTTTTTTTTAAGAAAAAAGAAAGAGGAACAGGTTATTCACTTGAATTATGTCATTCATACATAAACAGCAATTGTATATACAATGGCATAAACAAGCAAATAATTTCAGTCCCAAGACCAGATTATTTGGCAGCCTTGATTAAACCTCAGAAAATGTTGACTCTCTTTTGTAAGATGAGGACTGCAGGGACACTATCCCTTTATGCTTAAGAGCACGAAAGCATAGCTTCTTCTTTTTTTATCTGTCACCCTTTCTCTGTTTAATTTTTGTTAGCTATATACATTTATTTTAGTGATTTGTTTTAAAACTATTTTTGATATTATTAGCTCGTTTTGGCACTTTTGAAGTGGGCAAGACGGGGTAAAAGTCTTGTTGTTGCAGAGAGAGATCCTAGTGAAATTGAGAGCATGCATAAAGTTTTTGAAGCCAACATAATTACATCCAAAGTAGCCCAAAGAGACATTCTCCATTAGGGTACTGATTAGGTAGCTGGAATGGAAGAATTGTATATGTTGGAAATGGACAGTCTAAACATTTGCTGTAGGCCTCTAGTTCTTCTCATGTTGCAGATTAGGGTCTAAGACCACAAAAATCGTCAGTGATAAAGCGATCTTTGAATTTGGGTACTTCTGACATTAGTGCCGTTGTGCTGCCTCTCACATATTCTGGGCTTCAGAAATTTGGGGAATTGTAAGAAGTGGTTCCAGGGCATAGTCTGATGAAACATAATGCAGTTGGTAGACTTGCTAAAGTGAAACAAATCTGGGTTTTATCCATGCCTTGATGGGAGACTGACTGCCTTTTCAGTGGAAGAAAAGTGGGATATAAATGTTAATAATAATAAGAAGAATGAAAAGGGAGATAGGCATATGGCTGTTTACAAATGTCACGAAAAGGTAAAATCTTTAATCTGTTTTGGGTTTAAACTTTAAGACCTGTGCTAATTGTTCTGCAGAACTAAAAGCAGAAGACATAACCATGTGCTTTGAAAGTACATGTCTTTTTTCATTATATTTATGTTGATAAATTTCTTCTTCCTCATGGTTCCAGCTGCTGAAATTACTTATGTTCATGCATTCATTCTTTTATTTATGGATTATATTTAAAGCACAACCCTTCCCCATCCACAGAAATAGGGAACAGTTAAAATAATAAAAGTACACAGAAAAATCCTGATAATGTCATACCAAATAAGACATAAAGCCTCAGCCCAATTGAGAGCTTAAATCTTGAAGCCAAAAGCCAGCCAAAATGAAGAGGTCTCATAGTGTGTCTGAAAGAGGCTCCGTTAGTATTTGGCAAGACTCCAGGAAAGGAATTTAATAACTGTGGGGCAATTGCTGTACTTCTCTGCATTACACGTATTGCATAGCACACTGCTGGTGTGGATGTTAAGTACGCTAATTTCAACCAACAGAACAATGAGGCTGTTGGTACATTTCACTTTTGCACAGTAACTCAAATGAATTTCTAATAAGCTGTCAATACTTTTGTCATTCAAGACAAATTATCTAGAACTAGCAACATTTTTTAAAAAATGCATCTCAATATCAACAACAGCTCTATAGGATGCGGTTACAGTATGCAATATAAAAATAATTGGAGTAGAGTACGAACTTGTTACTGATGCAATGACCAATATACTTTGGGATCTTAAAATGATAGTAGCAACATACGTCTTGCTATTCTTAAGCCCTGTAGTTCAACTTGTAGTACGGTTCATGTTCCAACTGATTTAAGAGAATTTATATGAAACAGATGACAAGCATAATATATTTAAAAGTTTTCAGTTTACTTAAAAATCCCAGCAGGGACAGGTGCTCTTGTGCTTGATTATAACCTCGTTCCATATTCTCATTTCTTTTATGTCTAACTTACTTTATTTTCTTAAATAGATTTATATTCTGCTTTTTTGACTAAGTCCTCGTAGTTGCTCACAACTTTGCAGAATGGAATGCATATATTAAAGACCACACCCTTAAAAAATAAATAAAAAGAATTAGTCTACCTGGAATAAATGCCAGATGTTGACTTCACCTGCCTTTTTTCTCTGTCCTGGATTTGTATCCACAGAGCAGTTAGTAGTAAATGGTCCTGTAATGGGAGGAAAGATAGTCTAGCAGCAGGCAACTGCAGTTATGTTAGTGTGTACAGAAAAACTATAGCGGTTACTGGGAGATGTTTGAATGTTGACAAAATAGTGGTAGGCTGCTTAGAGCAGATAAATGTTCCATTGCATCACATTTGATACAGTGAAAGAATGTAGCACAAACTTAAGTGCTTAAGAATTTGTGACATTAAAAAAAAGAGAGAATTAGTGCCTAGGGGTTATGTCTCAGGTTTTGGGGTTCCTATATCAGTTTAAATCTCTGGGCTGTGACTTAGCCTATTGATACACCTGCATCATTAGTGGCTACTCCTACACATGCATTCCTGAAGCATTGCTGGGCGGAGGTGTATATGATTTATAAGAATCCATTCAAAATTTCAACAAAGGAAGTGGGTTTTTTTTCCAGATTTACCCCTTTCTTTAACCTCCAGCGCAAAATGAACTAAATGTCAACAGTTTGATAGAAAGTTCGTGCCCAGAATGACTGGACAAAACTCTATATTTAATTGTGCTTTTAAAACCATAGTTTTTGTTTCACATATTTACTTAAAAGAGAATGAAGGAGTGTGATCGTAAAGAACTTTCCAGCAAATCTGCTGAACTCTTTTCAACCTTAACACTATGCAACAATGTACCATAAATATGTCAGTTTCTTCATGGGAACCAACATGTTTTTATTGGGAAATGGATGAAATGATGTTGAAAGAGAATTAAATTGGGGACAGACATATGGAAGCTGCAGAGATATTAATTTGCACACATACAGATGCATATACACACATATACATATTTACACACACACACACCAGGGGGTTTCACCAATCATAAGATTTCATTTGAATGCGCCCCCCCCCCCCCCCAGTGCTTCGTAAAACAGCCTGATTTGGCTGGAACCAATTTGAAGGCTGCCCAGTTCAGCTCAGGGGTCCAAGTCTGCTTGTTTTCTTTCCAAAAAGGAATAATGTCTCACTTTAAAAAAGGGGGGAGCTACAATTGGATGACATTTGCAGGCAAGGTCACTCCTTCTGAGGGCAAGAATCATGCAAAAATGGAAAAAGATAGCTGTACTTTTTTTCCTGCAAAGGCAGCCATTACAGTTGGGACCGGGTAAAAAAGGAATCACTTCATCTTCCCTGGTGTTTTATGGGCAATTGGTCTGAAAATTGCAGACAGGAGAGAGTTGTTTCTGGGTAAGAATGGCAGACAAATAAGCCGAGGTGTTTTTGTTCTGGGAACCTTTAAATTTGATTTTGGAGGGGGAAGAACTGAAAGATTTGTTTTCCTGGGCGAAATCATTCTCCCTGATTACAATTTAAAGCTGTCAGTCAGAAAGGAACTCTTCATCCTGGCGCTTAGAGTTTGGCTGTTGCAAAGCTGTTCCCTCCCTCAAAGCACTGGGATTGGAGAGGGCTAGTAAAACCATTCCCTCTGATTATGAGATGAAGCTGTCAGTAACAACACAGCTCTTCCTCTGTGCCCTCTCACCACTCTGCTTTCCCATCCGTCATCATCCCACCCTGGCATCATGATGTTATGCAGCAGTGACTGGTGGGGCAACACAGGCAGCGTGGTGTGGTGCATCTAGCTTCCAAACAGTGAGCTTTGCTGCTGCGTACAAGAGAGGGAATGGCAATGTGCAGAGAGATCAGCTTGGTGGAGGTGCGGTGGCACATCCATGGTGCCTATCACTGCACCTACACTAGGCTGATCTTCCCATGCTTCACCTCTGTTCCTTTTGGGAAGCGGCAATGATGCTCCCTTAACTAAAGTGATGCTTCAGGTTAAGAACAGTTTCAGGTTTAGAACGGACCTCCAGAACGAATTAAGTACTTAACCTGAGGTACCACTGTATATGCCACACTGTAAAATGAGTCAAAACAAAAAAAAATCCTTCCAGTAGCACCTATCTTTAACTGTAAAATGAGAATGAATTTGGGCAGAGATTATGCTATCTTATACTGAGTCAGACCACTGGTCCACCTGGTTCCATATCTGATGAACGGTGACTCCCCAGTGGACTGCCAGGCCTGATGTATTATAGCTCAGGATGCCAGGGATTGAACCTAGGATCCTCTGTATACAAAGCCTTTGCTTTGCCACTCAGCCAATACCTCTCTCCATGGCCAAACCCTCTTTGAAACCTTCCTCTTTTTATTTTATTTAAGTTTGTTCTGTCCCTGTGCTGTGTTTTTATTATGCATGCAATTTACCCAAGAAATGAATGAGTGGAAGATTATATATATATATATATATATATATATATATATATATATATATATTTGCTTTCGTAGATTTTCACGGGTACAGGAATGCAGGTTTTGGTGTCCTCGGGTGTCTTCCCGTGTAAAAGTTGGGGTGTCTAGGCGACGTTTCGACGAGGTCTCACTCGTCATCTTCAGGCATATATATACATATACATATACATATACATATATATATATATGTAAATGAACCCTGGACGGTAAGTCCAGTCAAAGGTGACTGTGGGGTTGTAGCACTCATTTTGCTTTCAGGTCAAGGGAGCTGGCGTTTGTCCACAGATAGCTTTCTGGGTCATGTGGCCAGCATAACTAAACTGCTTCTGGCGCAGCAGAACACCGTGATGGAAACCAGAGCGCATGGAAATGCCATTTATGTTCCCACCGAAGCGGCATGATGAAATTTGGAGTGTTATTCCAGCATATGGTTCTTTCTCAACATTTAAAATTTAGCATGGCATGGAGGTATATTGATCAAAAAGCCACATTCCCGTAACACAACAGGTAACACTGTATAAAAAGAAATGTTAGAATCCAGGATATAAACACTAGCATTGTAATTAGGATAACTAACATAACAATCCCCATGTCTGAGTGCACCCTCACTCTTGCATAGATATATGTCAGTGAGGCACAAATGAAATTTACTTCGACTGGATTATTCTCTTGTCATATGAGGTACATACTACATTTTAGAACTTGGGAATTTTCTGTTAATTTTCAATAATATGCTACGGAAGCCAGCATATGCTAGGCCCTGAATTATTATTATTTTCCTTGAGATGCATGGATATATAGAAACTGCAAGTTGACTGCATTCAAATGTTGCAATGTGTCACAAACAATTTTCATACCCAGAAGCAAATGCCTGCCATGTATGAAAACAGAGCTAATATTATTACGACTGGGAAGATGAACATTTGCAAATATTGTTGTCATTGGCTTTTATACTGGTTACTTCAAAAACGCATTCAAACACTGACAGGTTAATTACACGTTCCAAACCTTTGTTTATGTGATCTGAGAAGAATGTGTTATTAAAGAACTATTTTGCATCTCACTGATTTCCTCCTTGCTTATTTTTTTCCTCCTAGCTTATTACGCCTCATGCAATCAGAGTTCAGACACCACCCCGACACATCCCAGGTGTGGTAGAAGTTACATTGTCCTACAAGTCCAAGCAGTTCTGTAAGGGCACACCTGGAAGATTCATCTACACAGGTAAGGCTGCTTTAATTTTGACTGTTCATAACAGAATGGGAAAAGATGTGTTTCATCCATCTTTGCTGACATTGCTGCTTTTAGACTGAATGTTACTGCAATAGGCTTTGGTGCAAGCACATTTGGAATGCAGCATACAGTTCTGGTTGCCTCACTTTAAAAGGGTATTGTGGAGATGGAAAAGATTCAGAAAACGGCAACCAAAATGTTTAAGGAGATGGAGCAGCTCCCCTGTGAGGAAAGGTTTCAATGTTTTGAACTTTTTAGTTCAGAGAAAAGGTGGTTAAAAGGTGACGTGATAGAAGTTTATGAAACTGAGCATGGATGCAGAAAGGGGCTAGGGAAAAGTTTTTCTTCCTGTCTCCTAGCACTAAAACTCATAGACATCGACCGAAGCTGAATGTTGGAAGATTCAGAACAGAACAGTACTTCTGTTTCAGTGTATCTGAAGAAGTGTGCATGCACACGAAAGCTCATACCAAGAACTAACCTAGTTGGTCTTTAAGGTGCTACTGGAAGGAATTTTTTTTGTTTTGACTATGGCAGACCAACACGGCTACCTATCTGTAGAAGGAGTAATGTTACCAGTTGCTGGTAACTAAAGGAAGGAAGACTGCTCTTGTACTTGGGGATTTCCCACAGGCCTCTGGTTGGCCACTTCTTAGGTGACGTTGATCTATTTGAGTTGTTCTGCTGACAAAAGCCTCTGTTTCACAGGTGTGCATTTACATAGACCGAGAAGAAGGGAAAGTATGGCAAGAAAGCTTGTTCCATATAACAGAAATATGAAATACAATGCATACCCTTTAAACTTGGCATGTAATATACTTACCTGTTAAGGGAGACACCTTGATCATAAACGTGGCATGTAAAAAGGTAAAGGTAAAGGATCGCTGCTCTGGTCCATGGCATCACGAAGAGTCAGACACGACTAAACGACTAAACAACAACAAAGGATCGCTAGACGATCAAGTCCAGTCAAAGGCGACTATGGGGTTGCAGCTCTCATCTTGCTTTTAGGTCACGGGAGCTGGTGTTTGTCTGCAGACAGCTTTCCAGGTCATGCGGCTAGCATGACAAAACCACTTCTGGTGCAACGGAACACCATGATGGAAACCAGAGCGCACAGAAACACTGTTTTCCTTCCCACCACAGCAGTACCTATTTATCTATTTGCACTGGTGTGCTGCCGAACTGCTAGGTTGGCAGGAGCTGGGACAGAACAACGGGAACTCAATCCATTGTGGGGATTCGAACCACCGACCTTCCGATCAGCAAGCCCAAGAGGCACAGTGGTTTAGACCACAGTGGCACCGGTGTTTTGGGAACAACCCACTGTGTTTACCACCATTGGCCATTTGTAGAAGCAGTGTAGTCTCCTAAGGCACGCTACTGTTAACCTTAAAGCACTCCTAGTGGAGTTCATAAGGCTCTCTGACCTAAACATAAAGGATTGAGTGCAGATTGTAAAGCAGCAATGCTTGAAGATGGTAATCCTTAACTCCCGTCTCTTAGGCATCACGTTATAGCTCGCCAGGCTAGAAATGCATTTGGGTCAGGCATGAGCCTATGGCTGGGCAATATCAGGGCTTTGCTTGTGGCTCCCTGGCCCTGCTCCAGGTACCTTTGCCTATTAGCCTTCGTTTTCCTTCTACACAGGCAGTATACTGCTGTGGCCTCGACTTGCCTGCTACCTAGCACTGTCTTTGTTCAAAATCCCTTTTAAATGGGCTTCCCAGGGTAGACACTGGCCTGCAGTTGAAACTCTCTTGTCTCTCAGGACTTGTATTTCAGCTCTCCGCATACTTGGCTGCCTGTATCCATTTATTGCAAGGGCTAACTTTTGCAGGGTTGTGTGCCTATTGTCTTTTTAGAATCCACTTCAAAAATAAATAAATGGGGTGGTGCTTTTTGTTTTCTTTGCACAATGTACTCCATTTTATACTGAACAAAGAAGGAACTTAATGCAGTCTAGAGGACTTAAGAATCCGCAAGCAGATGACTGTTTGGGTACAAAAAATTAAAAGGGAGCGGGAGTTATACATTTATACACCTATCAGTCTCACCTTCAGAAATGCCTCCCAGCCCTTTAAACAAAATGCAGAATTGGAGCAAACCTGCTGAATAGTTTAAGTTAATTGAAAATTATAGGATTGACCCAAGAGGAAAATTTCGTTTGCACTCCAATCACTATTACAAATTAAGGAAAATTACTACAATTTTGTTTAGCTATGGTTTCACACTGAGTTCACAAAATTAGCTCAGCCGCCCTGACAAAGTCAGCACTTTGTTAGTGATCAGTAGAAGGGGGGAGAAATAATAGACTGTGGTGTGTACAAACGAAGCATAGAAAAAGCCATGATGCTTTACAGAACTAGGCCAAGTGGTTTTAATTAGGATTATTAGTTCATTGTAAATTTTGAAGAATAATCAAACTAGCAGATTAGCTGTTTCTTTTAAAGCGAGAATTTCTTGCCATTCATTTTTCCCATGAGAACTTCTTTTAACTCCCACATAGTTTATCCCCCCCCCACTTTTTTTTTAACAAGTCTCATTATGGGCCTACAGGAAATGGACCATTTGGAAGTTCTGATCCTGCAACATTCCACAGCAGCGTTCCAGTCGGTGGGAGTTTTTCCACAGTGTTTGTCGGTGAATTCAGTGTTCTGGAACGTTTTACAAAACCACAGAGGCCAAATGTTTTCTCAGAGGAGTTTGGCCTCTGTTTTTGGCTGAAAACAGTGAGGCATCACTTGGTGTTTATTTACCCTGAGATTGAGAATGAGAAAAGAGGACAGAGGAGGAAAGAAAAGAGGAAAGAGAATTGGGGGTTGTGGGCAGCGCAAAAGCCATTCAGGCATACTTTCCTCTCTGGTGAAAATGCCCTATCCATTAATGGCCCCATTTTGTGGTTAGGTCTCATTTAGAAGAAATTATTTTTAATCAGTGTTCAACAAAATATCCCCTCAAGCCACCTGGCTGTAAACTTTTTTTAAAAAACTGTTAAGTGCTTAAATTCTCAGAAAAAAAAGCCCAGTGGCCCATTAATTTTAAGTTATTTCCCCCCTCCCCTTCATTTAACTGCCAACAACTTAGAAATTTGATCTGTGAATTGCATGTTGCATCTATGAAGCAAGATCCTCGATGCAAGAAGAAATGTTATGTCTTTAAAAAAATAATTCTTTTTTGTAAGAACTGTACATTCTGAGCTTCATTAAGAGAGGGAAACAGTTCCTTGATCCCACCCACCCCACCTCTGTCATTTCACAGGCAGTCTCTTGCAAAGCAAAACAATTCACATTTGGATGTTAAATATATTTAAATATAGAAAAAAGAACTCAGATACTTTCAGTGTTCAGCAGTGCCTGTTTTTCAGTGAACTCTTAAAAGGGGCCAGCCTTAGCACAAAGCAACAACGTATTTAAAATTCACATAATTGTATAAAATGTAATGTTAGTCTCTTTTTTTTACATTAAATTCCCCGTGAGGTTTACAGTGTGATAGAATACACACACACACACACACACACACACACACACACACACACCCCTTTCCTTGGAAGCACTTCAGAAGGATGTTTATGTTACAAACAGACTCATGAAACCTCCTGACAGGAACTGCTTTTCTGCATGGATTTTGCCTGTCACAAAAGTCGCTGAAGAGAAGTAAAACTGTTTTCAACTAGAGCTGACAGAAATGCCTATGTCAGGCTGTCTTTACTGAAGGAAATGCAAGATGGTGTGTCTTGGAATCTGAATGACTGGGTGTGAGACAGTCCCATCTAGGGATGACTGGGAATAGGGCTAATGTCATTGGGCACAAATGTTTTCTGTCAGCAGAGCTGACTTCCAATCAAATGCATTTATTTGGCTTAATTTTGAGTGAATGCATACCTAAGTATGTATGTATATATGCATTTAAATATTCCACCCTTTTATTTAAACTCTAAAGAGCTTAAAATGCAATTATTCAATTCAAATATATTTTAAAATTCTTTAAAATATTTCCAACTGTTGGAGATTTTTTTAAATAGCATGAATCACCTCCTACGTGTGTCAGCTTTCAAATTCCATTCAGCAAATTAGGATTGATCTAGGCACCTGGTATAAGCCTGCACAACATGTGACCAAACTGGTATGCATATCTATTTTTGGGTGGACAAATCTCCAGTTTTTGCTGCTCTCCAGAGACTGCAATGCTGGGCTGGGGTCATCCTAAACTACCTGGCAGTCCCTCAGTACATGGTTGCTAGACCTTGTACAATATATGATTCACGAAGCTTAACATACTCATTTAAATGCGATATATTCTTTCAGTAGCTTCTGGCATTAAAATATGACTCTATGTTACACTGACGATCCTATTCTAAAACAAAAATATACTGAGGAGATATTAAGCAAGACACTTCAAGTTCCTGTGGAATATAGAAAAATTCATTGCATGAGTGTTCATTTGTTCAAAATAGAACAGTACCCCACCTCAAAAAAGAATTGAATGTTGCTTGTTTTCTGCCACTTTCTTATCTTCTGTAAATAGCATCCTGAGTGGAGCAAAGGTTTCTGCATATCAGACTTCTGATCTCTGTAGTCCTGCACTCTTTTCAAAATATCACGAAGCCAATCCTTTCACTGACTGGAATTACAAAACACCAAAATACTACATTCTGGATAAAAGCCACCTGGGTGTGGATACATTAAAACACTTTTCTTGAACCATGCTTTCAATCTCCCACAGGCCTTTATGTGCTCACAGCTTATTAATTGTGGTCTGCTAATTATCTTTTATCACACATTGTTTTGGTCATTTTATGTGGACTGTTAACATCTCTGTAAAGCCTGGGCAGCTTCCAACAACTAATGGCAGGATGCTGATACAGTAGTACCTCGGGTTACAGACGCTTCGGGTTACAAACACTTCAGGTTACAGACTCCACTAACCCGGAAGTAGTACCTCGGGTTAAGAACATTACCTCAGGATGAGAACAGAAATCACACGCTGGGGGCACAGCAGCAGCGGGAGGCCCCATTAGCTAAAGTGGTACCTCAGGCTAAGAACAGTTTCAGGTTAAGAACGGACCTCTGGAACGAATTAACTTCGTAAACAGAGGTACCACTGTAAAAGCACTGCCTGTTGATTAGATTAAGTAGTAATAAGAGACACACTGGCTGTCATTAGTCTTGTATCAAACTACCAAAAATGCTTGGCTCCTTCCTTTGGTTAATCCATCTTCCAATGTTTGACCAGAGAGCATCATGGAAACTTAATTTAAGTGGAGTAACTGTAGCACACAGCCTCATCAGCTCTACAGTCTTCCATGCACCAGTATAGGATGGTGTAATGGGGTTGCAGACTTCCCTGACCTGCTGGCATGAGAGTTGCTGCTGTATACCAGCAGAAAGAGCTGTGCAATGCAAGTACAATGCAATACAATGCAATGCAAGTACCCTGACAGGAGGACCAGATTGGGTCTGCTGGTGTGCTCTCATTCCCCTTCCAACAACTCACTACCTCTGCTCCACAGTGCTATGTGCTACTGCCACCCACTTTCTTTTTCTTCATTCAGGCTTGAATAGTTAATAACAACTTTAGTAGTAGTTTGGTTTGGGGACAAGGAGTCAGTTTCACTGGAACAAGGGGAAATATTTCTTACTTGGAAATAGAATACAAAAGTCTCAAACACTCATCCCCAAGGATAAGGAACAGGATACATTATGTCAGAGGTCAGTAAATATTTGGTGGAGGTTTCTTAATACATTCTTTTACATGTTCTTTGTTATTGAATGGAATAAGAGGATGAGGCCATGCAGTCAAGGAGGTAATGTTGAAGGCAGGGCTTCTCCATCTTTTGTTCTGCTGCTCCTGTTGTGCATCAAATAAACATAAGCGAAGCAATTAGAATAAATTACACTGCATAGATTTACACATTAAAAACTGTAAGATTGCTGCCGATTTTCAAAGTTCTACCAAGGATTAAAGGCAAACAAATGACTCTTAACAGCATAAAGTCTGCTAATCAGATGATGTACTCCAGTTCCATGTAACCACTTTTAAAATAATTGGGGAATTTTTGCTCTTTGTGATACAAGTAGAGAAGCTGAAGAGAAAAGAACAACACACTGTGATCTAAACGCTACTTAAATGTTCCCAAACATTCCTGAGATTCTCTTCCTCCTTCTCTGTTCACATGCAATCCTATATATGTCTATTTAAAAGCAAGGCCTATATAAGTGCAATAGGTTTGCTCCCAGGTAAATGAGTATAGGATTGCAGCCTCAGTCTCTTACAGATCAGACTGTGTCACTGTGCTGGTAGGTCATTGTCACCACTTACATACCTACGGGACTGCCTCTCCTGGTATGCCCTGCAGAGGACCTTAAGGTCCACAAATGACAACACCTTGGATGTCCCAAGTCAGAAGGTAGTTAGATTGGTCTCAACTAGGGCCAGGGCCTTTTCAGTACTGGTCCCGACTTGGTGGAATTCTCTGTCACAAGAGACTAGGGCCCTGCGGGACTTGGCATCTTTTCGCAGAGCCTGCAAGACAGAGCTGTTCCGCCTGGCCTTTGGTTTGGACTCAGTCTGACCCTTATGTTTCCCTCCCCTTATGGTTTTGATCTATGGGCTTCTATTAAAATGAGGCTGCATTTTAAATTGTATTTTAACCTGTATTGGTCCCCCCCATTATGTTATTATTCATTATGTTATTATTCCCTGCATCTTCTGTTGGCTTCTCGGTGGTTTGTGTTGCAGTTAATTTGCTTGTTTGCTTATAATAACATTTACATCGGGGCTCACTCACTTGGGAAGTGGGAGTCTTCCCGCCCTCCAGCTGAGCAGCACAAACAAGCTGTGTTGTCCCTGCCCATAATACTCTAGGGTGAAAGTGCCTCAACTCCCAGGCTGGGGCCAATGCAGCTTGTTCCAGCTTTGTGGTGTATCACCAGATCACGATGTTTGGTTGGTGATACATTGCAGCGTTGAAAACCTAACATCACCAAGCCCTACCCAACATCTTGTAGGGGTGGTGCTTCAGATTCTTGACTATCATGTAATCAAGTCCCAATATTGCTTCAGCATGTCTACTACCTCATTTGATTCTGATGCAAAGGAGAGATATTGCTAGATGGGGTCATCGGCATATTGATGATGCCCAGTTCCAAAACCCAGGATGATTTCATTCAGCTGTTTCATAGAAACGTCGGAAAGCATGAAGGACAATACAGATATGAAATCACTACAGCCAAGTAAGCAAACAGTCATCATGTGGAACCCAAACATAGTAAACCTGAAGGCAGAAAGATGTAACTAATTTCATATAACTTTTTACAATGTAGTACAGTAGAGCTAAAACCTGTACATTATTACCGTGTCTGCAGAATTAATGCAATTACAGCTACAGTCATATTAAAATTTATAGTCAGTGAAATATCTTATTTTGCATACTTTACACTTCCCAATAAATATGTTCTTTTTCTCTCTGCGCTGTCTGGTTGCCCAACAAAGCCTTATGCAGCACAGGGTCCTCAGACTATTTAAAGCAACAATGTCCTTCTCCCCAATATTATAAAGTCTAGATGTGCCTACGGCCTTACAATCTTGACTTTTCCCTGTCTGCTCTAAGGGAATAAGTGATAAATCCAGAAGAGACATAAATCTTTGAAATCCCTGTCCAAAGAAAACATATTGACTACAGCCATGCAAATAACAGCCCATAACCAATGGTCCAATTCATCATTTATGTAATAGGGGATATAAAGTATTTTCTACCTATGAAATCATAAGGTGAGGGAGGGGGGAGGCTGATAAGAGCCGGGTCTAAGCTATGTGATTTGATTATTTAGGGACATGAACTGTTTGTCACATACCTTTAATCTTTAAGATGTGTTGCCATTTCTAAACTATAAATTTGCACTAAAGGATTAGGAGAGTATTAACGATAAAGGGGTAAACCAGACTTTATATGGCTTTCTGGCAATTTTCATGCAATCCCATGGACTCCTGGATCTTCTAACCTATTTAATGTGGCATAACCAGTTATCTGACCTTCATAGCCAATAACTCCCCCTCTTTTTTGCTTTGCAGCTTCAACAATAAATTAACCCGCAGGGTCACTGAAATTTATCTTGCAAATCCTTTCCTTTATCCTTACCCATATGCTCTCATTTTCACACCCTTGCTTCCAAACTTTGCTCTGTTTGATTGGCCTTACTAGGATTTTATATTCTATTGTTATTTTACAACAGCTGCTGGTGTATTGTTACCCACTTTTTAAAAACGTGGCCTGATTCTCAAGGGATTTCCACTGAAACAAGCTTTGTTGTTTTAAGTGAGTCATGTATTGATGCTGCATTTTGAGGTCTGAACAGCATGTGGTATAAGCAAAGGTTTAACATGTGAAATGATGAAAAAATAATAATCTTGTCCAGTTCTGAAGTTTGTTCTGGGATTTCAATAGGATTTTCTAGCAAGTATATTTTAATTTGGACCTGCAAATACAATAATTTGCATACTGCTTAGAGAAGATGTATTCATCATAATTACCATAGATTAGTGATTCCCAGTTTTAAAAAGGTAGCATTTCTGTGATCAGTAGATGGCATAGCTGTCAACGTTTCCCTTTTTTAAAGGGAAATTCCCGTATTTTGAATAGGATTCCTTGCAAGAAAAGGGAAAAGTTGACAGCTATGGTAGATGGTAAAATCAATGCAACACAAGTTGGCATGTGAGGGTTCATTTTCATGTCCAATTTAGGGTGAAAATATGGTTATCAGAAAGGAATCCTATGAGGGGAGCAGGTTTTCTGACCAAACAGTTTGGGAACCACTGCTTTAAATCAAGCAGCCCTTAAAGCCAAAGTACTATAGCGCTGGCATTAAAAGAGCCAAATATATATTCCAATCAAATTTAGATACCATTCAGTGTTGTAATACAAGGACTTCTGCTTGCCCAACAAAATTTCCCCTCTCTCACCTCTCCCCATGCACTCCTGTGCCCTGCGATCTGGAGGGTAGCGGGAACACTTGCAACAGATCTGGGAGATGTATGGGATGAGGAGAGGAAGGGGAAATTCTGTTCTGCCTTGCGATAATGGGACAGATTTGCTGGATGCAACCTCTAGGAAAGAATTTAACATCAAGCTATGCCCAATGTCCCATCAGAGCAAGCATTTTAGCTTGGGGAGGAGGAGTGGGGGAAAGCCCCATAGTGGAAGCCCTTGAATCTCTCCCAAGGTCTCCACAGTGCTATGACATGTACATGTCCTGCTTACATAGTAAAGGGCTTATTCGTTTACTTGAATTACTGAGAACTTCGAGGTGGTGCTGATATTAGGTTGTGGGAAATCCGTAGTTTGCATCAAATGTCAGTTCTACTCTGAGTAGACCCATCAAAATTAATGGATGTGACTAAACTAGGTCCATTAATTTTAATTGGATGCAGCCCTGTGTATCTATGCTTTCTGTCTTGATGTTACAGTAACCTTTGGAGGCAGACCTGTCAGTGTAACCAGGGTTTGGTGATTCAAGCATAATGCCAAATCATAATTGGATAAACCATGGGGTTCACACCTTCCTCAAATAATGTCTGCTGGTTTTCAAACCATGATTCAGACATCACACCATTTCTCACTTGCACTCTGATGTAGCTAAGGTTGAGAAAAACATTTTGTTCTAGAGATGGGCTGATTTGTTTTTGCCCTAGCTTTTTTCCCAGCAGTTGGTGTGGGGACAGTTTTGTTTTTTATTTTATTTTATTTTATTTTATTTTATTTTATTTTTTAAAAAGCCTTGTTGCATTTCTTGATGATTAAGAGATCAGAAGTACAATCTTTCCAGAACTGAATAGAGGCTTAAACCACCCCTGAAACAGGGGTAGTTCTCCCCCCCCCCTTTTTAGCAAGGTAGAACAGCAAAGAAGTGTGAAAACACCATATATTTCTGTTATACTCCTTGTTGTATCTCTTGCCCATCGACAAGTTCAGCACAACCAACATAATCTTTCACTTTCTTCCGGTGAACATAAATTATGGTTAACCTCCAGGCGTCAGGAGCTGCCACTTTGAACTGCTTGTTCATTTGCACCTGGATTTTGCACTGGTGGTTACCACCAGGAAACCTTGACTTCCAGCAGATGTAGGGTTAATTAAAGAATACAAAAACACCTATTAATCCCCCCCAATATATCTTTGTGGAACAGAAACTGAACAAGAAGAAACAATTGTCTGAAGACACTTCTGTTTGGTATTTGAATGTACATCTTTCTTCTTGTCAAATTATAACTTGCATTTTAATTTAAAGAATAATTTCTAAAACAAGCCCTTCAGTGTCTGAATGTAGATTTGCAACTTTAAAATCAAGCAGTAGTTTCTTTATTGGAACTGGGCACCCATATCTGTGGGTTTCCTAACTAAGGTGCAACCCTGTTGCACGTATCTGGAAGAATGTGTCATTGAGAACTTTCTTCTAAATAAAAGTGTGTAGGGTTGAATTCTCCCATTTTTGGCCATGGAAAGTATTCCAATAGCACCTGAACTTCATCACCATAAGAATTATTGTGGGCTTTAAGGACAAACTGACACTGACACTTTAAGGGCAAACTGACACTTGCAGCAAACTGTTATCTTGATTAAACTAAGGTAGCATCTATGTAATCTTCACCTTATCTATACTAAGGCACTGTCACAAAGGCCAAGGCAGTGTCATATGCATTATAATGTTACAAGTACAGTACTGCAGCCATATTTTGTTTGTGCCTCTGCATCTGATTGTTTACAGTGTTTTGACAGTATAAGAAGGTCCTATGTTTTTCAAACCAGGAAATGCTGGACTGTTTGTCCCAAATCTTGTTGCCAGCACCTGCAGTTTACATATGGGTACCGATTACTGATTATTAAAAGATATGGGATTATTTTGAGATGCTTTTTGCTCTCAGAATTCACTCAGAATTTGTTTGTTTTGCAAATGAAACAGAAAATGAGTGGATGTTAAAAACCAGGCCTGCCACAGGTTTGCAGGATTAATGGGATAGCATCCTAGCAGGCTTGAGTCATGACATTACCCTTTTTTTCTGCAGCAACTGGTAAACTGGATTTAATACTTTAAAAAACCCCACCCATGATTGCCAAGATTATCCTGGCAATTACTTATTTAATTCTATAGTGATATAACCCCACAGTTGATGTAGTCAAGCTGTTTGCCCTCTTTGGGCCTTGCAGTTAACCCGAGAACTTCAACCCTTTCTTGAGGGTTGATAGCGCAAACAAAACAGCTTATTTGATGCTCAAGAAACAGGATGATCCCCAGGGACCATCCTATTGCACAGTTATTGGTGCTGTATAAAGAAACCCTTTAAGCTCCGATGTCAGCTCCCTTTGTAAATGCCTTAACATATATAAATGAAGGCAGCCCATAACGAGAATTCAGGGGAAAGCTCATGGATACTTTACAGAGCAAGGAGAAGCAGAGGTTCAAGGACAGGCGAGCATATTCACAGAGGCAGTACTCTTTATGCAGCATTCTCTAATGACGCCTCAAGCAAGCTGCCTCCCAGCAGTCTCCTTCTGGTTCATTTGCAGGGGCTGCTTGAAAGCTGTCCCTTGATAAGAGACTAAAAGTCTCAGGTGTGCTTCATTCCATGCAAGCAGCCTGGTTGAAAAGTGAATCCGTATAGTAAAACAGCTTGATTTCTACACTGAGATGCAGGCAGAGGCTAAAGCGATAGCACAGGAAAGTGATGTGGAGCCAAGCAGTTCATCACCCTGCAGCCTCTCTTATTTTAGCATCTGTCTGGCTGAGGGTTGCACTAGGGATAGGCACCAAGAGCTCTTAGAATGTGGTGCTACTGGTTTTGCTGCTGCCCTCCCAATTTCTGAAAGATTTTTGCCCCCTTGTATTCTTCTGCCCCATTCTGAGCACACTTGAATTATTTCTTTAGAATTTTCCTGGGGTTTTGAGCTTACCTTGTTGCTGTGAGGTAGTTGAGGATGGTGTATGTTCATTTATTTCTAGTAAATATCTTTTCAGCACTCTGCAGCCTCCCCAGCTGCCTGGATTTCCTAGTCTGAAAAAGGCCCATGGAAGGAATTTTCTTGCATTGGTTTCCCCGGGCTTTAACTGAAGCATGGCCTCCCAGGAAGGCTGCAGAGTACAGACCACTGGGGAAATGATTTGTAGAATGAAAGAACAGACAAACACCCCAAGGTAATTTCAAGAAAACCCTGGCACCTCACACATGAAAATACCTCAACATTTTTCTCTCCCATTTTTATAGTTTTTATGTGCAATTGCTTTTCATGTGGATTGATGGAGAATGTTAAAAAATAAAATAACATACAGAATAATTCTTAAGCACAGCACTATTTCTGCCTCCTTCAGGTCCTTCCTCATACCCAAACCATTACGTATTTTTGAAGATATAGATTTTCTGAGTTTGGAATCTTTAGAATGGCTTAGGCCTGGAACTGTATTTAGAAGCATATTGCTTCCAATAGTCACAGTAGAGCATAGCAATTAAAGCATGGTTTGCAAGGAGCTGCCACACCAGAATATCAAACCACAGTTTGTACTCACGGTGGCTTGATGTCATGTCTCACTTACAAACCATTGACAAATTAAGGAAGTTGTTCTGTTTCAAGAAATTGCTTCACTATTGAAATGGGATTAACCATACGAACTTGAGTGCTGAGCAGATGGAAACTGGAAGCAGCAAGGAGCTCAAAACCATGGCTTGTCTGCTCTGTGTCTGGCAACATAAACCATGGTGTAGATTCCTATATATGGCTAGCCCAAAACATGTTTGGGCATGATGTTTGATTTAAGCCAACCTCCTTTTGTGTGCGTGATAGCCTAGTCATTTGCTATCTTGTTGCTGTGCTTTCAAACATAGGATTAGTTTACAGACATGTTATGTAAATGATCCTGGCTTAGCCGCATCGGCTGACTTATAAAGCTATGTGTGGATGAGGACCCCAATATTCTTTGGAGCACATGGTCCCATATGGACCTACCTGGTCCTTTCTGCCTTCATCTGAGACCCTTCTTTGGGTGCCCCCTCTGGGGAAGGTTTGAAGGGTCATGAACGTGCAGATGCAGCTCTCTGCTTGTGGAATGTTCTTCCCAATGAAGCCAGCCTGGTGCCACCATTAACATATTTTTGGCACCAGATAAAAAAAAAACTTACCTTGTCTAGGAGTTTGGCCCATAGAGTTAACTATTCTGTTGTTTGCTGATTAAATGTTTTCTGCTGATGAAGTTTTCAGCTGTTTATGGATTTTGTTATAGCTTTATTGTAATGTATTGTCTCCTTGTGTGCTATACCATTGGCTCTTAATTTTTTGTAAGTAGTAATCATAATAACAACAACAATAGAAATACTAAATTCTCTTTGTAACCTGTTTGTAACGGATCTTCAAGCATAGTCTTAATAGCAGTGGCTACTTAAATAGCCCATAAACCTTTGATTAAAAAAATGTTTGAAGATACCAAATGAATTATCTTTTTACCTGCTAAAGTAAAATGCTTGGTACTTACATCTTGGAAACATTTGTAAATTAAGGGTAAAGGGTTTGTGTGTCTGTGTTAGATTCACTGGTGAATTGGATACTGAATTTGCTACTTTATGCTTCTGATCATGTCATTATTTGGAAGGCTGTTAAACCTTCAATCAGTATTTAAATGCCTCAAATTATAAATTTGTAAAACTGTGCTCTCCTAGCCCAGTTTGGGGAATACCTAACTTCAGAAGATAGTTATGCTAGCCAAGTGCGCTGAAGGTTTAGAAATAGGTAAGTCACCACACAATTGGTATAGGTTACAGTGTACTCTCCAAATCACTGGGTAATTAACTTATATTGCTTGCTCTCCAAGGGGTCTGTGGGTTGCTTCCATTAATGTCTAAAGACGACAGTTTTTTTGTTAAGACACTCTAAGAGTACTGCAGCAGATGAGTTAACATGATCTGATTTGCAGACACTTTAAACACTTAGCAGGAGACAGCTCTGGAAGCTAATTAAATCATTCTAAGGTGCACAAAATTATCTGCTTTGTAAGAAACAATTTCAGTGAATTATGCTGGCCCTTTAACTGCGACCAGGCACAGAGGTAGCGGAGAGGCCAATTTTGCTTGGAATTAAATTTTATGTGTACCGTGTATCTCAATTCTGTGTTTCATACACCAAATCTTTTGAAGCTGTTGTTATTATTTATTATTATTATTTAGCCATTTGCATTTACAAGAGCCCATTCCAGGTTTCTACTTTGCTTAGTGAAAAATATTTCTGATCACGTTTTCATAAGCCTGCCCCTTTCACCCTGGTACAGTGCCCAAGTTGTTAAAAAGAAGTGGAAAAACCATGTTGGTACTCTCACTACCTTTCAGATACTGCATCTTATTTAGTGTACCGGAATTCCCAGTTTAAAGTAATCACAAAATTTATGGAGAAACGGATAAAAAAGGTTGTAAAATATTGATTTGGGGAAAATAATAACACAACTCATCTATAATAAGAAGAAAAATGAAGCAATATTTCAGGGGATATTGAGCGGCCTGCTGCTGGTTGTATTGATCTGGTTCTTTAGTGTGTGAAATCTCACCTGAGATTGGAACTGCATTCCTTCGCTCATTATTTCAGAGATAGTATTGCCTCGTTACATGGGCCTTGCAGAGGTAGGATTGTTAGAGAGAAAGCAGAACCCCCTGCTCGAAATAAATACGAAACAATAAGGTCTTAGAACCACAGTGCCTGCTGTAAAACACCAGCATTTGTGACTACACAAATCCTTGTCTTTCCCTCCTTGAATCTTATTCCATCCCTGAATGATAAGGAAGGGGAGTTTGGCCTAGGGTTGCCACCTTTGGTCGAGCAAAATACAGGACAGCTCAGGCAACATAAAGGACAATCATGTTTTTCTAGGAACGTGGCATTCCTAGTTAGGCCACATTCATGTCATACATTTAAGGCACTATGATGCCACTTTAAACAGTCATGGCTTCCCCCAAAGAATCTGGGAGCTGTAGTTTAAGGGTGCTGAATTGATAGAGGTCCCTATTACCCTCACAGAGCTACAATTCTCAGAGTAGATTCAGGTAGGTAGCCGTGTTGGTCTGACTGAGATGAAATAAATTAAAAAATTGTCCAGTAGCACCTTAGAGACCAACTTAGTTTGTTCTGGATATAAGCTTCCGTGTGCATGTACACTTCTTCAGATACACTGAAACAGAAGTCACCAGACCCCTATATATAGTGGGAAGGTGGGGTGGGGTATTTCTCAGAAGGTTAGTAGGAGATGGGTGATTGACTCAATGGGTATGGTAAATTAGTCCTACAGGAAAAAGTAAGGGATAGTATGCAGATGACCAAAAATGGCTTTAGCATATGTGATGAGACAAGAATCCAATATCTCTATTCAGACCAGGTCTCTCCATAGTTTTCAGTTTAGTAATAAGTTGTAATTCTGCAACTTCTCTGTCAAGTCTATTTTTGAAATTCTTTTGTAATAAGACAGCTGCTTTGAGATCCTGTATTGAATGTCCTGGGAGATTGAAGTGTTCTCCTACTGGCTTCTCTGTCTTGTGATTCCTGATGTCAGATTTATGTCCATTTACCCTACTACCCTTCTAAGAAAAAAAACACCCCACCCTCCCACTATATTTAAGGGTCTGATGACTTCTGTCTCAGTGTATCTGAAGAAGTGTGCATGCACACTTATCCTGTACCCAAACTTAGTTGCTCTCTAAGGTGCTAATGGACAATTTTTTAATTCTCAGAGTAGTTTGACAATCAGTCCCTCTTCACAGGGAACTATGGGGATTTTAGGGAATACTCCACACAGCAACATTTGTTGTGGGTCCTACTTTTGTGTCCTACAGTGTCCTGGCTTGCATGATAGGCTAAGCCAAATGTTATCTTATCAAGTTTGCACAAATGTGTGAGCTCCTACTGCCACTTTGGTCTTCCACAGTCCTTTTTGCTGCTGAGTTAAGCCAAAATTTGGTTTAGGATGTCATCCAAACTGGGGAGTTGTGATTAAGCTCTCTCTTCACTTAACCACAAACACTAAACAAGGATGGTGGAATTATGATGACGCTTGCCTACAAAAGAGATAGTGAATGCAGAGAATTGGGATAAAGTGAAATAGTATGACTGAGGAAATGCGCAACTTCAAATTTGTGTTGCTGTTTTGTTGTTATTTATTAGTCTCTTTCCTTACAAAGTGACCCAAAGTGACATACAAAACAAAGTACACCAAACAACCAAGAAAAACGGAAAAGAACAACTATACAGGGGGAAAACAGGTCTTACAGAACCCGTCCCACTAAAAGAGGCCACAGATACCTGAAACCTTTCAAAGTCTTACAATGTATCTCCCACATATACTATTTGTTTTGAGAACAAATGTTGCAGATTTCACCTACGTATTGCTCGTTTAACCTAACATTATGCAGTCACCACAGTCTACAGCACTATTTTCTTGTTTATATGCTGACTTCTGCAGAAAGCATGACATGTAATAATTAGAAATAAATAATTGAACAGATGGGATTTTATAAAAGAGAATAGGAACAAGTTAACATGGAAAGATGAAAACTGAAGAAAAATTGCCCAAGATATGAAAACAGCAACTGATACCCAGTACTTGCATTTCTGACTTTCTGAAAGGAGATGTTCCTTAGAGAGGAACCTAAGCTTTTCTTAAGCCTGTGACTGCCACCACAGGGGTAATTTGTGACTGAAGCCTTCTAGAGTTTCCTGAAGGCCAGAGCCCACACCACAACAAATAATTATTGAAAAATGTGACCCAAGTCAGTTAGCATTGTCTTTAAGTGGAAAGCCTTCTGAAAATTTCAAAGAGTATTGATTGACCCATGAATTGCAAAGGGATCTTTGAAAATGCCATCCTGTAAGCTGTCACTTATTACTAAGGAAAATAAATATGTAAATGTGGAGGAAAAGCATACTCTGTACACTGTGACTGACTTGGCATTTTGATAAAATGCAAGAGATCAATGTTTTGCGCAGCACGGGGAACTTGGTGGAAATATTGGGTGTGATCTAGAGGGTGTGTGTTTGTCCATATCCGTATATCCCACCACCGTTGTACAATCTGATTGTTTTGTTGCTCTCATGGGTCACATAGTGCGCCTGCCTGGGCAGTTGGTGAGGGCCTCATTGGAACAGAGTTTTAATGGCATAGCTGCTTATGTTGCTTGGTTCTGTGGTGCTACTGTGCTAGTTTATTAGCAGGTTTTTTATTTTTTTAAAAAAACCAACCTCCCAGATTAACAAAGGTGATTTGAAACATATTTTTTCAGCTGCTTATTTGGCATTTAACTTGTTTGTAATATGTGAAAAACTTATTTATTTAAAACATTTTCAAAGCTCGAGGTGGTTTTCATAACAACCAAACAGCATTTAAGCAGAATCAACTGATAATTAAAAATGTGCAAAACTCTGAAACACCACAGCATGGAAGATTTTAAGAATGCTTTCCCAAAGAATTAGGTTACCTTTAAATAAGTAGTGTTTAACAATGCCCTTTTCTTCTTATTATGAATGGTCGGTTTTGTTTAGTAAGTTATTGCAGAATTGTTTGACTTGGTAAAAAGGTAGCCGTAGTGAAGTTTGGGTAAAATGCGGATTTGTTTAACTGTATGATTGCTTACATTTAATCAGCTACAAATGTTTATTTGGTTAACATGCTTAGAAGTTACAAATTTCATTCAGTTCATTTAGCCAGGGTGGGGTGGAGATGCTCTCCCAACACTGCCATCTCTGCAGCTTACCTAGATGAGGGAGGCGATATGATGAGGTCAGGACTGTGTTGTCGTACTGGTGGGAGCACAAGTTCAGCTGGTGGCTGTATAAAAAGCGCAACTGCATTTTTCGAACCCTGCTACCACCAGACCTCATCCAGGTCAGCAGCAGTGACATCAGTGTCAGGATGGCACCTTTGTGGTACGCTCAAAATGGTAGCTTAAGAGATCATTACTGGATAGTCAGCTAAACAAGTGTAGTGATCCTAGGCTTCCAAACAACCATAGAGAAGTTGAAACCTTAATCTTTGTTGGTTTACAAGGAAGGAAATCCCACTGAGATTTTTAAAAATGTATTTACAGATAAATCTGTGTAGGATTGTTTGAATCCTTAATCAATTTGACAAGCAGTTTTCTCTCTCTCTCAGTTAATTCACCTGCCTTTGCAGCGCTACTTGTTGTTCAGTAAGATTACCCACCAACCTAAAGACTCTTTTGCATTGTACATAGAAGAAGTTACTATACCTTAGCACTGCATTATTTTCAATTCAGCTTGGCTTGCTTTGCAAAACAGAGAGCAAGAAAGACGAAAAGAATTGTTCTAACTTATTAAAAGTGCTTGGTGTGTGTTTAGAATTAAAAAAAGGTGTAAAACTTTTCTTATTTAATTTTTAAAATTTATCTACAGTTCTTCTGAGGATCACAGGGCACTTTACAATATAAAAACACAAAATACATAACATAGTAACAAACAAAAACAGGACCCCCCAAACAGTTTAAAAGACCAAAGATTGATTGGTTAGCCAAAGGCCTGGGAGAAAAGGAATGTTTTTGCCTTGCACCTAAATATATGTAATGAAGGCACCAGGCAAGCCTCCCTGGGGAGAGCATTTTACAAGTAGGGAGCCACTGCAGGAAAGGCCCATTTTTGGGTTGCCACTCTCTTGACTTCTCATGGAGGAGGCACATGAAAAGGGCCTCAGGTGATAATCTCAGCGTCTGGGTCTCTTCATATTGGAAGAGGCCGTCCTTGCAGTTTTGAGGTATGGTTTTGTTGTACAATTCACTTTTATTCCAAAGGCACTTTTTATTTTGTACTTCGTTGTTCTTGCAAGGGCTGAAAGGTAAAAGATATCCCTACAACTTATACCTGTAATTCCCTTTAAAGAAGTCAGCTATTATTTCCATTTTCTTGTTAAAACCAAACAGCATGCAATTTGTATGAAATTGAAACCACATTTTTCACTTATATTTCCAAAAGTAAAATTTATGAGGGAAAGGGCAGCAGTAAAATAGTTACAATATGGTCAGCTATAATTATCTGAGTGGTTGAAATGCATCAGTATTTAAAGATAATGAGATCTAAAATTTGCCAAGCATTTGTCTCCACCTGAAATCTCACTTCTGCTTTTTCACTGGAGAATGAAACTTATTTGTGCCTACGCTAATACTCATTTTTATCTATGTAAAAAAGAACTACTTTTGTCCCTAAATTAGTTTGGACTAATGTGATTTAGAATGGTTCAGTTTGCAGGATAAAATTCTGTCTGAATAAGCCAGTATATACATAAGCTTTGCATGCCACAAACAGCTCCCTTGCTCCCTCATTTTGCTCAAGTGAGGAAAGAAGCCAGGAAGCCACAGTTCACCATAGCGTCCTCTCACATGTGAACCAAAAACTGCGGTTAATGGGTACTAAAGAGGCCAGGATTCTGGAGCAAGTTTTTAAAAACCAAATCCAGATTTATTTGGAAACCAATAACCATAGGAAAGGCGCTGTGTGTGGGTTTAACCGAGCTCATGTATATCCTAACTTACTAAGTCAGGATTTTGCCATTCCTCCTGTTCCTCCATTCTTAGTCATCCTTCGAAGAATTTGTGTAAGATTATTTTACGCGTAGTTCACCATTCATGCATGGTTCACAAATGACTTCCAGTGTTATACATTTCCCAACTTCAGCCATTTTACAATTCTATTGATATGTCCAAACTACTCCACCCCCTGAAAACATGTACATATTTTTTAAAACCGTTGTTATTGTTGTTATAATGATGTGAATACAGCTGTTTCTCTGAAAGCTGGTTGTTATGTGTATAATAGCATGGCTGCTATTGCACATATTCGGCATTCCTTAAAGTAAAGTAAATAACCAGAGCCAAACTATGTGAATTGGGAGCATGTATGTGTTGGAAATTCCTGACGATTAGTACCAAGATGATGGAAGCGAAACTGAAATGAGAATTTAATATAACAAGCAGCATGGACAAAAAAAATATATGATATAGATATGTACAATTATACAGTTGCAAAGGCAATAACCCGTACTCCCCAGTGCTGGTTCATTAGCTGGCGACACTGCTGTGGCCAGAGGGAGTAGTCACAACTGCTTCCAGCTAGGAGCCAAAAGGCCTCTGGCATCCTGTACATGGCTGCTGGCTACTAGCACCATCGTGAGCAGTGAACAAGAAGCCCCAGGGAGGCTTAGATTCTGTGCCATGTGGCCTCTGAAGTGCAAGAATGTCTCAGATTTGCTAGGGCTTAGCAGCCCATCCTGACCATGTCCAGGATGGAGTTGGATGGCAATGAGAATGGAGTGCATCTGCTTGGATTATGCCCTAAATTAGAATATTAGCTGCTGGTATGGTGGGACAAAGCCCCGCTTCTGTCACTGGCGTTGCTGCAGCTTACCTGGGTGGGACGGGGCAAGTTGGTGACAGGTCGAGACTATGTGGAAGCACCAGTGGGAGCACCAGATGGATTTCACCAGGACGCAACCCCAACCTCATCATACCCTGCTCTGTCCCAGCCATATCCAGGTAAGTTGAAGTTACAGGAGGGTAGTTCCACAGCTGTGACGCACTGCACCGCACCGCACCAGGCACTGCAGTGGTAGAGCAAACAATTACATTTTTGCTCAGATATTCCAAAGTATACTGCCTCCAACTGTGGAAATCATCAGAGCTAACTCCCAGGGGCTGTGGCGCTTTGGGCTCCACCATAAAATATTTGAGGGGGCTGGACCCTCACATAATGGATGGGCATTCTCATTCAAATGGTGTGTGTGCACTGAGTCATGGGATCGATTATGCGGGATGGGGCTTCCCTAGGCCCCCCACAATATTTTGTTCAAGTTGGCACCCCTGGTGGAAGCAGAGCATCTCCAATCGGATTAGCAGCCATATCCTTTAAAAAAGGGATATGGCTACTAACCCGGTTGGAATAGCTTAACTGCTACAGTTGGAGGCAGTGTTCTTCTGACTATCAGTTGCTGTACACCACAGGTGTGAGCACATTCCATTTGTGGGAAATAGGTGTGAATATATCACCTGAGAATACTGCTAGCTCCAGTGGCTGTGTTCTGCCTCCACTGTTAGTGGCAGTATGCTGGGAATTCACAAATGGGCAGAGTTTTGTCCTGCTTGCAGGCTTCCCATAGGCATCTGGTTGGTCACTGTGAGAACAGGATGCTGGACGAGATTGGCCTTCGGCCTGATCCAGCAGGCTCTTCTTAAGTTCTTATGTTAATTTAGCTACATTCAGCATATTATAGCCATCCAAGATGTAAATATTTTAAGATGTATACTTATTCCACCTTATTCTAGTATTGTAATATATACATTATATCATATTAAACATTTGCAGAAAACTGGGCTGCAAGTGATTCTTGCCTTAGGATCTTTGTCTGCTCAATGCTTGTCTCTTTGTAACCTAAAATTTGCTATTCTTCCTTAGTTCAATCATATTTCTAAGGAGGAATGGAACAATTTTAGGTTAGCTTTCCCTTAGACTGTTCAGCCTATTTCCTATTCCCTTTTTGAATTAAAAACTGAGTCAAATGACAGGCATTTCGTACTATAAATTGCATTAGACAAGCTACTGTAACTATTTTTTGCTTCATTTACATTTAATCAAATTATACTTTATTTGCTATACAGAAAAAAAGAAGAATTCTGCAATAAATCAAATATTGCCTCACCAAGGGCCCACTTGAGGTAGAAGACAGTCACAGCGTTGGTGTGTGCGTTTGTGTATTGAATGTTGCAATAACTGTCAGGCTGAGAAAATTTACTTGCTGCTAAATTTTCATATGGAAGTATATTGTTTGTCTGTAGTCCCACCCCTGGGAGTATTTAGGTTAGTGTATTATCATTTGTATAATATAACGATCAGTGTTTGTGTATCTATACCTTCTTTTAAGAAGTTTTCACCACGTTGAGAGAGTGCTATAAAGGAACCTATTTTTCCTAAGTGGGTTCCTGGTTCCCTGTGCATTTAGCTATCCACAGCCTAAAGTGTAGGTGTGTAGAATCTCCTGCTTAGCCATATCATCTTTTGTCCCTTAGGGCAAAAGCCATAGTTCTGTGGCAGAGCAGAACTAGGTCCAATGCATGGTATTTCTAGGTTGGGAAGGAAAAACTTGGGAGGAACCACTCCCAGTCACTGTAGACAATATTGAGTTGGATGGACCAATGGTCTGTCTCAGTTGAAGACAGACTCCCATGTTCCTACTCTATGGCATCTTAATTCAGTGTTACTATGTACATTGGTACCTCGGTTTATGAACTTCATCCATTCCCGAAGTCCGTTCTTAAACATAAGCCATGCTTAAACCAAGGCGTGCTTTCCCTAATGAGGCCTCCCACCGCCAGTGACCTTCCACCATTTGGATTTCTTAGGCTGAGGTAAAGTTCGTAAACCGGGACACCGGGACACCACTTCCGGTTTTACAGAGTTCGTAAACCGAATTGTTCGTAAACAGGACTGTTCCTAAACCAAGGTAACAAGGTATAAATAATTTCCTGCTGTATATCGGGGGGGGGGGGGAGCTATTGTAATGGCCTTCATCGTCTGAAAAGGTTTGCCCATAGTGTTGTTTAGAAAGGGCAGAGAGATAGAAACAATAATTGATTCATAAGTCTCTTCTTACTTTCTCCTTATCTGAAGGAGGGAACCATCTAAGGTTAGCCTTTTCAAAGTAGTGTCCAGAGGAAAGGATTGCACCGTCTTTGTATATTTCATGGAATCCTAGTCCTGAGCTGGACTTGCCAAGGCAGGTTCTCCAAAATTATATCTGGAATAGCCTCTGGCAGATCAGGTAGTATATATTTATATCATTACATTATATAGAAGAGGAGGATGTGTGTCACTAACACACACAATAATGCCAGCCCTCACATTTGGGGCTTCCCTTCGCATTCTACTTTGTCATCTCACCTAGACAATTGTGTGCATCTCTGTGCTGGTTCATTACTCAACAGTTGATGGTCTGTGCCTGACCCTGTCCACCGACTCCTTTGGAAAGCTTGTTTTGAGATGATATTAAGTAATATAAAATTTTGTCTGTGGTATTTCACACGTTCAAGTCACTTGTTCATGCTATTGTCATCAAGCAATGAATGTGGACATGTGAAACATCCTTCTATACTGGTGTACAAAATGCACAAAGATGGAGAGAATGGACTGCTGTCCACCTTACAGTACCGAACACAATTGTGGGGGTCTCTAGACATGACATCCCTGGCTGCATGGCAGTGACAGAGCTCTTATTGACTTTAGCCCAAGTAAAGTTTGGGGCGGTGATGTTACATTCTATTACTTTTGGAACTTGAGAAGTTAATTAATGAACCATTGGATTGTACTTTACGTTCAAATGCGCTTCTCTCCTCACCATCACCCAAGCATCTTGTGTCTCAGTGAATATAGAAGTACCTCAATAAGATATCTTCCCCAAGGAAGCTTTTCTTAAATACAAATATGTGTCTTTTTGAAATGCTGCACTCTGAAAACCCACTTACCAAAAGCCCTAGAGCATAAGTCACTCTTGATATTTAGACAGAATAACTTCCTCTCCTTAGCTTCCTCGAATGTGTAACAGATAAGGACCATCTATCAGTAAGTATTTTTACACACATATGATCGTGTAAAAGGTATCACTGCAAACTTCAGCACTCAAGAATATTAGTTGGGTTTTAAACAATCCCCCAAGGACTTTGCCTCCATAAAACAAAAAGTATTCTGGTGTTCTTTCTTTTTAGAAAGGTAATCCAGGTTTCCTAAGCTTTAAACTACTTAAGAGGCAACTCCTTAGAAAGGGAACAGGATTTGCTGTCCCAAATGAGACTACTGGCGCAACTCATCCAATGCTCTGCTTCTGACAAACAGCTATTTCTTATACTTTAGAGCAGGCATAGGCAAACTTGGCCCTCCAGCTGCTTTGGGACTACAACTCCCATCATCCCTAACTAACAGGAGCAGTGGTCAGGGGTGATGGGATTTGTAGTCCGAAAAAATCTGGAGGGCCGAGTTTGCCTAAGCCTGCTTTAGAGGGGATGGACCCAGAAACATAAAACTAATGTTGGATGCTGTTGAAAATGCAAAATGGTTCTATCCTGGCTCTTACAGCAAAACCCTATGCGTTGAAACATAAAAGTAGACAATGCACCTGTTGTGCTGCACAGGAAAAACTCAGTCTCCTTCTCCTATCATGCTGTAGCCCAGTAATACATAGATAATGCTCCCAGTAATACATAGATAATGTGCCAGCTTTGCTGCTGCCTTGGCCCTCTCCCTCCCAGCAAGCAGCTGTGGTGTCACTGACCAAAGGTCAGGTAAGCTCTGCCATCCCACCAAGTTTTCTTTTATTGATGTCATGGATACCTATAAATAAAGTTACATTGGTTGCCACAACCATGGGTGTGTGGTCAACTGAGGCCAAGACAGTGAGTATAAAGGAGGAGGGGAAATCAGTAGCCAATAAAAACCAGTCCCCAAGGGGACATTAAGGTCTGAGGCTTTCAGGGTCTCAAATGCAAAAACATTTTTTACTACAAATATTTAAAAAATAAATTAGCTGGAGTGTTATGTTTAAGCAGATCCACAGATATGACCATTTTCTGTTTAAAATATGCATTTCTGGAATAAAATATTTTGTTTTGTTTTTTTACAAAAAGGACTTATGCATTGATATTTCTAATACTTACATAGTTTGGAAAGGCACAAATAGTTTTGCATGTCGAAAGTCCCAGGTTCAAATCCACCATCCTCCATTTTGAAGAACCAGATAGGAGGCGATGAGAGTCTGGAGATGTGCTGCCATTCAGAATAGGCAATGCTAGGTTATATGGATAGATAGTTTGTCTTGGTATTAGGCAGATTCCTATACAAAACCAGTAGTGACTTGCACTTCAATGCTAAACAAAGTTAAATCCCACTGACACCAATGAAGTTTACTTCTAAGCAAGGATGCTTGGGATTTCAACCTTGGAAGAAGCGGTTTGTCCAGCATCCATCACTATTGATTAGTTAGATTACATTTTCAACATATAATTTCCCTTCTCTCATTATCTAATTTGACCAAACTGGTTTGCTCAATTTATTTGGGAATTCATATTGGCCCATGGGATGTGGCTTATTGCCAACTTCTCAATAGGCTAGTGGCTACTGCTGAAAAGATGCTTCACTTATTCCTCTCTGCTCAGTTATATTAAAAAAAAAACACACACCACCCATATCTTTAAACAGTCTTGTAGAAGGTTGTTATTTATTATTTATTTTTCCCCCACTATCACGTCTGACTTGGTGTTCTTCCCTACTGCGAGCCGTAAGGTGCTGTAGGCTTGTTCTAGGAGAGTAATAAGTATTGTTGTTAAGCAATTGTGGTGTTGAAATTCAGCTCCACTATGTCTGCCAGTATTTATCTAAAATACTTTCCCTGGTGCGTGTTGGAGTTCCAGTAAACCGTGTCTTATTGTGCGACCTTTTCATTTTCCAGTGAAAAGGGATCAGCTCGTCAGATAAAAGCTACAAGCTGGAGTACAGGAAAAATGCGTGCTCAGAAAATCCGAGCATGATTGAAAACAAGATGTGTTAAATCAATGCAGTTTATCGCCTGCCTATTCCTGGCAATTGCTGTTCTAAGCTCATTCTGAGCACACACTAGATGATAAAAGTAGAGTGTCACAGTGCTCACCAGGGTGTGAGGGCAGGGAAACATGTTTATCAGACAGGTTGCTATGATTTCCCCTCCTGATAACAGTTATTGTCAAAACTCTTTGGGATATAAGCTGAACAATTATAGGGGAAAGTAATGTCTCTGGCATTGAATTTAAAGGCTGCTTAAAGCTACAGAATTTCAGCTCCCTCTTCCCACCCCCTTAAAGGCCAGGCTACTTTAGTAATAATAGTTTAAATGCACTTATTCTACTACTCTCCATGGTCAGTTCAATATTTTACTACTTCCATTTGGTGTACAATCTGCTAATTACTTCTGAAATGAAGGAAGGGCTGTTAATATTAGGATAGTAGGTGTGCTGCATTTAGAATGCATTTGTTGGTTTGGGAATGTTTCTTTACAATAGGTCTATTGTGGGTTAGGTGGGGCTGGCACTCATGGGGACATTGGGGGACAGGGCCTTTTGCCCCTACACAGTTTGAGTCCTGACATGTTCTTTTGCTGCTAGCCAAAATTTTATTTTTTCAAAACATTCATGTTTTATTACACATTCTTTGCGTTTACAAGCGTTACTATTATAGATATTCCTTTTTCTTCTTCCTCCTCCCTCCTCCTGTTATTTTTACTATTATTATTAATTTAAATTTCTGGCCCACCATTCCTGCTAAGAGCCAAAGACAAAAAATGAAGTAACAATACAACTAAAAATAAAATCAAAACATATTTAAAACATATAAAATCCATTACAAACATCTAAAAACAATCGTATCCCACCACGGCTGATAATGTAAAGCTAACTAGTTACAGTATCTACCAGCTATCAAATACCTGGGTGAACAGGAATATTATCTTATTCCCTGAGATCTTTGGATGAAGGGTGACATATAAAGTTAATAAATAATAAGTAATAATTTTGTTATTCCTGAAAGTTAGTGAGGAAGGCAGATTCACCTCCCCGGGAAGTGTGCTTCGCAAATGAAGCACCACTGAAGCACCACTGAGGGGAAGGTACTCTTTTAAATACTTGGGTCCCAAGCAGTTTAGGGCTTTATATGCTAATGCTAATACATTGAATTGGGCCCAATATCTCACTGGCAGCCAGTTCTTTCTGTCTACGCCACCTATCAACACTGCAGCCATATTCTGGTTTAGCTGCAGCCTCTGAACCATCTTCCAGGGCAGTTCCGCACAGAGTGCATTACAGTATTTTGGTCCAGGAATGACTGTAGCTGGTGAAGCAACCTAAATTGGGCATAAGCACTCCTAGCTACAGAAGCCACTTGACATTCTAGTGTCAGGTTGGAATCCAGGAGTCCCAGACTACAAACATCAGAACAGGCTGCCGATCTAATTCCCAGATACAGGAATCACCAACCCACAGCACCTCCATCTTGTCAAGATTCAGCCTCAGATTATTGGCCCAGTCGTATGACCAACCATGCCTTGCATAGGAAGAATGAATGTAATCAGATATTAGTAAGCTTGGTGCCCTCTAGATGTTTTAGACTGTACCTCCAATCAACCCCAGCCAGCAGAACTGTATTGGCAGGAGCTGGTGGGAGTTTCAATCCCAAACTTCCTGAGAGCTCCGGGTTGGTGTAGGCTGTCATATATAAAGAGCTATCTCAAAGCTTCACCTACACACAGTTCCTTTAGTGGATCCACAAATGAACAGAACCAGCTTGAGAAATGTGTGTTTTCATCAAATATGGTGCATTTCTCACCATCTGCCCTTCTCCTTTCCCATATGCTATGACTGTAGGTCTCTGCTCCACCCTAAAGGCACTATTAGACAAAAAGACAGGAAGGCTTTGCTCATTCCATGGCTTGGTATATTAAATATCCCTGAATCATGCAGGCTCAGCATGGAAAGACCTCCTTTGTTCCTGCTCTCTGTTGGTGGCACATTATAGTCTGGTTTATGTAGGTTATTCTCTAAGGAAGCACATGTGTAATGGGAAGTGGTGTTTGCGGATGGATAATCCCTCTTTATGGTAGGGGATTGGTGTTGCCTGTCTTAGTTTTTATTTTAAAGAGTGCCACTCAGCCTTTGTGAACCTGTGCCCTCAAGAGGTTCCAGACTACATGTCCCATTAGCCAGTGCTGGTTGGGAAGGAAGGAAGTTGTAGCCCAGAACATCTGGGAGGCAACAGTTTGACAACGGTTGGTGTAGATAATGTATGGTAGTAACGGGCACCCATGTGGCACTGTCGATAACCACTGCAAATGTAAAGGTTCAGTTTTCCGCAGTAGCTTTGCGTTCCTCACTTGCTCAAAATTGCCACTGACGTGTAGGGCTTATCCACACCTCTGTTTGCCCCACTGCTTTCCACTGGGGAAACCAGATCAGGTTTTCTACGGATTACTGTCTGTTCCAATTTAGCACAAAAGAGCAGGCTTTCCAGGGGAAGGCAGCAGGGCAAAGGCAAAACAACTCTTGCACCCATGTTTTCTAGAAACAGAACTAGTAGAAGTGTGGACAAAGCCTTAATTTTGAAGCCAACTTTCTGGATTATGTTGAAGGTGTGTGCGTGGGGGGGGGGGAGAGAGAGAGATATTATACATACAGTGGTACCTTGGTTTTTGAACGTAATCCGTTCCGAAACCAGGGTCGTCTTTAGCATATGTGCTGCCAGGGTGCAACGATCCACCCAAGATACCCAAATTTAGTTTAGCTGCCCCCAAATTAACTGGTTGTGGGCAAACCAAAGTTGTTGACATTTTTAAGGGGGGGCAAACTCAAAGTTGTTGATCCTTTTTGGGGGGGGATTCGCCCACCAGTAACAATGACGCAGCGGAAAAAATGCTTTTGTTTCCTGACTCATCGGGAATATTTGACGCTACGGAGTAACAGACTGAGGGGGGCGGAGACTTTCACTCCATTGCTTTTTACTGCTGCCGATCAAGAGGGACCAGTATACAGTAGGTATGCATTTGGTGCCCCCCATAATTTGGTGCCCGGGTGCCACGCAACCCTTGCACCCCCGGGTAAAGACGGCCCTGTCCTAAACGTTCAAAAACCGAAACTATAGCCTACGGCTAGACTTCAGAGTTTTGCGCTCAGCAGAAGCCACATTTCCTGTTCAACTACTGAGGTGTGTTTGAAAACCGAAGCATTTACTTCCGGGTTTACGCCATTCGAGTTCTGAAACATTCGTCATTGGAGACGTTCAAAAACCAAGGTACCACTGTATATATGTATGTATGTGTATATATATATATACACACATATAAATGTAGCACAGTATGTATATGGTCATGTTTGACAACAGCAGGTCAAGTGGCCCCCGCTGCACCTTTAATTGGAATAAAGAGCAGTCGCCATAAGAACCCAAGGACCACAGGTGCTAGTTTCGTAGTTTGATTTGGTTGTGAAATGTTATTTATAATCTGATGAATGTGCTGACTGTTTATTTAGACTCTAGGTTGCTGCAAAATTGAAATCTTACATTTCTTATTAGCTAGATATCTTTCTATTTTGAGAAAAGAATTACATCATGCCGCACTACCATTAAGAAAAGGAAATTAAACTCCCAGGAATATGTTTAAGTGAAAGAGACACACAAAGTCATAAAAAGCAAGGAAACTCTGAGTTAGTCTTGCAATAGTCTCTGTAACACCCAAGCCTTGTGTCTCCATAGTAGGATGTTGCTCCTCCCACTTCCATTTTCCATTGCCTATGGGAATAAACACTTTTGGGGGGCAGTTTAATGAAAAGGAAGCTTTATACAGTAAAGGGCAGATCATATTAACAACAACCACAACAAAAACAGTCCCAGCGCTTGTATGGTTCCATTTAATGGCATTTAATTAAGAAAGAAAACTTTCTTTGCATGTGAGATTTGCAAAATATACTCTTTCCATTGATGATGTGTGTGTTAAGTAGATTTTTATGCTTCTCCGAGGCCCAATTAAAGCCCTAGTTGCATACAAAGGTGCATGGTTGGGAACTTGCTATATCAATCTTGTGGCTCTGTTGTGTTGCCACTGCTTGCTGAGAAGTATATGGTCAGAGAGGGACATGGGGTTTCCTGGTGAATTTGGGTTGGTTTGTTTTTGCCACATTTCCTAGTTGCCATTGTCTGCGTTGTCTCAAAAGCAGAAAAATAAATGTTTGTTTGCCATATCTATCTATCATCTATCTATCTATCTATCTATCTATCTATCTATCTATCTATCATCTATCTATCCATCTATCCCATCAGATATATTTGTTTGTCATTGCACTAACATGTGCAACGTGTCTTCTTCAAGGGAGATGTTGCACATCAAGAGAGGCGTTTGAAAATGTGGTGTGAAGGATTGAAGAATAATATTTGTGGTCATGCCTAGAGGCAAAGGAGGTTCTGGTCAGGAAGGCTTTTCACTAAAGCTCATACTGAGAGCTCATATGAAAGGTTGGGGCTCCACTTTTTCCCTGCTCTGAACCAGGCCCTCATCCAGGTAGTGCTACCTGCTCCCATGTTCCCTCTTCCTGAGGGGGATTGCATAGATTTATTTTGTCACTTCACTGGCAGTCCTGAAGCTCACTATCTCTACCAGCCCTGGAGATGATGAGGGGCAAGGACAAAAGCTGGCCAGGAACCCAGGCAACCATTGTGGAAACTTCTGGTTTGGGTTAGGAGTGTCTTGATCTGGCTGCTCCTCAGTTTCATTGACAACATGGGGGTCTGTCTGCTGGAGGGCCTGTCTGCTCTCTCCCTCAGCTCCTCCCAAGGAGACTCCAGGTTCCATACCTGGGTAGTACTGAACCCTGAAACCATCCAGGTTTCTTCTAAACTTCTGGGTTTCTGTACTGCATGTCACAACCTCAGGTGAATGAAGGATGTCAAGGAACACAGTCATGTGGCAGCTTTTTCTTATAGGCCCTGTTAAGTATACCACCTGCTTACCATATCAATCCTCTGGACTGGATGGGAAATGTCTTGATGTTAGCTACCACATAGAAGAGTGCTTTTCGTGTTTTTTTAAAGGCCTCTGTGTGAAATAGAAAATATGTCAATTTAGTTAATAAGCAGAAAGGTGAGAAGCAGCACTTAGGAAAAAGAGACATGACATAGTAGTAAAATTATTTCCTTTATGATGAGCTGTGTGCCTGTTGGACAGGTTGCCTTGGTCTTCCATGTGGAATGGAAGGGATAAGTACAGGAAATACCCAATGATGTGGGATTTGAAGAGATTTGATTAATTGAAATGAGCATGCTAGAAACCTATAAAAGCCTCCCTAATTCATGCATGTGTATTTAATTACGGGGATCTAAAGCTACCATTTTGTTAGGCCTAGAGCTTAGCTTTTCTGTGTGAGCAGAACAACATTCAATAATGGTTGAAAAGTTTACTTCACTGTTAACCAAACACTGAACAGCTGACATCCAGCCATAGAATTTCATTGGCTTCCTTTTAGTCCTGTGAAGGTGTGAAGACTTTCTGTCATCCCACCCCCCACCCCCCGATTATGTCCTCACCATCTTGCCTCTTCCATAATATTGGTGTTATGGAAAAAGAAAGATGTCTTGTCATGAACACAAAAACCATGAAGACCATCCTGACAGGATTTTCACAGGTCCTGCAGACCAAGGATGAGATGGTCAGATGCAGCCCTTAGTTACACAACACACATTTTTTCAACACACTGATTGGCCTATCAATACTCCTTGTTCAATTCACTTTATTCTAGGACAATTGTTCCTTTCTCAAGGTAGAACTTACAAATCTGAAGTTAGCAAAAATAAAATCAGTATATGAAGTGTGTGTGTGTGTGTGTGTGTGTGTGTGCACGTGCGCAAATCAACACCCATTTTTATCAACATCAACGGCCTCGGTCCAGTATACCTGAAGGAGCGTCTCCACCCCCATCGTTCTGCCTGGACACTGAGGTCCAGTGCCAAGGGCCTTCTGGCGGTTCCTTCACTGCCAGAAGTGAAGTTACAGGGAACCAGGCAGAGGGCCTTCTCGGTAGTGGCACCTGCCCTGTGGAACGCCCTACCATCAGATGTCAAAGAGAAGAACAACTACCAGACTTTTAGAAGACACTTGAAGGCAGCCTTGTTTAGGGAAGCTTTTAATGTCTGACAGACTATTGTATTTTAATATTTTGTTGGAAGCTGCTCAGAGTGGCTGGGGAAACCCAACCAGATGAGCGGGGTATAAACATTATTATTATTATTATTATTATTATTATTATTATTATTATCAAAACTATGCTTATGTCATGGTTTGAAAACATTTTATAAGTTCCAGAGTTACAGTGTTATTTCTTGAGAATTATTAATCTCAAAATATAACTGGGAGGGGGGCATGTTTGGAGGAAGAAAAGAAGAGGCTTTCTGTGCTAGTTGTATAATTCAAATGCTTGATGTTTAGAGGCAATTTTGTAAGTATTTTAAAGCAGCTGGATGGATGGAGAGGGGTTGAACTAAAATAATAGAGAAAAATGTATGAGAAACAGCAGAAGGGAGAGAAAGAGATAAATAAATGAAACCATTCTTGCATGTGAAACAAAACCCCAAGCTTTGTCCTTCGTCTTGGGGTTTGAGGTATCTCCACTATGCTTCTATGTAGTATATTTATTTTTCTTCAGATAATAACATTATAATGTGTCTAATTCAATTATTTCCCACTGCATCTGAACGGGTTTCCCAAGACTACCCTAAGCTATCAGTTCCACATGATATTTGAACAGGTTCTTTTAATTGCTGATATTAAGTGTTGATCATTCTGCTGTAAGTTGGCAGCCTGGCTGGAGATACAGATTCCACCCTTCTGTATATCAGGTCTTTCAATTAACATTCAAAAGCTTTATTGATACAGCAGGAGCTAATTATGTGAATTTTTTTTTTTTTAAAAAAGACAATCCTTTTAATTCTGATTTTGAAACAAAATAGAAGATCCAAAAACTTGTATTTTCTTTGTATATTTATAAGAGTTATCAATTTATTTAGTTCAGAAGACACATTTTTCTTAAGGATATTAAAGCAAGATGGATGACAAATTAAGTTACAATTTTGGAAACATGAAAATAATTTCACCTCCAGCTCTGATTTTACATTTTTCTGTAAAGTGTGTTGGATTTTACGAGTTACTGCTTCAAAAGACTGCATAAACAGCTTCCAAGGCTTCCACTCTTCAAGTCTAATCTGAAAGAAAGTTCTTCCTCAAGGGTTTAAGTAGTAATTCATAAAATGGAAAGAATAATAAATATTGTGCCTTAACTCATACACTAGCATAGATAGACAGATTTTGTACACCTGGGTGTAATTTTAGTTAATTCACACAAGAGACAGGTTGAAAGTTTACTGTTTAGATAGGAGAAAATGGCTTAAATCTCATATTTGCAAAAATGATTACATTACCTTAAATGAAAATGCTATTCTATTAGCTACTTCAATAAGCATTGCATTTTAAAAAGTATTTTAATAAAAAAGTTGCCTGAAGTTCCACGCAACTTAAAATACATAAGTGAGGTGAAAGTACTTACTTTGATTTAGATGTCTTTTGGAGATGTAATTATTGGCTTTTTACTCACCTATGTAAAACAATGTACTTTTGTAAATGGATTTCTGGCCACTTTAATCCATTTTTTCCTTCTTTCTCTATCTCTTTTTTTAAAAAAACCCCATAAAAAGTAAGCACAGTCAATCAAAGAATTTTAAGGTTTATTTCCTCTTTAGAAATGATTGATAGCCTTTTAGATTTACAAGCTGACAAGTTAAAGGGTGCTATTGGTATAATTATGTACTATATTCACAGTATTTCAATTTAAATGTCCTTTTAAAACCATGAGATTATCATACCTGTATTTTGAAAAGTAGGCCAGTCAGTTTGGGTTGGTACACAAATTGCTTCCATTAGCCTTGGGACCTATTTGAATTTAATACAGTTTTTAAAGTTGGTAGTACTTTCAGTGTACTTTTGAAATTTAGGGTAATGGGAATGCATTTTAACTACAGTATGTGCTAACTTTGTTTTTAATGTATAGATGGATGTCAAGAACACAAATACTGACTGTTAGACTAAAAGTTTTTTTTTTTAAAAAAAGAAAATTGTATTGATATTTTTTTCCATCTGTGGAAAAAAAAACATTTTATAGAAGGACATTGGGGAATGAAGGAACGTATTTTATGTATGGTAGAAGAGGTTGCATTCAATACCTCTCTCATTAAAAACAATGGCAAAAAAAGAGTCTATAAATGAATCCATTTATTCACCTATACAAAGTAACAAGCTAGCCCGGAATTTCACCAGAATAACTGCAAGAGATTTATTTTATCTTCAACTTGAATAATAGCAAGGCTGGTCTTCAAAGCTGTGCATTTGTCTATTACTTATTTAGAGAGAGATAGAAATATCTTTCTCTCACCATTCTAGTGCCTATGAACAGGGTAGCTTACCACAAACAAAAATTGCAATGTCATAGAAAACAATTGAAAAAATCAACAATAAATATACTTCAAAAACATAACAATAAAAATGTAACAAAAGGGACAGACCACAGATTAAGCGTAACCTCAAATAAAACAGCGGGTAAAAGCCTGCTGCAATAAAAATGTCCTTAAAGGTACTGTAAAGGTACCCCTGACTGTTAGGTCCAGTTGCAGACGACTCTGGGGTTGTGCACTCATCTCGCTCTATAGGCCGAGGGAGCTGGAGTTTGTCCGCAGACAGTTTTTCCGGGTCATGTGGCTGGCATGACTAAGCCACTTCTGGCGAAACTAGAGCAGTGCACGGAAACGCTGTTTACCTTCCCGCCGGAGTGGTACCTATTTATCTACTTGCATTTGACGTGCTTTCAAACTTATCAACTGGTAAAAGGCAACCACAGAGACAGCCACCTATAGTACAAGGGGTTACGCAGTATTGGTGCAGCCACTGAGAAGGCCCTGCCTTGTGTTGCCATGACCCATTCCTCTACCCTTCGGGTGGCGCGCAGAGAATGACCCCAACAGTGGATGTTTGGTGTGGTGGGGCTGTGTCGCTCACCTGATCTCCTTCCTTCTGAGATGCTGATGCATACAAAGATGGAGAGAGGTAGGGATGAGCCAGCGATGGTGTAGACACAGTTCAAACAGAGCAGTGGCACACTGGTGGCCTTGAGCCAGGGGGCAGCAGTGGTCCTGAGCTGGCGTAATAAGGCCCTTGGCCCTATGTTGGGTGGCCCTGGAGGGCCAGATGCCACACTTCCAGGTTACCGGGGGCAGGGGTACCACTCCAGTATACACTGAGATGGGAACTCTCCCCAGCAACCTATTCTGGTAACCTAGCAGGTGGGGCAAGGCAGGGCAGGGCATCCATTTGATGGATCCTTGCCCTATGCTATGCCAAACCCCAGTGTACTGTAATCACCAAAATGGTTGCCCTTTTTTCACCCACATTCTCTCACACCCTGCTTCACTGTGCCTGACACACAACTCCACACTAGCATTCATTCATTCATTCATTCATTCATTCATTTATTTATTTATTTATTTATTTATTTATTTATTTGCTTCTATCCTAAGGGCTCTTCATGTGGTTAATTTCTTGTGAGCTTTGCATGAACCAATAGTGGTTTTAGGATTCAGCTATTGAATTTCTCTTCCTAAAAGCACATCATGTATTTCACAAGGAAAATATACATAATTTTGTTTGTCTGGAAGCACAAGAGACTTTTCCTTCTCCTTTTTTTTAAAAAAAAATCCACAATCAAAATGATTCCATCTAACAACATAACAATGGAAAACTTGAAAAGCAGGGTACAAAACATTTAACAAATGAATTGTATCTCAGATTATAATTGTTTCTTGCTCAAAAGCTGTTTATAGAGAGCAAAACTTGCTGCCACCTTTTCACAGATACTCAACCAAAGCCTCTCGCATGTCACCTCAAACAGTGTTTGAACCACAGCTTCACAGTCATTGCTGATTTGAATGGAAAGGAGCAAAGGGAGAGTTTGCTGTGATAGTTTCCAGATTGCCCCCCACCCCCATACACAAACATTGCAATTTAATACACTCTTCGATGTTGCACCTTGTCCTACTGCTTATGATATAATTGTTATGTTTGTTGTTTCAGCTCTGAATGAACCCACCATTGACTATGGTTTCCAAAGGTTACAGAAAGTCATCCCAAGGCACCCCGGTGACCCTGAACGCTTGCCAAAGGTCAGCCCAAAGTGATTGTAACTGTGTGTTTGTGTCTTTCGACGCCTAAGTCGGTAGCAGCATTTTGATTTTGTTTCAGAAGAGACTTTTGGTACTGTCCAGATCATTGTCATGTAGGATCAATGTATGGAGAGGGGAAGTTGAATTATGCCAGCTGCCCTCCTTCAGTCTCCATGCAGGGACCAAGACCCAGTGCACAGGGCCTGCGCCACATACAAGCTGTATGTGTATAGACTCTATACGTCCAATCTATATACTGCAATTCTGCAAGGTAAATAACACATCAGGAGAACCTGCATGCTTCTACATGCCTAGGCTCTGTACAGAACCACTGATAAGCACATGAGGAGTGTGGCGACTTCATGCATTCATGACATGCCATCATTCTTCATATGCACTACTACCTCAGAAATACAACCCAGAGGCTCAACAAACATACCTCCATTGCATCCTTTGAGAAATAAACAATCTGTCCTCAGTCTTAATATTGACTATTTAATTTCCACTAATTCACCAGCTGCTTTTTTTCTTAAAAAAGGGGCCTGCTTCAAACGTGTTCAGCTATTTGTTGTAAATTCCAAAGGACTTATCGAAGGGGTAATGGGCTGTTCATTTGGTTTTCCTTACAATGATTGCTTTTGGGATATGCCTCTGAGTGCAGCTTCAGGGCTCCTGACCAGCTTCATAGTAGGGTCTGTAATTTTCAAGTTTTAGTGTACTCAGCGCCTAAGGCCAACTCACCCATGAAATGTTGCCTACACATCTATGCAGTTGTATATGGGGGGTGGCATATGTGTAGTTTTAGAATCACAAGGTAAACATAATGTGGCATTTGATTATGTAGAACATCTGAATACCAAGAATCTGGATTGTGACTGGAAAACTGCTTTGGCAAAAAACAAAAACAAAAAACCCCACCAAACGCCAAAAGGCACTTAAATCTTTCCAATAAACATGGAAATGACAAAAGCATAGACCAGTACACCGAGGGTCTAAGCTTATTGTGCCTTAGTGTAATATTTTCTTTTGGCTAAATAAAGTGAAACGATGTTTTGCAGCATTTCCCATGAAACCTAAATGGGGTTATAGTTGACAGTGGCTCCATGGTTTAAATAAATCCATGAGCAAATAAACATGCCCTTCTGTTTGTATGCCTACAATTAGCACACATTAAGAATTTGAAGTTGGATGTGAAGTTCAAGACTCATTTATAGAATGCAGCACAGGTGGGCACCTGTCTCCTTCTGCACTTTTGACACTAATGGCTGAATCCCTCTCATTTGCTGGCTGCGGAATAAAGATAGCAGATGTTGTGAGTAAGCCTGAATTATAGGAGAAAGCATGGCTGTTAAATTGTATAGTTTTTTGTTAGAGTTTTGGTCACTTCATTACAAGTAATATGGTCTAAGCTTTAGAGAGTGGTTGATTTCTAAAAAGATTCAACGTTGACACACTATTGATATTTTAGGTTGCCATTAAATAAAAATAGTTGGCTGACATTAGAAGATTGCCATTTAAAGTAGCTGACTGTCAGTAGGAGGAGTCAGTTTAATTCTTCATAGAAGCTGGAGTGTGTGTGTGGTCATATGTCTTTCTAGTGACTAAAATTTTAAGAAGATCTGGTCTGGATCAGGACCACAGCATGGGGCCAAGATGAGGCACTACACCTAAAATTTAGTTTAAAACCCCACAAATGCAGTTACTCAGAATCAGGGATTCTTACCTAGTTTCACCCTTGTTCCTACTTGTTTTCTTTACCCCTAATATGGCCTTTGAAACATCTTCCTTTCTCAATTTAACTTCCACAGTGATGTAAAGGAGGAACAACATATACTCAAATACAAAATTTGATGATTCACTAATTGGCAAGGGTGTGGGAAGAAATTCCTAAATGTCAACTGTACAGTATTCTCTTGGGTGGCTGCAGTTGTCATCACACTGAGACCGGGAAGTAATCAGTGGTTAGTTTTGGTAGTGTATAAAGTCCAAAATCAAAATTACTCCAAAACAGTGACACTCCGAAAGCTGAAGGGCAGAGTCATATACAAATTGCTGGGAAGCAGCTCTTTTCTTTCTGAAGGTCAGCAGAAATATGTATACATTCCAGTGCATTTTCTAAGTGGGTCAGTGTTTACTCAGCAAACGATTAGAGCAGATGGTGTAATTTAGAATCCATGGCAAAACTTTAATATATAAGGAATAGGAAGAACGACATGGATCCTTTTGCTATATTAATCTGTGCCTTTGCAATGTTTTCCTGAAGGTGGAAGACTCTTTTCAATTTTTTTTGCGTGTGCTTTGTCAGCCTAGTTGAAGCAACGGAAACATGATTCTAGTGCCCCATGCAGTTGGCTGTAATGTTTTCTTAATGCTTATCCCAGTGGCTTGGCCCAGTCGCAGGCACGATCTCCATAGCAGCACAAGCCACCTACAAGGACACAGAAACTTTCCAAGGGATAAAGCTGAACTTTACGGCCAGCTTGAGCACCGACATATGAAAGAGTGGTGTAATGTTTAAACCAGCCTGTATGTTTAGACCATGTCACTTAAGCAATTTGGCCAAATATTGAAGCATAGGAAGGTGCCTTATCCCAAGTCCATCTAGCCAATGTCACAGTATTGCCTACCCTTAATGCCAGGAGCTCTCCAGGGTCTCAGCAGGATTTCCTAGCCATACTTGGAGATTTGGGCCCGGGAACCTGTGGTCCTACAGATGCTGGTGGATTGAAACACCCATTAGTCCCAAGAGGCATAGCCAATAATCCTGCATGTTGGAAGTTGTAACCCAACAGCATCCGAAAGGCTACAGTTTCCTTATTCCTGATGCTGGGGGTTCAACCTAGGACCTTTCACATGGCCCTTCCCCTTGACTGAACTGGCTAGATGGCTGTATTGATTTTAAAATCCTTATATATGCCAATACACACATGTACACAGTGAAATGGTGGAACAAATGAAAAGCCCCTACCCCTATAACTAATTCTTTTTTATTCTAGGAGCAGCAGTGCTTTGGGGCAAAAAGTATATGCCACAGTTTTGAAGAAAGCAACAAATGCTGCATTTGTGTATTTTGCTCCGTGGAGCTGAAAATATCTAGTAAATTGATCCTGTGGGAGTAATAAATACACATTACTTTATCTTGTACTTCATGTCTTATACCCCTGAGCCTTGATAGAACAACACCACTTAATAGACTTAAAAAAAGAGTAATTACAGTCATTGGTTGTGTGATTTTTCAGGCCTTCCAGCCCTGCCTGACCTTCTAATTTAGCTCACCGTGTCTAACTAATGCATTTATATTCATCTTTTATGAAGCATGTGTAGTACAAAATTGACTTTGCAGCCTTAAGCAAGCTGTCTTACCAGGTTGAGGATCTGGTTAGTCCTACATTCTGTACGGTGCAGATGTGGTTGTGTTTGTGACAAATTCTTCTTTGTGATTCTAATCAATTACTTGTTTTATCTTTTGGAGAGGGAGAGAGAGAGAGAGAAATATTATTTGTTTCGCTTTCCCACCTACTTTTTGAAGAGCTGTTATACATTCCAGCATTATTTACAGCCAAACATGCATGCAGAAAAGATGCAAGCATTTCTAAAATGATTACCACTAATGTTTCTGCTTGTCAGAAGTGCTTAAATTTCCCTGCACTTTGTCTTAAACCTTATCACGGTTACCTTTTAAGAATTACTGATGTATAAGATCATCCGGGGCTGATTTGTAAACACCGCTGACAGTTTATGATGAATGATGTCGCAAAATGTTCAATATGCTTCTTTGTCACATCCGTACATGTACGCATTAAGAAGTGGATTAAGGGAAGACTAGAGGAATCCCCTTCTGAAAGAACCCTTGAGCTAGAGAGCACACAGACAAATCTCTCTCCTGTGTTTTCTCATAACTTCCTACCCAGTTCACCCATCCAGTGGAGCACAATTGTTCTCTCTGCATTTCTTTTCTCACCATATGGTATCCTCATTACCATACACTAAGGGTCCATATGGGGAACTTGTGAAGTGAACTGTATTCATTTTAACTGCCAGATGAGCAGCCTTTTGCTTTGCAAGCTTAGCTTAAGTCATCTGCTGCGTTTATGTTGTTATGGCAACACAGTACCAATAAAAAATTCTAATCTACTGTAAGTATCTCGGATCACAGTATTTTAAATGTTTGCTGTATCTGTCCTCTAAAGTGAGGATGCTTGTTCTTTTAGTGTGACAAAGGGTTATTGCCAGCTCCAGCAGGTGGCAGTAAAGAAATTATCTCTCCCCCCTTGCATAAGTCATATAATTACAAACCAGAGTTATATTTCAAACATGTTTGTTGACTGCACCTTTGGATTTTCTTGAAAGGAGAGTCTTTTTTTTTTTTTTTGCATGAGAAAAATTCAGGCAGAAAATCTTTGGCTAAAAATGGACTTTGAAGCAGATCTTACTGGAATTCTGTAGCTTTAAAGAAGCCTAGTTGAATATCTCTCTCTCTCTCTCTCTCTCTCTCTCTCTCTCTCTCTCTCTTGTGTGTATGTGTGTCCTTCCCTGTATCCTAAATTTGCTTATTCCAACACCAAGCTAATTAAGAGCACCTTAAAGTACTAGAAGCAAGCAGCAGCATCCTTAAATATAAATCATTTTCACCTCTGCAGGCCACATGATATGTTGCATCTCTGTCTCTCTGCCTATATTGAAAGTGAATGTTTGTAGTCTCACTTCATCAGTTCACATTAGCCTCATGCTGAATATTTAAACACAGAACAATTTGAACACACCATGAAGAGACGCACTTTCCGTTGGAACTGCAAAGGCTCATCCAATAATAATTTAGTAAATCAGCCATTTAGTGACTCGCTTCTTCTCTGCATTGTGCCAAATGCTATTCGGCTCAACTGTGCGCCAGCTAGAACTGAAATTCAGACTCCAGTCACGTGGCGGCACTCTGTTGTTCATTGGCGAAATGAGACCTAAAATTCCCTCCTCGGATACAGTGCACTCTTAGTGATTTATCACAGATGAAGCAGAGTGACAAATGCAAGCAAGAGTCACTGCAGGCTGCACAATCTATTCTAATTACATTAATATTGTTTTGGAATTTCCATGTGTGGGGAATAAGGCAATTTAGATACTGCATTTGTCGTTTTAGTCCTCTGCAAATATCAATAAGGAGCACCAGCTGAGTAGCAGTAGGAAAGAGTAAATGAAATTTCTAGTTTCCAGCTCAATGCAAAGGGATGTTACAGGTTGGCACCTAGTTGGATATACTTGAAAAATTGTTTCAGATGCTGGGACATCCAAGTATATTGGTTCTTGTGAACTGCTTGTCACATTGTGGAGAAGGAAATGTTGTTCGAGTGCATTATATGTAAACGTCTTTATTTATTTTTGTGTTGTTTTAGCCTTCCCTTTAACAAGTGAAGTTTATTAGTGACTGCTTCACTCTTTTGCTATTTCAGGTGTGGGGTCTAAAAGCTTTTCAGGAGATACAGCTCTTTTGATACACAATTTGTGTCTAACATTGGGCAAAATAATAGGTTAGAATGACATTTCTTGTTGTGGAAAGTGATGGTCAGAAAGGGTTACACAGTGCTTCAGAAGACCTCTGAGATAAGCCAGTTGCTGGGTTTCATTAGAATAGGGATGTGGAGCCTCTAGCCCTCTGTGTATTGTTGGACTCCAGTTTTCATCAGCCTCTGTCTGCATGGCTAATAATAAGGAGTGATCCCTGCTTTACACCATTAGGTATGCTCTCTGTTTCTTATGGTTGATTTTCACAGTTCTGCATTGTTGTAGAGGAACAATTTTTTCCCTGAATAATTCAATTTTCAATGATTCTCACTTGTGGTGCATTAATCCAAATCCTGTTAGGCTAGTGTGAGTGTGCCAAAAAGTACCTAATATGCTTCTTTTAAAAATTATTTAAATCCCCTTGGGATTAGTGACACATCAGCCAAGTCCAATTTAGTATTGCCTTGAACTTATTAATTGACTATTCAGTTTAAAGAAACTATTATGGTAGCTCAAAGCTCTAACTGCACGATAACTTTAAGTGCATAGTTGTAGAATCTAGATTCATGCAGGTAGATATCATGATTTAAACCTTTCCCTTCCTGATTAAATTTCCCCCCTAAAACTGCTCTTGGTACACCCCCCTCAAATAAACCCCACATTCATGTGGATGAACTGTTACCTTCATTGTGCATTCTTCCTGATATCTGGGTCAAACTACACAATATATTTAACAGCAGCTATGTGCTCCCCTCTGCATCCAGACTGGATTTGTGGCATGGGTATGAGCACAAATAGCAGCTTCTTTTGGGTGGCAAATAATACCTTTGTGGATCATATTTTCTTCAAGAAAGTAGTGAGAATAGCCAACTCCCTCCTTCCCGCTTCTCATGCTTCCAAGCCAATCCAGTCTAGATCAGAAGAGGGCATAGCTGTGTTTCAGGTTTAGCAGCAATTACTACACTCTGACCTCTTCCTTGATTGGCAGTGATGTGCCAGGTGAGCATCTCTGCCCTGCCCATGCCACCCCACTGACTGCTATTGACAAAAGGGCAGCCTGTGTTGTATGTGCGAACATTGGCCTTAGACATTTTGCACCCAAAGCAAAAAAAGTCTAAATGACACGCACACCTTTTGTTTTTCAGATCTTGACTGAAAGTCACAAAAAAATGTCTTTTTTTACGACACACAGAAGGTGGGAGGCAGGAAAATGGCACTTCCTTGAAACTTGTGTCTGAAGTGATAACTTCATATTGTACTGTGATATGCCAAGTCCAGTTGACTGTGTTGGTGTATGTAGGAGAAAGTTTTCCCTTCTCATGTGTGTTCGACAAATAGTATTTTCACTCAGACGCATATTTCAGCAACTGAGAACCAGTTTGTTTATAGTGATATTTCTGAATATTGTAATTACCTGGTTTGGAATATGAATTGGTTTGGTCCCTAGTGCTTGGCTGTATTACAAACAGAGTGCCATTTCTCTGCGAAGATCTTCCCCAGCTCAGAATGCCAAATAAGATTCTGGGTATACTTAGAATACACCATACGCCCAAAGTCAACTACCTTGTAGGTTCATGCACAGACATGCACTTACAAAGCATTACTTTTAGTGAGACTTGACTTTCATTGACTGGATAACCCAACCAAGCAGCCTTTTGTTTCATATCATCTCTGTTTAGGTCAGATGATCCTCTTGTTTCTTGTCCCCTTCCCCATCTAGATCTAAAACCCTCTTTCATTACTGGTTGGTTTGTGGGAAGGGGGTGTAAATTCCTAGATGGTTTTTCACTATAACAGATGCTGTACAATGGATAAAGGCTGGTGAAACCAAACTACAGTTCCTAGAAGTCGATTTGATGATGCACATTCACTCAGCACTGTCAGTGGGTGCACAAAAATCATATGAACCAGTAGAAAACCAATGAAAAGGGTTATTTTTGGGAAAGGGTTACTGAGGTGAGGGAGCTCATAGATCCCAAGCTAGTTCTGCCCGGACACTGAGGTCCAGCGCTGAAGGCCTTCTGGCGGTTCCTTTGCTGTGAGAAGCCAAGTACAGGGAACCAGGCAGAGGGCCTTCTCAGTAGTGGTGCTCTCCCTGTGGAACGCCCTCCCACCAGATGTCAAAGAGAAAAATAACTACCAAACTTTTAGAAAACATCTGAAGGCATCCATGTTTAGGGAAGCTTTTAATGTTTAATAGGTTATTGTATTTTAGTGTTTTGTTGCAAGCCGCCCAGAGTGGCTGGGGAAACCCAGCCAGATGGGCGGGGTATAAATAATATATTATTATTATTATTATTATTATTATTATTATTATTATTATTATTATTTCACACCAAACATTTATTATCTTTCTCATAAGCAATATGCAAAGGTGGCTAATATTCATTTTGACATATTATCCAGGGACTTGCATCTTGAGTCTTTTATGTATAAAGGTCAATGTATAAGATTAGTTTAGGTGACATAAGATGTAAGGATGGGAAAGAAAGCATTTCCCAAGAATTCTATCAAAAAGTTGGGAAAGACCTAGCCCAATTCAAATTGAGATTGGTCAATTTTTCCCATCTCTAATAATCGATTCAAGCCTCAGTAAACCAGATATGATTGTTTCAAATGTTTTAGCTACTGGTATCCTTCATTCTTAGAAGTCACCCTTTAGGGCAGGGCTGGGGAACTGTTTTGGCCCAGCAGGTCACATCTTTACCTTCCCCCACCCATGACAGGTGGATGGGATCACCCACTGCTCAATCATCTGATGTAATAATGATGCCCTGTGCCTCACATTTGTCGAAGTGCAAATGCCTGACAACCAGCTGGTTGTCAGGTGTTTTGGAAGTGCTGCAATTGGAAGTTCCTGCATAGCTCCTTATAGCCAAACCCCATCCTTACTGGCCCCACACCTGGCACCGTGTACAACATCAGATGCAGGGCAGGTGGTCACAGCTTGGCTGAAATGACCTGGTGGGCCAAATGGAGATGCCTAACGGGGCAAATTTGGCTTGTGAGCTAGAGGATCCCAACCTGTGCTTTAGTGACATCCTGCCACTGTCCCTGAACTAGCATCCTTTTCTCAAAACTACTGCATTCTTCTAGTGTCTATTAATTAGTTATTCTGGAATTGTCAACGTCAACAGAGGTTTCTTGAGATAAGTATACCCAAACCTAAAGGGTTTCTACAGGCTCCATCTTGTCATTTGTTTAGTGAGATTGATGTTTTGAAATCCCTTAATGTTGGCGCTTTAGGATAGCCACATATAGCTTCATTGTTGCCTGCTTAAGCCTGAAATCCCAAGAGATACTGTATGTTGCTTTCCCAAATGAAACACAGCTATTGCACAGTTCACTAAGCTGAGCATAAAGAGATCTTCATGGTTACCATTTTGATGTCATAATAACGTGGAGGAAAGAGTATATGGCAACGGTCCTAATTCCTTCCTACGAAACACAGGGTCTGTTTTTAATGTCTGACACATGAAAGCTGAACCAGTTTGGTCAAATGAATGCAGTCCTGTTTCTTTCGTAAGGGTTCCTATGGAGGGCCACACTTTGTGATCCATCGCTATGAACTCAGCTATCCCAGCCCAGCTACTTGGAGGTTGCTCAGTGGAACTTGCAGCTCTTAAAACTGTTCTACTGCTTAAGGTAAAGGCACCCCTGACCATTAGGTCCAGTCATGACCGACTCTGGGGTTGTAGCGCTCATCTCACTTTATTGGCCAAGGGAGCTGGCATACAGCTTCCAGGTCATGTGGCCAGCATGACAAAGCTGCTTCTGGAGAACCAGAGCAGTGCATGGAAACGCCGTTTACCTTCCCGCTGGAGCAGTACCTATTTATCTACTTGCACTTCGTGCTTTCGAACTGCTAGGTTGGCAGGAGCAGGGACTGAGCAACAGGAGCTCACTCCATCACAGGGATTCGAACCGCCAACCTTCTGATCAGCAAGTCCTAGGCTCTGTGGTTTAACCCGCAGTGCTACCCGCGTCCCTACTGCTTATGGAACAATAATTGAGGCACCATGGGTAAAAATTACCTGGTGTAATAGGCAGTGAATAATTTGCACTCAATATGATTTGAACTCAAATCATTCATTTCTTACCACTTGGACTAATTTATTTGTTGACCTTCTAATATCCATAGCTCTTCAGTAGTATTAATGGCAACTCAGACAAAATCTCATGTCTTCATTTTACTTCCATTGATTTTTTTTTCATTAAGGCAATAACCAGCTCCCCCCCTACTCTTTTTCTGTTTTAAAAGTCAATCATTTTGCTTACAATGATGTAAATCGTTTAGACAGTAACATCCTCTGAGTACCTCTGCAAGAAAACTCAAGACTGCCTTTTAGAACAAAGATCTATGCACTCTGCCTTTGCCTAGGCGGTAACCATATTCATGATTTGTAGCTGATGGATTAAGATACTGTAGGTGATACACTTGTATGGGATAGATCTGGCTCATACAATATGAGTGTGCAATGCAATTTGTTTTTGTTTGCTTAAAGAAACACATTTCAGTATGTCACAGTTTTGATTTTCCACCCTGACGGTCTTGTATATTGCCCAGGGAATCTTAAACTGTGCCTGGTAGCTGATCAAATTTTTCCCCAGCTGTTTGTTTTTATTTATTCATTTAAAAATGAAGAGCAAGTAGCAATGAAAATATTGTCAATGTTTTTGTGACCAGTGTTGAGGATAAAATAAACAATACAGGCCCTCCACACTCCCCTCCTCTACCCCTAAATGTTATTAATATATGCTTAGGAAGAATGGTGGTATCTGTCATCACTGAGGCCAGGCAGAACAATAATATTAAATGTAGTGATAGTTATCAGAATGCTGGAGGGGCTAATATCAAGTACCTTATGCCCCCGATATTTTTGAGGAAATGTTGTTTATCGGTTTAGCTTAGACATCTGCTTCGTGAAATTAGTTACTGCCAGATTTTTAGGGCCACTTAGATTGTTCAGAAATTAATCTTGTTGTTCTCCTGCTGATAATAAGAAAGAAAGTTGATGAAGTGCTTTAACAACATAAGGCAGGGAGCACTCCAGTAAAATAGGTCTGCTTGAGCTGAAGCCTCTCTGTGCAATAAAATACTATTAAGTCCTTTGAACACAGAGTTATAAAACATAATTGTTACACATTTGGCATTTTATGCTTCCCTAGAAATTACCACTTGGTATCTAGATGTAAGCTGTGCTCTTTCTTTTCATTTCAATTGGGTCTAAAGTGGTCCTTTATTGTAATGAGAATGCCCCTTCCTAGAGACTTTTTAAAAAATTATGCCTATGATAAAATGTAAGCGAATGTACTCGTTTGTAGGGGTTATGACATAGCAGGTTTTTTTAACACTCTAATATGAAAACCTCCCAACATTATTTCAGTCTTTGCTTCATTCAGTCTGGACAATATGTAGCCAAATATCACCAGAGGTCATCCTATCACAGCCTCTTTACTTTGCCACTTTCTTTCGTCCCATTAAAAACCAGCCATTTTGCAGAATCTAACAAGTCTCTTTTCTTATCTGAGATTTATATCCCAGAAGATATTCTTGATGGGTTAAAAAAAAAACTGTTTAATCTACATTCTATTTTTATTGTAGTTTTTAACCCAAAAAGGGGTTATGGGTTAATGCAGAAAGAGCTGGTATATATTAGACAGCCCTGTTCAAATAAGTTGATTTAGAACTATTTGTATTCAGCCCAGTTAAATTCAAGCGCCACCTGTAGGCAGTGAAGTCTTCCTTCCTTCCATCCTTCCTGCAACTTGAGTGTCCAAGGCAGCAAAAGGGACTATATGTATATACCTATCTAACCCTCCTATGGTTTGTTATGCAAGGTACTTATGCTCCAAAATCAGGGACTGCTGGCCTGATCCACCCCCAACTTTGATGCAGATAGTGTGAGGGAGGGAGTCAACAGAGAAAAACTGCAATGTTAGGGCATCTCCAATACACTGCAATTGTCAGGGATGCTGAGACTAGGCTAGACATCCTTACCTACTGGAACAGCTCTGATTCCCCAGCACTGATTGCCATCTTGCTGAAAGTATAAATGATGCATGGGAAAGAGCTGCTTGCTCCTGGCCCTTTTTCTTATGCTTCAAAGACTGCCTTTGCCAAAGCAAAACGTTTTGGAAGACGCAGTGGACTTAAATCCTATTACTGTTCAGCATTTACAGCATAAAACTCTGTGCATGAGATTTTTCTCCCCTCTGCTATAGCATTATCACCTTTGTGATCAAGAGAGATCTTTCTCATTGATTCACAATATATTCATGGCTTGATGCCTGCATGCATTTACCCTTCAGAGATTTTGCTGTCTCATATATGCTTACTATATTTTATTTATAAGCTTGGTTCAATGTGGAGCAGGTGGCAAGGTCATGCCGGAGTGTTTTTGTTAGTGCCTTAGGCATAGGCTGTGATCTTCAGTTTGGATGAAGGCTGTGGAGACCATTACAGCTTGGAGAGACCTTAGTCCTCCTTCGTTAAGTGAGTCTTGCATACTAGAATACATCTTTATACTTGATGGGTGAAGGGAGGAAAAACCAAGCTAGCTCAATATTATTATTTTACCTTCACTTGGCAACAGGCTAGCTTACTCAGCTGTGGGGTCACATACTAATGCCCAAATGGGAGCATTCACACAGCCATTTATTTCATTTTCCTGATGTTTCCCTGACTTTTAATTTCCACTTAATCTTTAAGCTTTCACATGACATTAATGCCACTTCTGGAAATATTGCAGAATGTAGTGCAAATTTAGTGCTCATTTCAATGTTATTTGCTTTTAGGGAAAAAAAGTCTGTTTGCAAATAACATGGAAGAAGAGGCTACATAATAGGAAGAAGAAGGAAGCTTAAGTACCTAGCAAACTCGGAATTCAGTTTGCTGAACGAACTTTGGCTCCCAGTAAATCATTCTAGATAACTATCCCAAATCTGAATTCTGTCCTTTTACCTAAACTACCTTAGCAGCCAGATCTAATAAATAAATAAATCCAATGGTCAATCTATGGGGCAATAGTTAATATTCAAGATTATATCCAGTCTGAAATTCATATTGAGACAACATGGGGTGACAATTTTTTCCTTTTGTGGCACCCAGCTTTATGGCAAAGCACAAAGGTTTATGTTTTTTGAGTGCTTGCTAAAGACCTAACTAGCTATCTGGGTTACTGTTGATATTTTTTATTGTTTTTAATATATTGATTTTTTTCAGAACTGTATTACCATTGTTCTGCCCCACCCTGGAATTTTTAATGACGATCAGTATAGAATTGTTTTAAACAAACAAACAAACAAACAAACAAACAAACAAACAATGGCAATGTGATATCAGGCGCTTCACTGTTTAGCAACTAGGGAATATTATCTTGTTTTTTGTTTTGTTCTTTTAATTCTGTCCCCTCACATTCAGTTATGGGTCATGAATATGTTTTCGTCAAATTTTACTGTTTGTTGGGTTTTTATTTCCTTCATGATGGAAATATTTGTTCATTCTTTCATGTTCCATTTCACTACTGCTGACTAAACATTTTCTTCCTCAAATGGCACATTTCCGCAACCCTGCATTTTTAATTTTAAAAAACACCTTCTGCCTGTTTGCTAATCATATTACCATAACAAGTAGTTTGGCCAAGGTTTCCCAAACTTGGGTCTCCAGCTGTTTTTGGACTACAGTTCCCACCATCCCTGACTACTGGTTCTGCTAGCTAGGGATGATGGGAGTTGTAGTCCAAAAACAAATGGAAACCTGAGTTTGAGAAACCTTGAGTTAGGCCCACAGTGATGAAGAGAATGGAGATGCTTCCTATTAGACCAGTCACCACTGTATGAGATTTTCATCCATATTATGCAAATATTTCAGACTGTGCATGTGAACTGTTCTTCCATGGGCACCAGCATCCAAGACCATCATTTACTTCAAAGGAGGGGCACAGTGAGAGGGTAATGCTGGTGATTCACTCATTTCCTGCCATGGAAGAAGAAGAGTGTCCATTCCTTTATGAATATAGTGGGTGAGCCCATGCCCTTTATTCAAAAGGATATAATTTTAAAGTCTATTTTAAAATATTTGAAAATTTAATTTGAGTTGGTATATTGATTTTGAACGTTCCCTGAAAAAGAATGCTTACCCAGCCCTAACAAGGAAAAACACTGATGTGGAACAAACATATTCATGTCTTAATATGTAAAAGGAGTTAAAATTTTGCAGCCTAATCCTTGCCATCTTTTTACTTGTGTTAATCCCACTAATGAGTTCTATGAAACTGATTTACACATAAATGTGTATGGGTTGGCAGTCTAAGTATTATTATGCTTTTAAATTAAAATTTCCAAAGCTCTCTCCCCTGCCAAAAAAAGAAAGAAACCACCCTCCAGAGGCTATATTTAGAATATAACTGTGCATTTGTTTGCCGCACCCATGAAACAAGAAACTAGGAGTCAGAGTCCATCAGCTAAAGATGGAAGCATGGAAACTTTGAATGACATCATCTTCATTAAGCTCTTCTACAAGATGAATGATTTCTCTCAATTTCTTATCTTTGTCACAGTGCTGAGCTAATAGAGCATTAGAAGATGATATGATATCTAGACAACCCATTATAAATACTCATGATTTGCTAGAGAATCGCTATAAGTATACTAGTGCTTTAGGTGAGTGATAAGCTTTATATATAGTGGCAGCTCTTTCATGAAAAGGAAGAAAAAACATGCTACCTGTAACTAATTCCTTGAAATTTCTTGGCATCAGGTAAATTCAGGGTCCACATGCACAATTACTTTCTACCCATTTTAACATATGAAACCAGAGATCAATGAGAATATTGTAGCATTTTCCCCAAGAAGGAGCACAACATATAGTTATCATGATGAAGCTTAACCCCAGTGAACCATATATGGCAAATGGTTTTCATTCTCAGGGAAATGGCTCAGCCAACAAAGCACTGGGCACTTATATAGGAGATTATAATTCATTTTAAAGCAAGTTTCATGCTTTAATGGATTCCTCTGTGGTGCAATCCACATCAAAAGCCAAACAAATACACTTTAGCTATTGCTATAGAAACCCTTAGGTAGGTGGGGGACGGGGGTTCTATGAATTTAACTCTAAAGTCTCCTCAGTATCCCAACCAGCCCTTGATGGTGTTGGGGCAGAACCATGAAGGAATTGGGTGGAAGCAGCTCTAGCTGATAGTTAGCATCTGACTAGAGAGCTACAAAGTTAGTCCTGCTGAGGCACTGTGGACAGATCCAAATGGGAGGCAACACCCAGAGGGAACAACACGAAAAGGAAGGTTACCCCTTTGGGGTTGCCATGATGGTGAGGGCACTTCAGCCCCTTCAAGTTGCGTTATTTTTCTGTAAGTGTGTCTGTTTGGGTGGGTTACAAATGTCTCTGATTGCTCCTTGGTGAAAGGAATAATAATAACCTGTAATCCAAACATTTATAAACACAACAGTGCTACTATAAATATAGCAATCTAGAGTCTCTTCAATATTCTTTCAAAGAGGGCACGCTGAACACCGAAATAAATACCCAGCACCAAGAGGAAATCCTCAGCCACATATTGTGCCTCTTCTTGCTCTCAACATTGTGTTTCTACCCTTGCTGGTTCTGGGGAACTATGGTTCATTAACTGACAGCTTGGGCCTATAACCAATTTATGAACAATCTCAGTAAATAAACTCCATGCCAAAAGCCTTTTCCTTTCTGTGGAATTTTCCTTGTTGCTGGTTAAGTTTACTGAGAAATGTGGCCCCTGCAGGTAATAACATGAAAGCAGCTCCAGCACTGCCTGTGACCTGTGGTCCTCTTACTCTCTGAGGAGGGCTAATAGTTTTATTCATTCATCAGGAACATTATAATCTGCCCTTTGCACAAAGGTCCCTGGGCAGCAAATACGTACACATTAGAACCAAAATTAACAATATAAAACAAGCAAAATGCAGCAACAACAATATAATTCACAATAAAATCAGAGAACAATAAGATCACTAAGCAGTGGCAAAAACAAACCATACTCAGTGTACCTCACCCCTTTCCCCAAACCTGGACAAAGAGGTGTGTCTTCATCTTCCAACAAAAAGGAAAAAAAATGTTGAGATGAGACACACCTAAGAGGGAAGGTCAGTCCATTGATGTGGGGCTACTTCAGAGAAAGTCTTCCAATGGAACCGCACCCCACAGAGCTAACCCACCTTCTTTCCCCCCAAGTGCAGGGGGGAAACCCTGATAGCCCACCATCGTAAAGTGAGAACAAAATGGCTTACACTCTTGAGTCTCCTGACCATCTGCTCAAACAGATTTTGCAAACCATTGAAGTGGCACATTTATCCCACTTTCATCTCTGTCCAGATTTTACAGGGTTTTTCCCCTAGCACTTCAACATTTCGTGAAATCTGAGCAGTGAGACAAAAGAAATGAGTGTAGACACTATGGGATGATGCCTGTATCACATTTCTTTAAAAAACTGTTACATAATTCCAGTCTTAATTATTTGTCACGAAGACAAACAGCATAACCCTATACATGGCCATTCAAATGTCAGTTATGCTGTGTTCATTAGAACCTATCCCCTGATAAGTATGTAAAGAATTATAGCATAGATAATTTTAAACCCAGAAGTACTAAATTAAAAAGGACATAGACAGGTTCCTTAGTCCTGTGGACTTGACTAGGAGAGAAATGGAAAACCATCACTCAGAATCACATCCTGTGTCATAGGATTTTTCAGTGAAAAAAATGGTTGAATGGCTTTTGAAAATGAAATATACTTTCTTAACATTTTTAATGCACTTTACTGTCTTGATTTTTTCATCCAAGACTATAGTATTAAACAGCATAATTTAGTTGAATTGCACCAATGTATGTTTAAGGACAAGGGTTATGGGTTTGAAAAAATGTTTTCTATGTAACTTTGCCTCTCTGTCAGTGCACACTTTCAGTGGCGCAAGAGCGCTTCGATTTCCAAAGGCATAGATCTTTTTATATTAGCTATCTTTCTTATAATACCATTTACAAATTTAATCAGTGCATTTTAATATTCCATAGACTTTAAGTGCAATATACAATAAATAGCCAGGCTTCATCTTAAACATGCTTTAGCCCTTAAATTGTTAAAGCTGCAGTGCCCTTTCAATCTACTTACATAATGTCATAAAATATACATTTCAAGGTAAATGAAGTCAGCTACTTCAATTTAGTCTCTCAAACTGGTAGTAAATGAGAGGTTAACACTATGGTGCCAAACCCATTATTGAGTAAATTTAGCACCTTGGACAGCTCTGTAAAATCTTTATTGCTTTCCTGACCTGCTCGTCATGTTCTGTCTATGTGTTCAGTGGCTCTCAGCTCTGATTGAAAGGCAATATATTAGATCCCGAACACAAACACGCTCGGGGGCTGGTTCACTGGGAGCGTAATGACATGGAGGTGAGAACAATTTTCTGCTTACCGCAATTCAAGCACCTTGCAAGGTCTGTTGCAGTAACTTATAGAAGACTTTTAGGGGCTGATTTTCATTTGAAGCAATGACACTATTAGCTATGGTAGCTGAATGGGAACTGATTTTTTTAAAATGATTATTATTGTGTGTTTTATTAAAGACTAATCTGAATATAGAAGCTATGATCCTCTTTAGAGTAAAAGCTTAGAATTATCTGACAAAGGAGTTTTTGTGCAACATCTGCATTCCTAACCTAAAAGTGTCAGCCACGAAAAAGGTTTTATTATGTAGAAATATTGTTTAAGAAAGCAAAAAAAAAGCAAAACCCTTGTATAGGCAATTGCTTGTTTCAAAAGAAAGAAATCACAAACACCGAATAGCTCTAAATTATAACAGCACTTACCGAATGTACTCCAGTAATAAACTACATGGAAAACCATGGCTATTTTTATTTTATTTTATTTGCACTGTCGTTTACTATAAGTTACTTATTTATTCCTTAAGAGTGAGAGCTTAAGATTTCTGCATAATTATATTAAAGCAGTGGTCTACAAGCAACTTTCCCATGAAGAGTTCTACTCACGTGAATTTAACTGCTCCAATATTAAATAGAAAATGGACTGCAGCCTGTATCATTGCTCAGACTTGAAGCAAAATGATCTTTTGTTTCAGAATTGATGCTAACAGAGAAGGAATAATTACTTCAATGACAATGGTTAAAAATGAGTGTGCAAGTACATGTTAAAGTAATATTACTACAACTGTTGTTTAAGCCTAACATTGCTGACTTTGATTTCACCAAAACAATTTTACTTTTTTTGAAGTTGTGGTGCCTGAACAAGATGTTTTAGTTTACTGTAAACTGGGTGGTGGTGAGGGAGTCAAATCTGACAAGCAGCTCTTCCCCCTACTCTAGAGTTTTAATCTTTTACAAGGCAGGCAAGGCTTACTGACAATCTAAGTGGCTCAGCTAAAACAGCATGGCCTGATTCCATATGGGTATCGTGTGCATTCCCTTCATAGCCTTTTAAATTATTTAGTGCTTTGGTCAAGCAGCACAGAAAAGGACAAAGCCTGTAGCCAGTGATCTCTTCAGAAATAGTTTCAAATGTATTGATTCAGAAGCCATCAATTATATAATGCACCTGGCTGCATGTGTGAAAAAAATAATTGAAAAGTGCATTCTGAAGGAGAAGCTGTGCAATGGTTTTAAGGAACGATAAATGTTTACTGGGGGTGCAAAATGCACAAACACACTCTCATCTCATTTTTAAATTTAGGACATCATGTATGTCATAAGTAGCTACTGCAGTATGACAACTATTTTATCGTATATTGTAGAGAATTTTAAATTGAAAAAATGCTAATATGCATCTAAAAGCTTGTCATCTGAAGAGTTGTTCAAGGATTTTGAAGAGGTTATGGTGACAGCAAAATGAATGCAATTATATCTCTATTTTCTGATCAGAGACTATAGTATATGAAAATTGAGCATTACTGCTTCTTTTGGTTGGAAAATCTACCTAGTGTATAAAACATTCTCAGTTAAACTTTTCAACTTTACTCAAAAGTCAGTAGGAAAATGTTGCATCTAGTTTTTTAAGACACCCGCAGAAATATATATGGCTTCAGCTTTGCTGTTCTTTTATACTGTAGTATATAGAGAAATCAAATCGTATTAAAAAAAAGAGTTCCCTGATCAGTTTTTTTATTGAGCGGGTAGAAACCTGCTGTGCATTAGAGGGCAATGTAGAAAGATATTTTATGCTCTGTAGTTTGCAAATGTATTTTATTGTTTCCACTTTTGCCCTCCACATTTTTTCATTCTAAAAAAAAGAGCATTGTGGTATGCAGGTGTCAGTTTTAAAAGCATGGATATATAATATAGAAAGATGAAGTTACAATGAAAATTAAAGGATTATGCCCCAAATCTAGCCACATTTCCTTATTTGTTCTGAATGTCACTTCTATGAAGAACATTCTTACATGTTTGCAGCATTGCTGTTTGGCTTCAAAGCCCTCCTGCCGCTCCTTCCATGGTGCTGCAGCTAGTTTGAATACCTGGTTTTGGCATCTGCCCATGACAAAGGAATATGACCCAAAGAAGTTGGATATTACATTGTTATCAGATCAACACATTCCACAGCTATGTAGCTGATCTGATAAGGTCAATCTTTCTGTAATATAAATTAAGAACCAAATAAACAGATTAGAAGGATTCATAACATGCTCTGAACGACATTGATTTCAGCAATCTAACAAATTACTATAGGTCATCCTGCAATAAACCCACCAGTGGACTCACAGTGCAGACAGCAGACAATCGACTGACAATTTTTATTTTGCAGCACAAACAAGTTTCACCTTTAAACTTTATTAAGCTTTTGTGCATGAACTGGATGAACTTGTGATTTAACAACATTCTGAGCTCACTAACAATGGTCGCTTTTAAAGACTCTTGTATACTCAAGTCAAAGCTGAGAGCTAAGAGAATGCTGGGAAATGCTATTTCTACATACAGTTTATTGTACTCTTACAAGCGTGTCTCTTCTCCCCCCTTCTCCTGACAGGAAGTAATACTCAAGAGGGCAGCCGATCTGGTGGAAGCACTCTATGGTATGCCACATAACAACCAGGTAAATGCAGTCCTCATTTAATAGCTCTTTATATGTAGCATGTTGGTACCTATGCTTTAGGGGTAGCCTACTCAGTCATACTTGTACATAAAAAAAAAATAGACAAAGGAAAATAAATGAGAGAATCAAATGAGCTTGTTTCGTTGGTGTTTATTTATTTTCCTTCCTTTCATTTTGTTTTTACAAACATTAAAAACTGCATGCACGTCACCTTCAGAAACACAAATCTATGTTAGGTAGTGATTTATACCTTTTAGATCTGTAGACTTTAAATAGAATTTTAAAACTTACACTTTCCAAATATTATATGTTTTGAGATGGTATATCACCTATGCCAAGCAGTTCACATGATGTGTGTAATAAAAATAAGTAAATGAAACTTATGGGGCAATATTATACACATCTTTTCGGAAATAATTACCATGGTCTTTTATTGGGCTTACTCACAGGTAAATGGGATTATGGTTTCCAGAGCTCTTTTCAAGACCTTACCTCAGCAAAGTCTAAAATAATTCTCAGAGGATGACATCCCATTTTCACAGATACCTTTGAGCAAACTCCGTGGATTGAAGACAGATGCTAAAATGCTCTCTTTGCCTTTCAAGGTCTTGCTGTTTGGAACTTTGAGATGCAGTTATGTTCAGAAGTGATTTGCTGCACTGTGCAGAAGTGGACCTGCCCATGTAGACAACAAATAAGGGGTGATCATTAAGGGACAGAAAGGGGAAAGTGATCCTTCCTAACATAGGAAGCCTTCAAAACCAGGGAGCTACTTTTCCTCTGTCACAGCCAGGGCTTTGCATTGACTTGCTTTTTAGGCACACAGTGTGGGGTGGCATGATTTTAATCCACCACCTTACAAGTAAGATAGGTGTCTGCATATCAGTACAGGAAATGGTGCTCAGTTTGCAATATGATATAGAAATCTAGTATTTAGTATATAAGGACAGCTTGCTTCTTTGCTAAACGGAGGAGGTCTCTGTTCAAGCAAAAACTAGTGGCTGCATTACCCTTCTCAACAGTGGAATTCAGATTTTTGTACAAAATAGTGACATTGAATAGGTCATTTTACGTGTTTGACCGGGGGTTGCATGTCGGCCATCATACTTCAATTGGCCGCGTGCAAAATGGTCACTGCTTGTACACTCAGATGACCCTTTTGTGTGTGGAGGAATATGAAAGTACTTCTTGTAAAATAACATGTGAATTGGCCCAGAAGATATGCTGATTCTCATATAAATCCGAATTAGTGACATCAGATTCCTTGCCTACAACTGACTAGTCTAGGAGAAGCCCACTTAGAACTTGTTTTTTGCTTTCTATAACCTATATATTTTTGCATTAAAAATCAGGGCTGGATTGAAAAGCATACATTTTCCCTTGGCAAGGTAAAATACCATCTCAAAAATATATATAATACTTGTGAAGTGTAAGTAGTTAATAAATTCTATTTAAAGTATTAATGTCAGAAAAGGGAGAATTCTGACCAAACATAGATTTGTGTTTCTAGAGGTTACTTATTGTGGTTAGTAAGTACATAAAAGCTTCCTTACTCTGAATCATACTATTGGTCCACCTTGCTCAGTTTTGTCTACTCTGAGTAGCAACTGCTATCTGGGCTTTCATAGGGTCCTCTCTCACTCATCCTTACCTGAAGATGCCAGGCATTGAACCTGGAATCTTTTGCATGCAAAGGATGTGCTCTACCACTATAGACCTATAGGTAACACTATTGCCATATCCATCTTCAATCTTGAAGCAGTCTCGTTTGGTAGATCATTATTCTCATTTCACTGAGACAGACCCAAAGTTAGAAAGGATTGTTTGTACAACTAATTAAGTCTGGGTGGGATCTTCAAATGAAGGCCACAAATTCACTATCAGCCATATCATCACTTTATCCAAGTGGATTAGAGTTTGACCTATGACTTGTTCAGCCCTCAAGTCAATCCAATCTTGTCCCACTGTTCTGAGGGACGATATGCTGAATCTTGCATCGGTGTAGGCTCCTTAACTGCTCAGTGAATTGCCTCTTAATTACTTTGTTACATCTCTCAACGCTTTCCCCCAGGAAATAATCCTGAAAAGAGCAGCTGATATTGCAGAAGCTCTCTACAGCGTCCCTCGCAATCACAACCAACTCCCAGCACTCGCCAACACTTCGGTCCACGCAGGAATGATGGGCGTGAACTCCTTTAGTGGTCAGTTAGCAGTCAATGTCTCAGAAGCATCACAGGCCACTAATCAGGGTAAGATGAATAAGAAACATTTTTTTAAAAAATCTTCAGGCAAAATTGGGTGGATTTTGTTAAAACAAATTGGAAAGCAAAGAGCTTACCAAAGAGCCTCTATATGGCTAAGTAAAAGGCACCATGCACATTTATTTCACTGAGCATGCCAACATCCATGTTAGCTGGGATGGATGAGAGTTGTCCCCTGGAGGGTAGAAGGTGGGGGAAATTGCATTAGAATAGTACACAGAACAGTTCATGGCCTGCATAACATATCATCTGTTTGCCTAGTGAGATAAAATGCAGTGCTGTTTCATTGGCGTGGAGGGCACTTGATAATTTACATATTTAACGGAGTCATGGTCAGCGAATAAAAAAAATGAAGGTATTTGAATTAAGCAATCAGTACTAAGGCTGAACATTCTGCACCAAAGTACTTATAGCATGAATTTACCTTAACGTAAACATTCTGGCTCATACCCAGTGTTAGAAACTGAGATATGAAAGCTAGGGCTAGGAGCGCATTAAACCTAGGTTATGGGGGCAACAATGGAATGTATAGGCATGCTTTTTTTAATAACAAGCACACAAAGTTGAAAATGAATGAAATGCAGCTAAAATATTATGTTCATTTTTCACATGGTCTAGTCCTTCCCTTGCCCACCCTCCTAATATTCTTAAGAGGGGTCTTTTCGCCAGACTTCAGAGAGTAACTGGAAGTGGGGAGGCAGAAAGGTCCTCCTTTCCTTCCACTCTGCAGTTTTAATCTGAAATCTTAGGGGCAGTACTGCGCCCAGAGCTCAGAAACTGCTCACGCTAATGAAATTCCCTGTCGCAAAATGCACCTAGAATGTCCAAAAGCTATATAACCAAGGAGATATTGCTATCTCCATGGAAGTATCAGTAGTGATGCAACCAAAATTAATTCCTGAAAATTGACATTCTAGACCTTGTTTAATCACGTTCTGTTTTTAACAAGCAAGGACCGAGCTCTTTTCCTTGGCAGAACAATCCTAACTATAGAGGCTGGGTTGCTGTGGAATGGCAGGTACACTGCCACATCTGAAGCCCTGCCAACAAGGGTGGAAGGTGGAGGGTTTTTTGGGGAGGGTGCTGCACCAGCTCCAGCCTGCTGCAGCTGAGGGGTTCAGGGATTGGGCCTATGAGCCAAAGCCCCCAGCATTCCACCCCAAAATGCCCTGTTTGGGAGCTTCCCACTGGCTACTGCCACCCATTTCGTTGGCGATCAGACCTCCAACCTTCCTACCATCAGGATTACAGCTGCTGCTGTTAAAATTTCTATACTGCCCTCTACCTGACGATCACAGGGTGGTTCACAATATAAAAATTCAAAAATACACGTCTTAATAACAAACAAAAGCAATACCACCACCACCCCGAGGTTTAAAGGGCCATAGATTGTTTAATTACCTACAGGCATGGAAGAAGAAGGGCTTTGCCTGGCACGTAATAATATGTACTGAAGGTGCCAGGCAAGCCTCCCTAGGGAGAGGATTCCACAAGCAGGGAGCCACCACAGAAAAGGCCAACTCTTGTGCTGCTGCCCTCCAGACCTCTTGTGGAGGAGGCACATGAAGAAGGGCCTCAGATGATGACCACAGGGTTCAGGTCAGTTCATATGGGGCGATGCGCTTCTTTTCCTAAGAATTGATCAGAAATTGTTAACAGGCTGTTAAGAGTATGGCTCAGAACCATATAGAGAATGCCGTGATAGAATCCCTCAGGCCAGTAAGCTGTCTCTTTGCCATATCTTTCAGCTATTTGCAACATCTTCTACGACCCATAACACTCACACTTATTTAAAAGTTCTCAACACTTCATAAATGATTTGCAAATTGAACTTTCTAAAGCAACCCCCTCTCTTTCCTCAGAATTGCATTTTTGTGGTATGTTCCGAAAGTCTCTCTTGAAAAACAGCTGTTGTGTCTTTCTCTTTTTTGACTTTCCGCAAAAAAAAAAAAAGGTTTTACTCGCAACTCAAGCAGTGTGTCACCTCATGGTTACGTGCCAAGCACTACCCCTCAGCAGACAAACTACAATTCCGTCACGACAAGCATGAATGGCTACGGAAATGCTGGAATGTCCAATTTAGGTGGATCTCCAACCTTTCTGAATGGGTCTGCTGCCAACTCTCCCTATGCCAGTACGTATTTCTGCACCATTTATGCTGATTGTTTTCCTGTGGTGGTTGGTGCCCATAGAAACTTGCAGGGTGGGATTCAGGGATAAAAATGCCAGGTGGAGCCACTCCCTGAACTGGTTGTGAGAAAGGCAGGCATGTGGAGGCTTGCTGATGGCAGATTGGAGGTGGTGGGACAGTGCCCTGTTCACTCCAGTTGAGCAGTTGCTACTGATAAATGGCCAAGCCTTTTGTAACATCCCTGTTGCCCAAATCCTAAATGCACTTATAGGGTGCATCTCACTTAATTCCCATTGGACATATTAACTTCAGTCATACAGTCACCCCATAGCAAGAGTTCTTGGAGCAGCTCACAAAGAAACGGGAAGAAATGATTAACTACTAATTTACAGGAAAAACTCAAATTCAGTGAGTCAAAGGACACATGCTTTGAATTGAACTGTAAGGCAGCAACCTGAGGCAGAGCGAGTAAGCCCCACTGATACAGTGAAGCTTACTTCTGAGAAGATGCGCATAGGTTGCGCTGTAAGACCCTTGAAGCTCATTGCAGACCCTTAAAGTTTGTTTCGCGCTTGTCATTTTTGTTACTTATTTACAAGTGGAAGCAGCTGCATTGGGTTACGTATTTGATGCAGTAAAGTGTCATTAATCTGGATCATTGCTTTCCATTTCCTGGATAGACTTTGTACTTATGATTGTTGGTTTTATTCTAATTGCTGCTTGAAGAAGAAGAAGAAGAGTTTGGATTTGATACCCCGCCTTTCACTCCCTTTAAGGAGTCTCAAAGCGGCTAACATTCTCCTTTCCCTTCCTCCCCCACAACAAACACTCTGTGAGGTGAGTGGGGCTGAGAGACTTCAAGGAAGTGTGACTGGCCCAAGGTCACCCAGCAGCTGCATGTGGAGGAGCGGAGACGCGAACCCGGTTACTCAGGATTACGAGACTACCGCTCTTAACCACTACACCACACTGGCTCTTGAAAAACTCAGGCATAGTTTTGGGGCTCCTAAGAAGCTCCCATCCAAGGGTTGATTAGGTCCTCACCTGCTTATCACGAACAGTGCTAACACATCAGAAGCTGGCCGCCGGGCACCTGGGAAGCACTGTGCAAAGCACTTCCCAAGCTGTGATAGTTGGGTATTTGAGAAGTGCTGTGCAAAGTGTGTTTGCGAGGGGGGAGGTTCATTGAATTGCCCTAGGAAAGGGTTAAACCTCTCCTCTCCAGACACTTGTGATTCCAGTGAAAATGCGCCCCGCCACCTCCACCCACAACTACTATTACATTTAACAAAGCCCCTGATGTGGCTGCTACCACATGCCTGACGCAATAGGTAGTTTTGCCCCAATACTTTAAAAAAGGCAGTGTTAGAAACTGAGATATGAAAGCTAGGATCTAAATGGCACCTTAAACCTAGGGTATTGGCGCAACAGTGGAATGTATAGGCGTGCTTTTTTAATAACAAGCACACAAAGCTGAAAACGAATGAACTGCAGCTAAAATATTATCTTCATTTTTCACATGGTCTAGCCCTTCCCCTGCCCACCTCCCCAATATTCTTAAGAGGGTCTCTTCTCCAGTCTTCAGAATGTAGCTGGAAGTAGGAAGGCAGAAAAAGGCCCTCCTTTCCTTCCACTTAGGAATTTTAAACTGAAATCTTAGGCACAGTACTGCGCCCAGAGCTCAGAATCTGCTCGCCCTAAGGAAACTCCCTGTTGCAAAATGCGCCTAGAACAATGGGAGTTTCGAACACTGCTTAAGGGTCTTTAAAGTAAAAAAGAAAAAGAGAGATCTACATGGTTGTCATGTCAGAGCTTAAAATTCTCCACCAGGAATTACTATTTAATTCTGATAGCAGTATAATAACAATGGATGATAATTAAACTCTCTGAACTATTACACTGAATTAATGGGATAGAATTTTTAACCCCTATTCTTTGTTCCATGAAAGTGATTTCTGTGATACACTATTTCATAATCACGGACTGATTTGTCTTCTGAAGTGTTTCTTTCTATTGAATAATGTCTTTATATTACTTTTCATTTCACCACCACCACCATTATTATTACTATTATTATCTTTGAGCGGTTTTTCTTGGTTGATATTGCTGTCCCATTAATGGCAAATATGTTCAATTGGAAAATGTTTCAATCATGACCTGAGAATTAGAAAGGTGGCATCCTTAATTAAATCAATAAACTAATTGCTGTATAGTAGCAATTCAATTTAGGTGCTTTGATTGCTGCACCTTAACAAGTGCTTGCAGGAACTGAGTGACTCCAGACCAAGATTGTATCTGTCAGACTGTGAAACTTTGAACGTTTAATTTCCATTAATTGATTTCCTCAGTGTTCCCAAATATGATATCAGTTTCCTGCACCGAGATTCTGAGAGGGTGATTTTTATCTTCAGAAATGCAAATAAAATAATAATCTCAAGTTCAGCTGATTTAAATTTTCATTCCCCTGCCATTTAATTATTCATAAACCACAATTAAACATAAACAGCTTCTAAATAAGATGGGGGGGGGATGGGTAATTTGTCCAGCTAACCAGGTTCTTCTCTTTTCTCATAGTAACAGAACCATTTCTGGAGCAACTTGGCATTATCTTTAAGTAAGGAAAGCTGCTCTAAACCAACAACCACAACCACCAAATATATTAATTATCTTTAGACAAAATGCCAATGAGGTGGAAAAAGAAGGCGATTCTCAAAACCAAAGTAGTTGATTTGGCCCAGGTCACTCATCACATTAAAAAACAAACTATGGTTTAATGTGAATGGTACATACCACTAAAAAAGTTCTTGCTGTGCTCCTTGATTCCCAGTGCTCCTGAATTGGGCTTGCTGTGACATCTAAAAACATGCTCTTGGTTTGCTTTCCCCAAACAAACCACTCGGAGTGAGCAAGGAACAAACTTTGGCTACTGCTCATGGTTTGCTAGGAGAGAAACAAACCATGAGCTAGGCATGGTCCTCATGACAAACCAGGCTGGATTATTTCCTGGTGGTTCAGCAGCAGCAAGAGCAGGGGATAAGCAAGGCAAGAAGCATGTTAGACTTTCACGTGAAACCATTGTTTGTTTCTATCTATGGTTTAATGTGACGCCTTAGAAATTTCAAACATGTACTATCCTACAAGCTAGGAAAAAGCTGTGGCTGACCTTGGTTGCTAACTGCAGCGCTGGATTTAGGGTGGTGTGAGCAGTTCTCCCACACAGGGCGCTATGCCAAGGGGGCACAAAATTTAGAAGATCCATTTGGGGGTGCAAATTTTGGGGAGCAGTGTACTAATTTAATTATTATTAATAATGGAACCAGGAACAAAGCAAATAACTGCCTGCATACTCTGTTACCACCATGGAGCTTTCTGCTGCCACCACCTCACACTCACACACACACCGCCTCACTCCTGGCCAACATGGCTAAGTCATGAAGTGTTGATACTGAAAACTGTTCCCAAACTGTCTGCAACTGCCCCTTCCAAAATTTCATGACTGTGCAGGCAAGTTGACAGAATGAAGAAAATCACAGGTTTTTCTTTATTTGTCATGACCAACAAAAATGGTTGGCCAAAAAAGGAACGTTTTTAGTCTAATCCTATGCATGTTTATTCAAATGGACATTCAGTAGAGCTTAGTCCCAATTAAGTGTGCATATATTTGCAGCTTGGCAGCCAAATTTTGTGCATGTTTTCTTAGAAGTAAATACCACTGAGTTCAGTAGCTTTTAGCCCCAAATGAGAGTGCACATATTTACACATTCAATTGCAACCTGAGTCATGTGATCTATTGGATACTAAAATAATATTGTACCAAAAACAAACAAAGAAAACAACAGCCAGTTTTAGTTTTTTTTCTTTTAAAAGTAACATTTTCATATATTTTTTTTTTAAAAACGAAGAATATTGGGATTTGGTCTCTTTATTTAGAGACTTCCTCCTACACATGTAAACACATGGTTCAGTTGCAGGAAAAGCAGAACAAAAATTAAATGAAATAAAGACAAGGGATAAAAGAAACTTTCACAAGTTTGTTTAGCTGAAACAATGGGGTGGGACTTTAACTTTTAGGGGTGTTCCTTCCCAGTGTTAGAAACTGAGATATGAAAGCTAGAAGCTAAATGGCACCTTAAACCTAGGTTATGGGCACACTTTTTTATAACAAGAATACAGTGCTGAAATTGCATGAACTGCAGCTAAAATATTATGTTCATTTTTCACATGGTCTAGTCCTTCCCCTGCCCACCCCCTAATATTCTTAAGAGGGTCTCTTCTCCAGCCTTCAGAGAGTAGCTAGAAGTGGGGAGGCAGAAAAAGGTCCTCCTTTCCTTCCACTCTGCAGTTTTAATCTGAAATCTTAGGCTCAGTACTGCGTCCAGAGCTCAGAAACTGCTCGTGCCAATGAAATTCCATTGCAAAATGTGCCTGGAACGATGGGAATTTCGAACACCGTCCCTTCCAAAGTTGCAGAGGATGCAAGGCTGTCACTTATGAAACCTGCTCCCCAAAATTTTCTGTGACTGTAAGATTTTATTGAATTTGCCTCTTGGATGCAGCTGTGTGACCACCCGGGGAAGCACAATTAACTTCCACCAATGTTGTCTGAGGTCCCATGTACACTATACATTTGAAACAGTATCATACCAAAGTAAGCAGTCATGACTTCCCCCAAAGAATCCTGGGAACAATTGTTATGGGTGCTGAGATCCCTCACAGAGCTAAAATTATCAGAGTGCTTTAACACTCAATCCCTCTTTTCAGGTAACTCTGGGAACCATAGCTCTGTGAGGGGAATCAGGTCTTCCTAGCAACTCTAAGCACCCTTAGCGAACTACAGTTCCCAGGATTCTATGGGGGAAGCCATGGCTGTTTTCAGTGGTATGATACTGCTGTAAATGTACTGTGCAGATGGGGCGTGAAGTAGAGTGCAAACATTCAGTTTTGACAAGTTGACTCTCTTTAGGAAAACGACACAGAGGCAATAGTTGTTACCATTTTTAATGAGCTATCTCAAGATACGTGGAGGTTGTGAGATAGCCCAGAGTGATGATGGGGACCTGTCTGATGTTATTTTCACAGAATGGTAAAGCTGCTTTCGCTTGCTTTCCTGCATTGCAGGGGGTGGACTAGATGACTCTACAGTTCTATGATTTCATGCCACCTCATGGATCCCATGAGAGTGCTGGAATGGGAATGAGCCATGTCATGCTCTCCTTGCCACGTGACCTGGGATTCTGGCTTCAACTTTCCAGTAAGGGAATAGCTGTTGGCAAGAATGCCATGCTAAGTTTTGTTCCTGAGAACAAAACCACCAAGAGCTCAGGGCATCTGCTAAAGAAGTCTTGGTGGCACCCTCGAAACTCAAGCCTTTTTGCATTTCCATTTAAAATCTTGATACCAGTATTTCCTCTGTGTTTTGTTTTGCTCTAGTCGTGCCATCCAGCCCAACAATGGCCTCCTCCACTAGTCTCCCTTCTAACTGTAGCAGCTCCTCCGGGATCTTCTCCTTCTCACCAGCCAACATGGTCTCAGCAGTGAAACAGAAGAGTGCTTTTGCTCCTGTTGTTAGACCGCAGACTTCCCCTCCCCCCACCTGTACCAGCACCAATGGGAATAGCCTGCAAGGTAGGCCAACCTGGGCATCATACTGTTTTACATCACCTTTGTTTCTTGCATCTCATCCAAAGGGTGACAGGCCTTGGCAGTCAACAATGTGGCCTGTGCATTCTATGTGTCACCGATAAGTGCCCTCCTTCCCTTGCTTGGCAAAACAGCCTGCTTTCATTGCCCTGTTGAACTGAGATGCTGTGTCTATTTTATTAAAAAAAAAGCATGGTCTGAGTGTTTGCTTAAAATGAGTGATATTGCAGCTTACTAATACCAGCCTTTCTCTTTCTTTCCTTTCTTATTCCTTGTTGTTGTCTTTTATCAGACCAGTCTTTTGTGGACTCTAGCAAGTACTCCACTGCAGGGTCTCTCCAGGGTCTGGCCTTCTCCTGAAGTACGTCAGTCAATCTTCCCTTCCTTTTTTTTAATTTTGTTTTTCCTTTGTCATGTCCACATGTGGAATATCTCTACTAATAGCAGCAAAGTTTGTGGGGGTTCATCACAGAAAGCAAACCACAGCAACATTTGCTTTGCATGTGATAGCAAATTATATATGGCACGTTCTACATTCATGTAAGGTTTCCCAGCTTCTTACCTTGTATGGCATTAGCTCATTGTGATTAATGTTCTGGATGTCAGCTAATTTGTATTGCAAACCCCCGTGTCTCCTCAGAAACCTCTTCAGCTGTTGGAAACCTACACTTTTATGTCATCCCATTGACTTAAACTGATGCTTTCCCTAATACTTCACCGCTTTTCTATATCATTCACATATAGAGCAATCAGATGGCTATGGATTTCCAAACTATCTATGTACCTTAGGTTCAAGTCAAATTTAGTGGGTGCCTGGAAACCCATGCCATGATTCCTGAAAGTAGAGAGTCCTGTTTTGTACTGTGATTTCCCTCCAGTGTTCCAGTCCCACTTGAAGAGTGCTTGAGTCTCTTGTTGGCTTTCATAGCGTACCAAAAGGGACAAGGCACTTTCCAAAAGGGAGCAGACATGGATCATTGTTATCACAGCCAAGTTTGGATCAGGAATATTGGATAATACATACTGGCAGAGTAGGCCTGCTGCTTTCTGTGTTACAGTTGTATTGGCATTGCCTATCCTACATTTCAACATGAAGCAGTTGGGGAAATGAGAAACAGCCAACTGAGGTGGATTTCAGAAATAGGCAAACTCTGGCCCTCCAGATATTTGGGACTGCAATTCCCATCACCCCCTAGCTAACAGGACCAGTGGTCAGGGATGATGGGAACTGTAGTCCCAAATATCTGGAGGGCCGGAGTTTGCCTATGCCTGTTTTAGATACTGATCTGAGATTTTCACTTTGAAGCCCTCCTACAAATGAGGGGGCTTTGTGGCCACGTACCTGCCCCTTATAGTATATTATTAAATTTCTTTTTTCATTTTTTCCTCTCTTTTTATAGTTAATTTGCACATTGCAGATATCAATGTAGATAGGAAGGAAGCTTGTGTGTGCAGGAAAATTCAGATAATTAGTTCTAAGACAGCAAAGAACAATTCACTTAAAAGTGATAAGAGTGCTTATGGTCAGCTACAGTTTTGCCAAATATACGTTCTATGTCAGAGCACTCAAAGTTTGCCCTGAGTCCACCCTCAATAAGGTGATGCCCACATTTGAATAAAAATGCCGTGTTTTGTCTGTATGTCCTAAAACATTACTTGTCATAGATGCATTGGGCTGCACATCCAGCCAATGAGAAAGGGAATTAACACCTTGACGTGTGGTATACACCATAAAAGCAGAATCCGCCCTGTTCACTGGTTGCTGGTGTCTGTTGTTCGTCTGCCCTACTGTGCTTAACCCTCCCTCATAATTACTACACCACACTCTGAAACACTGAGAGGAATATACATTTTCATGCTCACTTAGATAAGAAGAGTTCTCATAATCACCAGCTGCCTCAAACTGTGCCAGAGGTAGAAGAGGTTACTGATGTGTGCTGTAGTTCCCCCTGCCTACTTTCTTTCTTCTATCATCTATCTATCATCTATCTATCTATCTATCTATCTATCATCTATATAACTATCTATCTATCTATCATCTATCATCTATCTAATCTATCTATCTATCTATCTATCTATCTATCTAGCTAGCTAGCTAGCTATCATCTATCTATCTATCATCTGTCTGTCTTCACAGAATGTGGTGACAAATTGTAGATTTTTTTTGCCCCATCGCCTTAAGCCACTTTCCATGAGCTTAATTCAGAAATCGCCTATCCTAAATAGACACATATCAGAGACTCTTTTTGGGTCATGTCATGAATCTCTGAGAGTGAGCAGCCAGCTTTTGCAACCATAGATGAAAACATTCTCAATGTTAAATGTACCAGCAGAATGAAAAGTGCTCATTCATAAACAAAAGGCACTTAATATGCCTAAAGACAAGTGCTTCACCCTGTGTACTAGAAGCTGAACAACCCAGGGCATAAATCTGAAGGCTAAGACAAGTCAGAGTGGGGTTGTTGTTTTTTTTAACCATACAGTATACAGTCTATAAAGAACTGAGCTTATGCAAGCCTTACTTGAAATAAATGATGTTTTGAAGGGAGCTATGCTGGAAAAATTGCACCCAAAGAAAAGGAAAACTCACAGACCTCTTTAACATTCCCTCCACTATTTTGGATTTGCAGTTTAAACTGGGAAGCATTCTCAGTTGTAAGCTCCCCACCCCCATGGTTACAGAAGCTGTGACCTCCTTCTAGAAATAGTATGGGTCAAACATAGTTGTCATAAAGCGTCAGTTCAGCATATTGCTAATCATGGATGATATATTAGACACAAGCCTTATATCTGATCAACAAGTGATCTCTGGTCTATGAACAGATATGCCTTTCCTAGTAACCTCAGTTAGGACACCCACCTACCAATCTGAATAACAGACAGTCCTTTAAATCTCCTAACAGGAGGCAAGACAAGTGATACACCTGGGAGGGAGAGCGTGACAGGGCAAATAATGAGCTACAGTAACACTGTCTCCTGATTTAGTGGAATATTTAAAGGGTCATGCCCAATGTTTGGCTAGTAGTCCTCTCCATTTTTGCAGCTATGCTCACTACGGTGACATTGATTTCTATATTAATATTGTGGAATTAAAATCTGCAGACCTAAAACCTTCCAGTTTTACTTCTGCTTGTGGTGCGAGCAGAGAAATAGAACAGCAGGAGCTTGGAGCTTGCAGTTTTCAAACTGCTGCTTTTGATTTCGCCATGCCCAGGATTTTATATTTCTTGTTTTAAGATACTGGCTGCGTAGGTAGTACATGAACAGAGTGATTTTCACCTCCCAAAATAAAAACAAAAAAATTCCTTCCAGTAGCACCTTAAAGACCAACTAAGTCAGTTCTTGGTATGAGCTTTCGTGTGCATGAACACTTCTTCAGATATTATCTGAAGAAGTGTGCATGCACACGAAAGCTCATACCAAGAACTGACTTAGTTGGTCTTTAAGGTGCTACTGGAAGGAATTTTTTTGTTTTGACTATGGCAGACCAACACGGCTACCTATCTGTATCCCAAAATAAAGCTCATAGTTGCTGTTGGAGATAGAAGTGATCACTTCCTTGGCAAGGCTTTGTACATTTAAAGCAATTGTTTATGCTCTCTAATACATAATTGCAATAATAGTAGTCATGCATTGTGCAACAATGATTCAGATCTGCTCTGCTAAAATTGTACATGCACTTTTGCAGATAACCATGCCAAGTGTGAAAAGCCATATCCATGAGAATAAAACCATGGGTGTCATATACCAGATAGGCAGGGTATAAATATAATAAAATCAGCAGCAGCAGCATCTACTAGAACAGGCTTCCTCAATCTCAGCCCTCCAGATGTTTTGAGACTACAATTCCCATCATCCCTGACCACTGGCCCTGCTAGCTAGGGATCATGGGAGTTGTAGGCCAAAAACATCTGGAGGGCCAAGGTTGAGGAAGCCTGATCCAAGCCCTTCACTAGAACAACAGTCATATTTCATTGGTAGTGGTGTTTTTAACCACACAGTTTTTGTGTGGAATATAGAATGAAATCTTTTTTTCTTTTTTTCTTTTATAGATCATCATCATCATAGGTTATCCTTATATAAATTAGAACATGATGGAGACATAGAATTCATTTTGGTTTTGTAAAAATACATTTTGCTTTTGTCAGGTTTTGGATGGGGGAATCCTGTGATATTTCCCTTTTCAGAATCAATTTCACATTGAACCAGAAAAAAAGCCTAGGTGGTCCTGTAACCAAGACACTTAAAGTACAAAAGTAGCATGATAAGGCCTTGGCAGAATGGAAATAAGAAACCTTTTAAGCAGAAAGAAATTCCGAACGTCATTCTGCCTTTTGACTTGTAATTTAATTCAGAAGTATTAGGCTTCTTCAGCAATAGTAATGGTAGCTGTACTTTGAAAACCTTCCGCTTATGCTGTGTTAATATCCATTTCTCTTCCACTGGCACAGTTTCTTGCATTTAGCCATAGTGAAATGTTAAGATTTCCTAAAAGGAGAAATCATATTTGCTTAGAAAATCATTGCAGAGTTAACAAATGCCCAATACAGAAAATCTGCAAAAACATTTTATTCACTTCCAGGTGCTCCTTTATTGTTAACAGCCTAATAATGATGTTCTAGAAAGGACAGTCAAAATTACCTATATGGGGTAAGGTGTAGTAAGTGCAAAAGTGATACAGGTTAGCCACAGAGAGTTTCTCCCACCCAGCATGATACCATACGTCTAGCAATTTCTTAGTGAAGTTTCCAAAATCCACAAGAATCTTAGTAAGCCACCACTCTGATTGGACACAGAATGCCTTAACTACCTCTTAGGAAAGAATTCCTAGTATCATCTGGGCTATAACATTAGTCTGGTATATGTGGTGCCATAGAGTGCTATCGCCCCTTTAAGACTGGTTTATGGGAATTGGTTAGAACTTCAGAAGAAATGAGCTTAGATACAGCTGTCTCCCGTAAAAGGCTTCAAGGCTGGTGTCACAAGGTAATTGGGTGGAAGAGGTGAACACCCATGGTCTTGCACCCACGTGCACCGACCCCTCTCGCTCTCCAGGCTTCAGTGAAAGCAACGTGTAGCCTCCGGAGCGCAGAGGGAACACTCCCTCTGTGCTTTGGAGGCTTCGCGTTGCTATCACTGAAGCCAGGGAGCCTGCGTTTGCTCCATAGGACACACACACATTCCCCCTTAATTTTTGGAGGGGAAAAAGTGTGTCCTATAGAGCAAAAAATACGGTATTTGGGCTTTTGATAGCAACTTGTTCTGTTGCTCAGCCTACTGAGATTTAAGTGTAAGCGTTTATGTTAATTAGCTGGATATGTTAGTGTTTGTTCTCTTACCTTCTGAGCTACTTTAATCTGTGTGATTATTTGGAGTTTTTCCTCTCTTGTAAAGTTTTGTTTTAGTAAAGTCTGTGTATGATTTTTATGAAATTTGGTCTGGTCTGAGTTCCTGGACCCTTTAATTTTGACCATGGTTTTTGGAGCAAGGGTCATCCAGTACAGCAGTACATGATAATTCCCCCAGTATGAATTAAAGCAAACTGTATTTATTCTGCATATATTATACATAGCACTTCAGTGTGGAAGGGGGGGGGGCTTATAAAATGGGCAAAAAGCATAATGCATAAATGCACAGCCATTGTTATGGCTGTAACCCTGTGAAAGTTTTTAGTGTGGCTCTAAGCTTAATTCCCAATTTTATTGCTGATTTTAAAGATATCATTCCACTGCTCACCCTTACTCCTGCTCTTCCCACCACCAGCATGTGGTTCCCAAAAAGCTGCTAAGAAGGGCATATGGCAGTCAGAATGTAAAATGGGTTCCCACTCTTGTCTTGGAAGGTTTTCCTGGTCACAACCCATGGCTGCACTGCAGCCCAGTTGGTGGAAGCACCAGGAGGAGACAGCCTCAAAAGATGACCTCAGTGAAGAGGCAAACTGGTGTGGAAAAAAGGCAGCCTTTCAAGTACTGTGGTCTAATGCCATGGAGACGTTCAGCAGTTAGTAAATGTTCATTCAAAAAAATTAATTTGCCCTCACAAGATGTAGTAGAATTCATTCCCTGAAGACCTAGTGATGGCCACCAATTGGCTAGACAAATTCATGGTGGATAAGGATAGCAATGACTATGTTCTGCCTTCACTGTCGAATGAATATGCTTCTGAATACCAGCTGCTGGAATTGTAAGTGCATAGAGTGTCGTTACACTCAGGTCTTGCTTGTTGTCTTCCCATAAGGCATCTGGGTGGCTACTGTGAAAATAGGATGCTGAACTAGATGGGCCTTTGGCCTGGCTCAGCAGCTGGTTCTTATGTTCTAATGTTTCCTCTAGCTTGGAAATATCAAGATCATTCCAAAACTGTTGACATAGTAATAGCTTTCCTGTGTCTCGATAAGCCATCTTTCCTGCTACTTCCAAATTTTTAATAAATATTTAAACATTCAAAATGTTAAATAGTGCAAAGTTTAACCTGTGACCATATTCTTATATGTGTTCCTTCTTCCAAAATCTCTGATCACAGTTTCATCAGAGATTAAAGAAATATGTTGCTTGTAAAGGCTTTATTCACACTATGCTGGTCTTTTGAAGAATCAGGAAAGAGACTCCAGATTTATTTTTAAAGGAAATGGCTGTTGTGCTACCACAACAGGTCATATCCTTATGATGCCTAGTTCCAAATGCATAATTTATTTTCATCCTTTCGTCTTTTGTTTTACTTCATTTAGTCATTGCTGTTTACTTAAACTGCCTCCCTCTTGCTGATTAGTCTTGTAATTCATGCACATATGGCGATGTTTGTGGAGTAAACATTCCTTCCCACTCCCTGGTCTGCAAGTCTTTCACATTGCTTGGTTCTTATCAAATTAATGCAACTGCAATTAAAGCACAGTGAATTTGAATCAGTTATGGGTCTGAGTTCTTCCCCAAGAAATCTGCCCAGATGTTTGAGATGGTATGCAGCTGGCATTTTAAAGAGGTGACCTTGTGACCACAGTCACCACCAACTATATGTAACTCCCAGCTTAAGGATGTGTTTCCTTACACTAGGTCATTTTGGGCATTACATAGAAAGGCTGAGACCAGATTATCATTGCAGATCTTTCTAGGTCTAAATGTCCAAACATCCTGATGCATGAATGGATTAATTTGAAGTGAGTCAATTTTGTCCCATTGCCGTCAATGTGATTTTAAATTGGCTTAAAAGGACAGACTCTAGCTTAATTTGTCTGAAGACTGGGCTGAGTTATTTGAGTCACCATGTGATGCAAAACACTCTACTGAAGATGTCTTGGGGGGGGGGGGATGAATTCAACTTTAGTGGGAAATTATTTATCAGTCACAAATGACATCTTTTCAAGGGCTGAACTGGAATGGGATATATAGCTTTCAGCTGTGGTGTTACTGCTTCCTTGTAGTGGCAGCTCCTTCATAGCAGTGGTAATTTATGCAAGCCCTAATTACCCGGGCAAGCCTCCTAGCATGGCAATTTTCAATGCCAACATCACACATACATCGTGGCAGCTGGCAAGCTAACTGCACAACCTGAGAGACTCATATATTCAACATTTGCATACATTATTGCTTCCAAGTGAGCCAGATTTGCGGCAGCATAATGCCACCGCAACCAGGTGTAAACCATTTATACAGCTAAAAAAAGGCAAGGGCTTCTGGACTGTTCACTAGCTGGCTTGTTTGAAATCAGGGGGTTTGTGTATTGCCAAGAAAAATAGAAACCCAAGGGCTTGGAGTCACGCAGAATACAGAACATTATAAATGTACGCATGATTTTGGCAAAATGAATACAAGTTTTCTTGCTGCTCCACGACACTAGAAGTTGGGCTCACCCAAAGACACTGGCTGGCAGTAGATTCACAACAGGCAGAAGAAAATACTTCTTCATGCAATGTGTCATCAAGCTTATGGAGTTCACCACCACAAATAGTTGTGATGGTCATTGTCTTGGATGACCTGAAAACATGATTAGAGACTTTCATGAAGGTTAAGTCTGCCAATGGCTATTGACCATGATAGCTAAATAGAATATCCAAGTCCAGAGGGAGTATATCACAGAATATTAGTACTGTAGTGGAGGCAACAATATTTGGGAAGGGCAATTGCCTTCATGCTCTGCTTGCAGGTTTCTTGAAAGTATTTGGCAGGCCACCATCAGAAACAGGATGCTAGACTAGAGAGACCTTTGGTCTGAACTTGTTATGTTCTTACATAGATGGCCACAATAGTTTGAGACTATGTTGGGTTGGGGGTTAAGGATTGCCCAAAGTTACAGTTTGACAGTTGAGAGTTTTCTTTGTGATCAAAGTATGTTGCAGTTACATTTTAGTATTTGCAAGTTCCTTTACAATGACACCCCATCCTCCTACCTTTAAAACAAATAAAAGAGGAACCATATTTGTAAGCAGCCATCTGATTTTTTTAAAATTATAAAATGTTGATTTTAATTGCCATTGAACAGACTTTTTACTGAAATGTGCTTGATTATTGTAAAACTTTCTACTGATTTCTTAAAGCTTAAGGAACTTTGGATTGAAGTTTGGACTGACCTTCATTAAGCATGTGTCTTAATGAAAGATGTAAGTCTCCTGTAAGCATTACATGGGAATTACATCCCATTAAATATGCTTGGGAGATGTATTATCCCAAGCCCTTAAAAAAAAAAATCCGGGCATATACATATGAAATAAGGCCTAAATCCAGCACAGAATTAGGCATGCTTAAATAAAAATCTAAATTGCAACACAGATGAATGAACTGCTAGAAAATATTTGGAATGTTCTCTTTTACAGAATGATTTATCTCTCTCTTTTTTTCTTCTCCTCCATTTAACAGCTATATCTGGCATGATAGTTCCCCCCATGTGAAAGGATTGCCTTGAAGAATTTTACTAATGAAGAACTTGGATTCTGCTTCAGAACAAAGTCTGACACAAGTCCCAGAGCGAAACTTTTAACTCAGGCCTCTCTCTCTCTCTCTCTCTCTCTCTTTCTTCCTTATTAAGGAAAAAAGGAAGAATCTCACAATAATTGCAATGTTTTTAACAAAATAAAATGGTGGGGGGGAACCCGTCCTTACAAAATAATACTGAAATTTACCCGGAGCCTGCAAGTGGAAGGTATTACTTTGTGCTGTCTATCCTAGGTTCTTGGGGGAGACATTTATTTTGTGTCATGAAGAAAAATCCACTTGTGTCTTCTTGGTTTTCGATTAACTCAGTCACTATTTGTCTTTTACAAATCATAATGGGAAAAGGGGTGCCATCACTAGGGACTCTTTTTTAAAAGGTGTAATGAAGGGAAATAAAGTGGCAACACTTTTTTAAAAAAAAACAAAACAAGTTTGTGTGGAACAGAAGTAGAAGTGCCAGAATAGGGGGGGGGGGTGGTTGTTTTTCTTTCCTTAGAAGAGTAATGGCAGTGCCAGTTAAGGGTTGGCTTATTTGTGTTACTCCTCCAGCGACAGTTCACTCATCTGATGTTTTGCATTCTTGGGAGGTGTGTGTGTAGTTCTGTGGGGTATGTATACACACACACGTGCATATGCACACATAAATGCACACACAATTACCACATTAGGATTCCATTTTAGAGGCAGTGAGAATTTTTTTTGGGGGGGAGGGGGGCATCTTTCTTAGAATATTGTACTTAGGTGACTGTGTAAATAATGCAAGACAGAAAAATTAGCAAAAGTGTAGCTAAGGACATGCATATCCCACCTTTTACCTTGGAAAACCCAGTGCCTCTGGATATAATGCTAAAAACTGCAGAATTAGATTAGCATGGCTCTCTCTCTTTCTCTCTCTGTCTTTAGCTTATATCAAACTTTTCCAAATGAGTGGCCTCCTTAAGTACAGTTTAACCCTGTCTACACATACAAATCTCTTTGGGATCTGGTGTGGCAGGACAAAGGCACAAATGTGAGCCACTTCATTGCATTTCTGCATATTCACAACGGAAATATATTTCCTAGCTTACTTACATGGGGTTTTTGGTTTTGTTTGTTGGGGCCAGGGGCAGAAGACAACTTCATCCTGCCGTCCCAGAGATGGCCCAGAAGCACACATGCACACAAAACGACATGTCCGTATCAAGCTGCAATTGCTTTTATATCAGTCAACCCTTTTGGTTTGCGACATACTCTCTTAAGCAACAGGTAGTGGCATTTTTTTTATACATAGAAAATTAAAATATGAAAAAAGGGCGGAGGAGACAGAGTGTTATGTGAAGGTTTGCAAAGTAAACCCTCACATGAATTTAGCTCTCATTATGTAGGGAGCATACTTAGTTGACGGTGCAGAAAACCTCTAAGGATGCATTTACCTGATTGTTTTCCCCTTTGCCATTGCGTTTTGTATGTAGTTATAAATACTGTAGATCTTTTGGGGTGATTTTTTTTTGGCCAAAGTTATTGTTCTATTTATACAATTTAATGTCTTAAGACAGTTTTTTCAATCACATACACAGTCACACACGAAAATTACTGCATATTTTGCAAAATGAGCTCACTACCTTTAAGATTGCACATGCTTGCAAAATGAATTAAAGAAAAAAAGCTTTTTTAAAAAGAAGAATTTTGTAAAATATCCATATAAATAATGTATTTATCTTTGGAATTTGTACATTGCTTTTTCCCTGCAGCATCCCAGTTTATTTTATTGTGTATGTTTGCTATGTGAAAAGTGCTAATTTGTTTGGTCATTCACAGGTGTATTAGCTGTTTAAATGTGATTTTAATACAATTCATTTATAGGGTTTTTTAGTAATTGTTTTAAACCATGCTTCCATTTTGGTTTAATTTTCACTCAAAAGCCATTGTCTATTTTTGTATTATTTGTAAGTTAAGAAGGTTTTTTTCCCCAATATATGGCAAAAGGTAGCATATTATTCTTGTAGCATTTAGTTATGTAGGTTTAAAAAAGTATCCTTTGCTTTTGAGGCTTATAAAAAAAAATCTAATGCTGTTTTACTCTATTAATATGCATGGAATCTCTCCCCTTTGGAGTGACGCATTTTTTGTGCATTAAATATGGGGAGAAACTTCATAGAAATCAATGAAAATACTTTCTTTCTTGTCTGCTTGTATATTTCTCTGTCTTTCACATGAATATAAACCAGCAGATTGGATGCCTTAACAATGCAAATCATATTCATTTCACTTGTACATTGTACTGCGCACCAGAACTGTCAATCATCACTAACATTCTAAGGAGAAAAAAAAGGAATTTGAAAAGCACAAAAGAACTGTTTTGTTACCTTAAGACAATGTGACTTTTTTCTAGCCAAGCAACAATGCTGCAACTGTGCATGCTTCCTGTTTGAATTTTGCAATTGATTTCACTCAGATATCACTGTGTGATCTTTTGGGAAGGGGAGTGGGGGTTGGGGGGAGGAGAGAAAGAAAGAAAGAAAAAATCCATAAGGTTTTTGCCCCTAGAACAATAAGAACACACTCACATATAAAGAAACTGGAAAATATAAGGAATATCAATGTATTGCTTCTCTATCGTTCAAACATTTATTAATTCACATAGTAAGCAACGGCACTGCAATGTAATCAAATTTAAAGCCATATTTTGTCCAGTGATGCCCTCCACTGAACCCATTCAGACAGAGTTGCACCAGTTTAGACATTCATACAAAGTCATATACATGTATAACCCCTTTCCTTCAACGTCCAAAGATCCTTTGAACAATAGGTAGAATTTGTTTCTCCAAGTATTTATAGCGCGCTGATAAAAGGAAATTTATATTTAAAAATCTCCCTGCCCCAAATAGATCCTATGACTTTTACACGATTCTTAAAGATGCCGCTCTTAACAGAATATGGCTTTAAGTGGAAATGACCATGTTTCAGTCTTTACAAAGTGAAGCCTCTGATTGGCTGAGTTGTGTGGAGGATGCCCATTTCCTCTCCAGTGTACCAGGCTGCATCTAAAATGAAGTCATCTCTGAATCTACTAATCGTTCACCTTCTTAACTAAACCTTTTGGAATAGACACACACACTGTACAGTTCTATTGTTAGAGAAAACTAACTACTGTAGAGATTGTTATAATTTTTTTGCAGAAATTCAAGCTGTAAAAACTTTTCAACTTTCACAATATTTAATTAAAGTTACTTCCTGTCTGTGAGTGCAGCTCCTGGCTGTGTATTTATTCATTTGGCTCTGCGAAGTCGACAGACAACGAAAAGTGCTGGATGTCAGACAGCGGCAATGGAATGGACACCCCTCCTGCATTCTGTTGTAAAATGTGAAGCAGCAAAAATAGGGGAAAGAATGCATCGTGGGCTGCTTATGATAAATCCGCTGTAGGGGAAAAAATACATTCTGTACTTACAGCTCTGAAGAGAACCACCATGATCTTGGGGCTCTGTTATGCATCTCAGGAGCTATGGGGCATAAATGGTCCACTTGTGGCTAGCCCAATGTCTTCAGTGTTGGGAAATGCTTCATGTACATGGAGGGAGCATAGTTCAGTGGTTTGTCACATACTTTGTAAACAGGCAGTCACAGGTTCAGTCCCGGGATCTCACTGAAAGAACGTAAGAACAGCGTTGCTGGATGGATCAGACCAAAGTCTAGTATCTTGTATCCAGCAGTAGCTAACAGCAGTGGCTAACCAGATGTCCATTGGAAGCACACAGACATGGGTACAGCCAGGGCTTTTTTTCAGCTGTAACTCACTGGAACTCAATTCTGGAACCTCTCAAGTGGGCATCATTGACATTATAAGATAACAAGGGAGACATTTATGCTGAGTTCCAGCACTTCTTTTTCTAGAAAAATAGCAGTTACAACAGTCTTGTTCTGCTGTTGTTTCCCTCAAGCGGCATTCAGGAACACATTACCGCTGATCTTGAGGGGGTTGTATACATCCATCTAGACCATTGATAGGGCAATGAAAAGGCCTTATCATCCATCAGTTTGTCTAACCCCATTTTAAGGTTGCCTGTGAGAATATAAAAGGGTTTCCTAGAGTGGCAATGGAAAAGACCCAGAGGCCTAAGAGAGCTGCAGTCAAGAGTAGGCCGCAGTGCATGGTCAAGTAGTCTGACTCGGTATAAAGCTACTTCACATACAATAAATGGCTAACCTAAGGTTGTCCAGATATTTGCCAGACTCCCATCTCCCATCAGTCCCTGCCAGTACAGACAGTGGTTGGGGGATGATGGTAGTTGTAGTCCCAACAACATCTGGAGGGCCACAGGGTTACCATTCTTCAAAATAGAAGAGTATTGGGCAACCCAAAATGCTTCAGAAGGCCATGAATCACAGTACAGAGATATGTGATCATCTAATGAGGCGGTAATTTCATGACATCATTATTTATCAAACAATATAGTACTACGTCATGAGTCACCCAATGTGGAAAAGTTCTCTATATTTAAATTGGAGAGAAGTAAGTATATGTGCCTAACACCCACATTAAAAACAATGAGATACTCAGCATGGTCCCAACTCATGCTTAATCAAAAGTAAATTCCACTGTATTCAATGGACCTTGCTTCCAGGCAAGTGTGCAAGGACTGCATACACAGCTTTAGCTGTACTGTACCCACAGTGCCCTGGAATGCTAGTTTTCAAAATACTGCTCCCTCTGCTACTAAAATCTGATGGTCCCATCACTATCATTTTGGAAGCTACACCAAAATAAGGTAATGGATTTAGAGGACTTATCAGGTATGAAGAATATTAGTATGTAAATACAAACACACAGAGAGCAGTGTTCGAAACTCCCATTGTTCTAGGTACATTTTGCGACAGGGAATTTCATTAGCACAAGCAGTTTCTGAGCTGTGGGCGCAGTACTGCGCCTAAGATTTCAGATTAAAACTGCAGAGGAGGACCTTTTCTACCTCTCCACTTCCAGCTACTCTCTGAAGACTAGAGAAGAGACCCTCTTAAGAATATTAGGGGAGTGGGCAGGGGAAGGACTAGACTATATGAAAAGTGAACATAATATTTTATCTGCAGTTCATCTGTATTGTTATTTAAAAAGCGCACCTAGACATTCCATTGTTGAAATGAAATATACTCGGGAGTCGAGAGTGGATTTCATGCTCTTTATTCAGCTCATAGTGGTGAGGAGGAATGCAAGTTCCCCCAGAATGTCTGCTTTATATACATCATTTACACAATGGGCCCCACGTGATTGGCTAATTCCAGGATTCACCTGTAGGCCAATCAGGTTGCGGATTCACTTCCACCTGGAGCTGGATTGAGTGGCTCCTGTGGACCAATCAAACTGCTGCATTCTGAATCCCATTGTTCTAGGACCAATCAGACTGCTGCCTTTTGGATCCTATTCAACTTAGTACACAACAGCCCATAACCTAGGTTTAAGGTGCCATTTAGCTCCTAGCTTTCATATCTCAGTTTCTAACACTGACACACAGAGAGCAACACAAACAGACATGTACTATTGGCTTGCCAAGAACCTATGCTAAGTGACTCCCAGAACCTTCAGAATGTGAAGGGCAGTTGAACAATTTAGTATTGCCAATATTGAGGTGGTGAATATGAGTGATACATCAAAAGCATCACCAGCAAGTGTTTTTGAACCACTTGTATTCCAAATGTTTGTTTTACATTTGGGACTATAGGTGTTATAAGTTTAGTTCCAAAAGGTGATTATGTGAAGCAGCCCACAGTCTAAATCTGTCACTGATGAATGTGGAACAGGTGATGAGCATCCATTTCATAGAAGAGATAGAACAAGTTTTAATTTATTCAAAATCTGAATGGCTTGGTTAATATTAGCTTGAGCATGTTCACTCCAGCACCTGGGATAGTAAATTCACGAGAGAGGCTAGAGCTGGTCTACAATTCTGCCTAAATACACAAAACATGTAATAAAATCTGAAGCACGAACAGCCATTCACCATATGGGGAGGGCTGTAGATTAGTAGATGAGCACTACTGCCTACTTTGCATGCAGAAAGTCCCAGGTTAATTACTTCTTTTGCCCTTCATAGTCATGTTTAATATAGAATACAAAATCTTTCTGATTTCTTCCTGTCATGTATTATTACCCCCATATGCCTCTTGCTTATACGGCCACAAGTTCAAGGTATTCTGATTACATCACTTGTGTGACTACTGGCAAACTTCTGGAAAAGAATTTCAAATTCTTGTCAGCAGGTTACAACTTAATGACTGTCAGTGACCTCTCCCATACCAGCATGTCAGAGACTATATTTATCAAACAATGTCATATCTGTGATTTTAGTTCTGTGTGTGAACACACATGTGTGAACACACAGTGCTATTTTTCTAGAACTCACCATGAACGCCTCCCTTGTTCTATTATAATGGCAATGTCGCCCACCTGAGAGGTGCCAGAACTGAGTTCTGGTGAGTTCCGGCGGTAAAAAAAGCCCTGCAAACACACACACAAATACAAACACAGAAAGAGAGAGAATGTCCAACTTTAGACTTAGCTCTGAGTCTACAGCAGGAGTAGGGAACCTGTGCCCCTCCCCAATGTTGTCGGACTCCAACTCCCATCAGCCTCACTCAGCATGGTCAATTTTCAGGGATGGTGGGCCTACTGAGTGCAAGGGGTGTGCAAGAGTTAATAGTTAACCTGAGCCATTGTGGTGCAGTGGTAAAAGTGGCAGACCAAAACAGAGATCCAGGTTCAAAGCTCTACCCACCCATGAGGCCTACTGGGTGACCTTGGGCTCACCACATACTCTCAAGCTTGACCTATCTCACTCGGTTGCTTTCAGGATAAAATGGGGGACACACCAAACAATAACAAAATTAATATTTCTACCCCACCCAGTGTTAAACAACAAAACAGAACAATACTGTTTCAAAAAATTGTAAACAATAAAAAACATTGAAAACATTAAACTGATACTGCCTTGAACTTCCTGGAAGAAAGGTGGACTTTAGATGGAATAAATACACCCTGAGGACAAACTATTTGTCACCACGCCATCTCCCATTCCATCTATCCCAGACTTCACAGCTGGCTTGTCAGAGTGCTTCTCATTTTCCCACCACTGGGCTTGGCTCACTGTGTGGTGATAACCTTCTCTGGTGTGGCCCTCCCAAGTGAGGGATACCTTCCTCCTGGAGGTGCAGACAGTGGAGATTCTGATGAGATCCCACCATCAATTAAAAACAGCCTCATTCTCTCAGGCCAGTTGCATAGCATGGGGGGCTGGGATCCATGGCTCCGGGCGCAAAATTCTGAGGGGGCACAACCCGAAACCCCTATGCAGTCCACCAGCTTCTATAGGGATCCCCACCCCATCCTAGTGAAGGTGGCAGAGCAGCTCAGGCCCACAGTGAGTGAGTGTGGACAGAGGAAGGGAGGCAAGGGACAACCCCAGTGTGGCCTGGCCTGGTGCTGCTCTCTGTGGGAATTGGTGGGATTCACCCACCAAAGTCCATGTCAGCTGGCCAATCCCTGCCCCCCCATGCATGCAGGCAGGTGGCACAGCACTGCCCCGCTTGGCTCAGGGGCCCGTGCTCCAGCTTGCCTGCCCTGGGTGCTGGCAACCCACGCTATGCCACTGTCTCAGGCATTTGGAGTGAGTTAGAAGTCTTAGGTAGTCTTAGGCCTAAATCACTTTGATATGACAAAGGGCAGCCTATATGTTTTAGAAGTAATGTAATATAAATATTAAGGTCTCCAAAATGGCTAAGATTAGCCCTGCTTTTAGCTTGCTATGTTATGGAAAGCCCTCCTGACGTAGCAACACCCTCAGGATTTGCAGTGACCTGCACAGGATATTTTACCATAGTTTATTTGTTACAGATACAGATAATTGGAAAGATGAAGAGTGAGGAAAACTGACATTGCTTTTTTTAAAAAAAATAAATCAAAGGCGTCTAGGGTAAAATTCATGTTAGTTTTCCAGTGTGGTTATTGACACAAAGCTGTTCCCTTAGAGTGGCTCAAACACTGCACTGGAGACACGCAGAGAGAGGGGGAGGGGGCAATGGTGGGGATAGGCTGGACCTCTTGAGTGTTTCCCACATCAGTTCCCCCTCCCGCAGCCTGCACCTTATCAGAGCAAAGGTAACCCATGAATCAGGCAACAGCTTAATGGTACCACTTGAAGCCTCTCAAATGGCAGTGGGAACTTCCTGTAGGAATGAAATCCTGCTAGCATATTTATCCTGAATAGACTGCTTTGTAATGTTAGAGTATGATGCCATTCCAGATCAAAGAAAGAAAGAAAGTAGAAGCAGAGCTCCATAAGGTAATAGCCTATTCACAACAATGGCTCCTCACTTTCCCCTGGATGGCAGTGCTCATGCTAGTTAAGGAAAGAATAATAGTTCATACCCCTTGCTCAGCAACATTTTTAGCTAAATCTGCTCCTAGACTCCCAGACAGCACAATGGCCTGGAAATCTGCTAGTTTATCCACAACAATGTAATGTCTTCCGTTGAAGTCTTTAAAAACGTTATCTTAAAAATATTTTAGGCACTGATTTCTTTAACAACAAAAACGGCTTCACTTAAAACAAGTCAAGGAACAAATAAGAGTAGCAGGCAGCACACACACCCTTTGCACTTACAGCAGCTGTGCCGAACCTATTGCCTGCGGCCCTAATGTACAATGTTGGGTGTGACACAAGTAAAGACGTGGATGGGCAGGAAGTGGGGGTTGCAGTCACCACCCATCAGCAGATTGGCGGCACCTGCAAAACCCCATTCATGACACTATGAAAGCACAACAACCTGTAGCTTGCAAGGTGCTGGTCCTTCGCCAGCATGGTTTGCTTTCAGTGTGATGTCAGGTGAGTGGTCCCACCCACATGTCCAACTTGGCTGACCCCTAGAGTATGATCAGTTCCACTGGGCAGCTCCAGCTCCCCACCCTTGACTTACCATTGTAGGGTGTCATAAGGTTTTGTGGAAGCACAGGCACGTAAGCAGGCAAACCATTGAAAAGATGGTGAACGATGAAAGACAGAAACAGGACATTCACAAACATCTCTAGGCAACCTCAGAGGTAAACCAGGTCACACAAGCATTTTTTCAGAATAATCTCAGATATTCCACAACAAGCCTCCACTTCAGGTCTTTGGAATTAAGGAGACTGAGCTTTAGAAAGTGGTTCAGAAAGCTACAGACAACTAGAATCATCCAGCAATAATATTTCTAGGAATGTGCTCAGGCTCCCATGTGTCAATGTGTAGCATTTTGCTCCTCTTTCTATCCCAGTCATGCCCTCTGAGTGTTAAACAATACAGAGCAACCTTCTAACAGCTCTTAATATATATTTTATTTCAACTATCACTCTTATTTGGCAGGTGAGTTATTCTGCACAGCAGGTGTTCCTTAATGGTGTTAAAGAATAAACAGAACTTAGTGATGGTCTTACATACCCATTAGCTAATGGATTACTAAGCAAAAGGGACTCATGTTTAACCTCCCTGCACTTAGCCCACTGTTGAGAAAAATGTGAAAAAAGTATAAACCAACACTCCAACTGCAGTTCTCAGGACCCATGGGAGGTGAGCTCAAACTTTAAATGCAGTTCTTTTGATAGACAGGTGAATGAATGTGGCTATCATTATGTAATCACGCAGCCTGGGAACTATTTATTATCCATGCAACATGTAGCTGTGATTTTTTCAAAAGCCCTTGACCTGCCTGAGAGAGGCAATGCTATTAGCATTGCTTTAAGGACCATGCAGAAAGGATTAAGCAGAGCAAAACTATAGAGTTGATCACGATGGCTCCCATTTCTACATTCCACCTGAACCCAGTAGATAATGATGCAAGAACTGACAGAAGCACGTGACAAGGTTCCCATTCTCTCCTCTGTCCAACAGCACAACTTACACACCTTAACTGGCACAGTCCCATTGGGCTTCTGGGTTTTCATAGCCTCTCATCATCCAGTTTTCAGTTAGCCATGTAGCATATTGATATTCACCAGCATTACCACCTTTTGTCTATTTATGCAGCAGGATCCTTTTTCCTTCCATGCCTACTACTGATCAACTCTTCACGCTAATGTGACTGCTAGATTAGATTATTTATTGCAAGGATTAGACAATTTCATAGGTCTATCAACAGCTATGAGCTATGGAATAAGAGGTGTGGAGCAAGAGTTCGGGGTAAGAGAACAGATAACTCAAGAGCAGTCTAGAACCACCTGGCTATTGGAAACAATCTAGAATGCTGGAGTAGGTGGACCTTTATTATGTTCACACTTTGCTCAGCAAATCACTCCACTGTACCTAGAGCCACCTTGACATTTGTCCTGCCTCTGAGGGAGGATGAATTGGCAATCGGCCCTCTGCAGCCACACAGCCTCACTGGACTCCAATGGCAGGAAGCAACAGAGCTGCATATTGGTGACCCCTCACCCCAAACTTCCTGATGACATCTCCCAGCAGTTTCATCTGTTAAAAGAGTATGAGGGACAAGATGGAACCTTGTGGAACCCTACAGCACAACTACCATGGGTCTCAGCAAAAGCCCCCCCCCCCCAATGATAGTCTCTTAAACTAAAACTGCAGAGTGAAACACTCTATCACTATGCCTCCAATTCCCAACCCACAGAACTGGTACAGGAAAATATTGTGGTTGATGGTATCAACACCCACTGAGAGATCAAGGAGAAGAAACAGCAAAGTGTGGAAACATAGGCTGTTAGACTTTTAAAATATGCCCTTTCAAGTGAGGTCCAAAATGCCCCTTAAAAAGCTTTTTTGCTTTTTAAAAGAGTTTCTCTCTTCCCCCAGCATAGTGACCATGTTTGGCAAATTAAAAATGGTTTACTTACAAACTCTCTAAAGGTGAGATTTGTGTGCTTCAGAAAGTCGCACAGGCAGCAAAATTTGGCTGAGTTACAAACTCAAGAATGGGTGATGAGAGCCAGGTGGTGGAGCAACCAGCTCAAACCTCTTCACATGCTGAGCTTCTCTGATAGGCTGGGGGATGTTCCTCCCAGGTGAGGGGATGTGATGTAACTAAGCCTAGCTTAGTTACAGCTTCCTGCATTAACCCCTTCATGCATTGATTAGACTTAAGCAGGGAGTTGCCATATTTCAAAACATAACATTCCTGACGCCCACAAAATTGTTGAGCTGTTTGGGGAACAAGCCCAAATTGTTTAAGCTTTTGGAGCTGTTTCTGCTATGTTTTCCAATGCGTTGCCATATCTCCAGGTTTTCCCTGACAGTTTGACAATTTGGCAAAATTCCCCCAACGCCATTTTTACACCCGAGAACCAGGACATGTCAGGAATGTTGGTAAGCATTCTTAGGTGAAGTTTGGACTTCAATATTATATATATATATATTTTAAATACCTGAACTAATTTCCCTGGATCCCATATCCTAGACACCAGACTGATCGCTAGTAAAATTCCTCTAAGGTTGATTCCTGGAATTTCACTCTGGATTTATACCCATGTTCTCTTCTTAAACTAAAAGGCCATGTAGCTGGGACAGCAATGTAGTAAATGTTAACTAGAGGGCTGGTGAAGTTTTAGGCAGGCCAATGTGGGAGTTAGCAATAGTAAAGCTCTAGCTGTTTTTAATCTTGCACGTTGTTCTTCTGTGTGAAGTTTAATCACTAAGTTGCATTTTCATATTATATATTGTTTCCCATATGTTCATTAGTTACATATTTTGTTCATTATTTCTCCCTTTCCTGAGGATACATTCATGTATAAAGTTGATACTATTACACGTACATCTTCCATAAACCACTGGGGCAATTTAAGAGCCTCATTTTCACCACCACTGGTGTTCTTCCAGTTGTATAGGATCCCAAGCCCCCTCATTCCCCTGACATCCCACAATCTCATGTCCTTTACATTTTCATTTCATTTTCCATTATCATTTCTACTGAACTATCCTGAATTTTCTTTCTTTTGTCACTTCCTAGACAGAGCTACATGAAAATAAGTCTCCAGTTCCAGTGGCGTAGCGTGGGGGGTGCAGGGGGGGCCGGCCACACCGGGCGCAACATCTGGGGGTTAGGGTTAGGGGGCGCAAATCCACGGGTTAGGGGGTGCAAATTACTTGCCTTGCCCCGGGTGCTGACAACCCATGCTACGCCACTGTCCACTCCTAAACACACTTACCAGGGAGTAAGCCCCATTGAAAACATGGGAATTTCATCTGAGATATATCATTTAAATTGATGAAATAACCCCATAATGTTTTAAGTCTCAGTTAGAACATTACATCTTGTCCTTATAAAAGAATGTGAAGGGCAATTACTACGGAATAATATATGGATTTGGAAAATTAGGTTCTAAGTATTTAAAACTTTTATATCTCACCTTTCATGGCAGCTTACAAAAAAAACTGAAATACAGAATATATAGACAAAAATAAATACTAAAATCAAGTTAGAATCAAAAACTAAAACATCATTATAGTCATACCTCGGAAGTTGGACAGAATCCGTTCCGGAAGTCTGTTTGACTTCCAAAACATTCAGAAACCAAAGCATGGCTTCAGATTGGCTGCAGGAAGCTCCTGCAGCCAATCAAAAGCCGCAGAAACCCTGTCAGACGTTCAAGTTCCAAAGAACGTTTGTAAACCGGAACACTCACCTCCGGGTTTGCGGTGTTCGGGAGCCAAAACTTTCAAGTTTTGGCTCCCAAGAGAGCCAGTGTGGTGTAGTGATTAAGAGCGATAAACTTGTAATCTGGGGAACCGGGTTCGCGTCTCCGCTCCTCCACATGCAGCTGCTGGGTGACCTTGGGCCAGTCACACTTCTTTGAAGTCTCTCAGCCCCACTCACCTCACAGAGTGTTTGTTGTGGGGGAGGAAGGAAAAGGAGAATGTTAGCCACTTTGAGACTCCTTCGGGGAGTGATAAAGCGGGATATCAAATCCAAACTCTCTCAAGTACCAAGGCATTCGGGATCCAAGGTACAACTGTACTTAAAAAAGACAGTGGCATAGCTCAATGATAGAGCATCTGCTTTGTATGCAGAAGGTCCCAGGTTCAGATCCCAGCATCTTCAGGTAGGACCAGGAGAAAGTCTTGCCAGGAATCCTGGCGACTCACTGCTGATCAGTGTAGACAATACTGATCTAGATGGATCAATGGTCTGCCTCAATATAAGGCAGCTTCCTATGTCCCTAACAGCAAAAGCCAGAACAATAAGGCCATAAGAGGAAAAGCAGTAAAACCTGCCAGCCAAATGTCACTACAATCACTAACAACCCAAAGGCCATCCTAAAAAGGAAGGACTTCAAAGTGCAGCAGAATTCCATCAGGGAAGGGGTGAAGAGACAGTTCTCCCTGGGCAGGAAATGACAACATCTGAACGTAGCCAGTGAAAAGGCCCTCTATTCCACTGGATCTGTACAAAGTCCAAACATTACAGTCATACCTCAGAAGTCGAACGGAATCCATTCCAGAAGTCCGTTCGGCTTCCAAAACATTCAGAAACCAAAACATTTGGAAGCTCCTGCAGCCAACCGGAAGCCGCAGAACCAGTGTCGGACTTTTGGGTTCCAAAACAACGTTCGAAAACTGGAACATTCCCTTCCAGGGTTCGATCGTTCTGGAGCCAATTTGTTCAGGAGCCAAGGCGTTTGAGATCCAAGATACGACTGTATTGCACGATTGGATGTTAGCAACTCCCTGCATTAGAAATCAAGCATATCTGAAATAGTGGGACGCGGGTGGCGCTGTGGGTAAAACCTCAGCACTTAGGACTTGCTGATCGCGTGGTCGGCGGTTCGAATCCCCGTGGCGGGGTGAGCTCCCGTCGTTCGGTCCCAGCTCCTGCCCACCTAGCAGTTCGAAAGCACCCTTAAGTGCAAGTAGATAAATAGGTACCGCTTTATAGTGGGAAGGTAAACGGCGTTCTGTGTGCTGCTCTGGTGCCAGTTCACCAGAGCAGCTTCGTCATGCTGGCCACGTGACCCGGAAGTGTCTTCAGACAGCGCTGGCTCCCGGCCTCTAGAGTGAGATGAGCGCACAACCCTAGAGTCTGTCAAGACTAGCCCGTACGGGCAGAGGTACCTTTACCTTTACCTTTATATCTGAAATAACGTTATTGTTATGGTTGCTGCTGCTATTATTGTTACTTCTATGTACATCTTGCCCTTCCTCCCAAAGGATCCCAGGGGGTGGCAAATGCATCAATAATACAGCACATTTAAAAAGCATCCTATAATTTGTCACACTAAGATATGTGCTTTCCACAGGTGGGAACTTTTTATTGCAAGGTAGGGGAGCATTCAGGAGTATGATCTCTCCACTGGCATTCTGAATTGCAACATTCAAGGTGACTATACTAAATGCCTTCTCTGAACATGTATATTAGCTCTCATGTGGCAGAATTACAGTGGGGGTGATGTCTCAGGTAAATATTTATTGACATTGCCATACTAAACAAACATCCTCAATATCCTCTACCCAATACTACCCTGTAGAATTTCAGGGTATGTAACTGGCACTGTCTGTTAAGTTTGAGAATGCAAAAAAAAAAAAAAAAAAAAAAAAAAAAAAAAATCTGAGATCTTTCCAATTTGGTGTTTTATTCCATTGATCAACCCTTGAATTTAACCTTAGTTTCCCTCTTTTTACCTCTGAAGAGCTTTTGCCAACAGATCTACTTTCAGGCGGATAAAAATATGTATCATTCCACCAGTAAATTATGCAAATTAAACAACTGATTAGCATACCGCTTCTGCTAGCATTAGAGGGGTTGCAGAAGGGGGTTGATAGGTAAAGTGATCTCCTTAGTGATAATTAACTTTGATCTCTTCAATAACAGTTAAGTTTAATACAAAGAGAGAGGGGGGCAAAGAAAGAGAAAGTGCAAAATGACATTTGTGGTATGGTAACAATAAAACAGCAGTTCATCATTTGTAGCAGCATAGTATATGATAAGCACTTTTCTCCCAGTGACATAATAATTTAAAAGTAAGATGAACAACAATCTTTAAAGTATGCTGGATTTGCATTACTTTCACATGCAGTCTTTGTTGGGCAACCTCTGAGGTGTTGATGAAGAAAAGAACAGAAAACGTACATTGGAACATTGACAATAACAGCAGCAGTAATCATAATGCCTTTTGTTCTCTCTCTCAGAACATCAAAAGCCCTTTCCTATGCTCTGCAGTGATAGCAGCTGGTACATTTTGCCCATCCTATGGGATGCCAGATCTCATAAAACCAGCGCTTCCTTGTACCAGTAGAAGCTGACAGTGGTACTAACTTCCCAGCTCAGCCCATTTGTCCAGCACAAAATTCTGCTTTAGTTGCAGTATCACTAACAGTGAACATGGCAGAGTTGCTCCATGTTAGACATAGATAATTCTCATTACATGTATTAGTTTCTAGTTGAGTTAAGCATTCATTCTGGCAAGGAGAAGGATGCAAGTTCCCCACAGCTCTTCCTTCACTGACTGATGGATGGGGCTTTCTTGACCTCCCTCTTGCCACAATTTTATTTCTAGGAAGTAGGGGGTACAGCCTATCCATGGTGCATGGTCCCCTTGCCAGTGGCAGAGGCCAGAAAACATTCTCCTCACTTCTGTAGTCTTCACAACCACATTTTTGCCTTGTAGTGGTGAGACCACTGGACTAGGACTGTTGGGAGACCAGGGTTCAAATGCCCACTCAGCCATGAAGCTAACCTACCTTGTGAGGATCATACGGAGAGGTGGAGAACCATGTATGCCACCTTGTGTTCCTTGGGGAAAAGTGGGTTATAAATCTAATAAGAAATAAATTGAGCTCCATAAATATGGTATATATGGGATGTGGGAAGTAGTGTGACTCGATGCAGTAAGAAGATTCTTTACTCATGTTGAGCATGGAAGAGCTTGCTATAAAGCGTTTCAAAGGTAGAGATATTCAGAATCATTTGTCTCAACACAAAGAAGCAAGGCGAAACATTATAATTAATTACAGTGGTTTGGACAAGAAGATGCTTTGAGTCCCATCCAACTGTATGAAACCCCACCTAGGAATGAATTACAGTTCTGGTATCGGTTTATTTTTGATGAATTGTTGGACTCTAATGGGAAATGTGAGAAAGTATCTCCCCAAATAAGCATTTTTAAATCCCATTTATTTCAATGGGAAAGATTTAAGCTCATACTTTAGTATGAAACTGAAATAATTGGATCTTATTACATATCCTCTACATTGGATAGATTATACGCATTTGCGACCAAGATTGCAGTCCGTAATGAAAGGATACACACACACACACACACACACACACACACAGTATATATTTTCATTGATTAGGAGTAACTTAATAATATGCACTTCGCTATTCTAAATTTCATGTGCATGACCTAAATTGGCAGCATGGGGTGGAATTTGCCATATGCTGTTCTGGGGGTTCTCCCAACCCCTATCTTGCTCCAGAGCCAATTGGGCAGGGCACTCAGAAAGGAGAAGGGGATAAAGCCCCATTGTGAAAGCCTAAGTCCTTGTACAATTAGGGCTTATTAGGTGAATCCCGCCTATAGTCTTTGGTAGTAAATTAGAAGGAAGAAGTGGTGAAAAACCAAAGGAAGGAAAACTTCCAGGAGCAAACTGGAGGAGTGAGTTCAACCAGTCAATGGAGGAGGGAAGAGAGACTGATATACTGGTGTTCGGCTTCTGGGAAAATACAAATGTAGTATTTTTCTTCTGGCCCTACAAAGAGAAGCAATTAATATAATATACATAAAGGCTTCATCCCTTCATGGATCACTGCCTTGCCGTGGCAAAGGGGCTTGAAGAACTCAGAGAAGCTATGAACTATGCCGAGCAGGGCACCCAAGATGAACAGGTCTTAGTGGAGAGTTTTGACCAAACGTGATCCACCTGGAGGAGGAACCGGCAAGCCACTCCAGTATCCCTGCCAAGAAAACTCCATGGACAAAGACAACAGGCATATAAAAGTTATGACACTGGAAGATGAGCCCCTCAGGTCGGAAGACGTCCAACATGCTACTGGGGAAGAGTGGAGGACAAGTACAAGTAGATCCAGAGCTGATGAAGTGGCTGGGCTAAAGCCGAAAGGACGTTCAGTTGCAGATATGCCTGGAAGCGAAAGGAAAGTCCAGTGCTGTAAAGAAAAATATTGCATAGGAACCTGGAATGTAAGAACCATGAACCTGGGTAAGTTGGATGTGGTCAAAAATGAAATGGCAAGAATAAATATTGACATCCTGGGCATCAGTGAACTAAAATGGACGGGAATGGGCGAATTCAGTTCGGATGACCATCATATCTACTACTGTGGGCAAGAAACCCGCAAAAGAAATGGAGTGGCCCTCATAGTCAACAAAAGAGTGGCGAAAGCAGTACTGGGATGCAATCTCAAAAATGATAGAATGATCTCGATACGAATCCAAGGCAGACATTTTAACATAACAGTAATCCAAGTTTATGCACCAACTACTGGTGCGGAAGAAACTGAAATTGACCAATTCTATGAAGACTTACAACACCTTATAGAAGTGACACCAAAGAAGGATGTTCTTCTCATTATAGGGGATGCTAAAGTAGGGAATCAAGAGATAAAAGGAACAACTGGCAAGTTTGGCTTTGGAGAGCAAAATGCAGCAGGGCAAAGGCTAATAGAGTTCTGTCAAGAGAACAAGCTGGTCATCACAAACACGCTTTTCCAACAACACAAGAGACGACTCTACACGTGGACATCACCAGATAGGCAGCATCGAAATCAGATCGATTATATTCTCCAATATAATCCAAAGATGGAGAAGCTCAATACAGTCAGCAAAAACAAGACCTGGAGCTGACTGTGGCTCAGATCATCAGCTTCTTATAGCAAAATTCAAGCTTAAACTGAAGAAAGTAGGAAAAACCACTGGGCCGGTAAGATACAATCTAAATCAAATCCCTTATGAATACACAGTGGAAGTGAGGAACAGGTTTAAGGATTTAGATTTGCTGGACAGAGTGCCTGAAGAACTATGGATGGAGGCTCGCAACATTATACAGGAGGCAGCAACGAAAACCATCCCAATGAAAAGGAAATGCAAGAAAGCAAAGTGGCTGTCCAATGAGGCCTTACAAATAGCGGGGGAGAGAAGGCAAGCAAAATGCGAGGGAGATAGAGAAAGATACAGGAAATTGAATGCAGATTTCCAAAAATAGCAAGGAGAGATAAGAAAACAACAGAATGGGAAGAACCAGAGATCTGTTCAAGAAAATTGGAGATATGAAAGGAACATTTCGTTCAAAAATTACCATAATAAAGGACAAAAGTGGTAAGGACCTAACAGAAGCAGAAGACATCAAGAAGAGGTGGCAAGAATACACAGAGGAATTATACCAGAAAGATATGGATGTTTCGCACACCCCAGGTAGTGGGGTTGCTGACCTTGAGCCAGACATCCTAGAAAGTGAAGTCAAATGGGCCTTAGAAAGCACTGCAAATAGCAAGGCCAGTGGAAGTGATGGTATGGCAGCTGAACTATTTAAAATTTTAAAAGATGCTGCTGCTAAGGTGCTACACTCAATATGCCAGCAAGTTTGAAAAACTCAGCAGTGGCCAGAGGATTGGAGAAGATCAGTCTACATCCCAATCCCAAAGAAGGGCAGTGCTAAAGAATGCTCCAACTACCGCACAATTGCACTCATTTCACACGCTAGCAAGGTTATGCTTAAAATTCTACAAGGAAGGCTCAAGCAATATGTGGACCGAGAACTCCCAGAAGTGCAAGCTGGATTTAGAAGAGGCAGAGGAACCAGAGACCAAATTACAAACATGTGCTGGATTACGGAGAAAGCTAGAGAGTTCCAGAAAGACATCTACTTCTGCTTCATTGACTATGCAAAAGCCTTTGACTGTGTTGACCACAGCAAACTATGGCAAGTTCTTAAAGAAATGGGAGTGCCTGATCACCTCATCTGTCTCCTGAGAAATCTCTATGTGGGACAAGAAGCTACAGTTAGAACTGGATATGGAACAACTGATTGGTTCAAAATTGGGAAAGGAGTATGACAAGGCTGTATTTTGTCTCCCTGCTTATTTAACTTATATGCAGAATTCATCATGTGAAAGGCTGGGCTGGATGAATCCCTAGTCGGAATTAAGATTGCTGGAAGAAATATCAACAACCTCAGATATGCAGATGACACAACCTTGATGGCAGAAAGTGAGGAGGAATTAAAGAACCTTTTATTGAGGGTGAAAGAGGAGAGCACAAAATATGGTCTGAAGCTCAACATCAAAAAAATGAAGATCATGGCCACTGGTCCCATCACTTCCTGGCAAATAGAAGGAGACGAAATGGAGGCAGTGAGAGATTTTACTTTCTTGGGCTCCATGATCACTGCAGATGGTGACAGCAGCCACAAAATTAAAAGACGCCTGCTTCTTGGGAGGAAAGCAATGACAAACCTAGACAGCATCTTAAAAAGTAGAGACATCACCTTGCCAACAAAGGTCCGTATAGTAAAAGCTTTGGTTTTCCCAGTAGTGATGCATGGAAGTGAGAGCTGGACCATAAAGAAGGCTGATCACCAAAGAATTGATGCTTTTGAATTATGGTCTGGTGGAGACTCTTGAGAGTCCCATGGACGGCAAGAAGATCAAACCGATCCATTCTTAAGGAAATCAGCCCTGAGTGCTCACTGGAAGGACAGATCATGAAGCTGAGGCTCCAATACTTTGGCCACCTCATGAGAAGAGTAAACTCCCTGGAAAAGACCCTGATGTTGGGAAAGATGGAGGGCACAAGGAGAAGGGGACGACAGAGGACGAGATGGTTGGATAGTGTGTTCGAAGCTACAAACATGAGTCTGACCAAACTGCGGGAGGCAGTGGAAGACAGAAGTGCCTGGCATGCTCTGGTCCATGGGGTCATGAAGAGTCGGACACGACTAAACGACTAAACAACAACAACAACAACAACAACAACAACACATAAAGGCTGCAGTCCTATGCACACTTGTGTGAAGTGAGTCTCACATAACTCATGGGACTTAACTCAAAGTAGGCATGCATAGGATTGAAATTTTATTTTATTTCATTTATTAAATTTCTATACCACCCCCTGAGGGATGGCTCAGTCAGTAGAGCATGACACTCTTAATCTCAGGGTTATGAGTTCAAGCCCACATTGGGTGAAAGATTCCTGCACTGCAGGGAGATGGACTAGATGATTATTGTAGTTCCTTCCAACACTATTATTCTATGAATCGAGGCCACCGCCTTTCATCCAAAGATCACTGTACAAATGCTATGTTCTTCCATAGTGTGTACATGTGTATATCATGGTTTATGCGGCTTGGATTTTGCTTGAAGACAATGAGATCATATGGTACCGTTGGACACCTAATGACACCAATTTATGGTGAACTATTAATAACAATAATTAACAAATAAAAGTAATTTTGCATAAAAACTGATTTTCATTAAAATGTGGAGAATGCACACAAACTGGCACCAAATGAGTATTTTGCCCATTTAATATGGGCAGTCACCAAATGATGCTGGAAAATGTGAGTAACATATATTACACCCACAGACATGTAACATGTAACATTTACCTAGGCAATATGCATAATTGGTGCCCAAGCACTATGTGATTTTGAGCACATTCTTGATGCTTTTCAATGAATGTGCACAATCACAGGTGTTTGTGCTCCATTCAGTTCACATTTGTGTATGTGTGTGTGTGTTATATGTCTATATAGCAGCTGCCGCATCTCAATGAATTTATTCACCAGCACCACAGAGCCTTCTGACCACTTGCTGAATCATTTTCATCCTGACAGCTCACTGCCTTTGATATGTATGAACTCAAAGGGGAAAGCCTGTCCTTCTAATTTCTATTTTCAGCCTGTGTCAAGGGAGTAGGAAAGAAAAGCAACATTTCAACTTTTATAAAATATATATTTTTGGAAAATAATAATAATAATAATAATAATAATAATAATAATAATAATGATGATGATGATGATGATGATGATGAAAGAATGGCTTCACCGTTCCCCTATTTAATAGGCCTTCATTACAATTTAAAACTCATATGCAGGAGCTTCATATATTCAAATCTCTGGTGCCTATTTGAAGGTACTTCTGAAGGTGCACCCTGCAACCTGTGTGTAGGAAACTCTTTTGAATCTTGTCCTTGAAACAAAAATTTGTGCCCCAGGGGACTGAGGGAGTGTAGACAACTGGTAACTGCAGAGAGAGCGAGAGAGCGACTGAAAGCCAAGCTCGGAGTCCTTACAGCTGGAAAGGGAGAAAAGGGATGAGAGAGAAAGAGAGGGCGGAGGGGGGAAGACAGAGAATGTGAAGATGAGAAACGCCTTCAGGAGCCATTTGGGAGACAGTCACTGGGAAGAAGAAAGAAAGACATGCGCTAAAAACAACAGAAACACAGGTGGAAATGGCCTACTGGGAAATCAGGCTGTCAACAAACAAAAGCCGACGGCCAGAAAGCCGTTTCAGCGGCCGCCTCTGCTACCAGGGCATCAGTGTTCAGTAAATAAATTAGCAGTGGCTTTGACTGTGTGGAAATTAGTAGTGACACTATGAAAGAGGCAAATGACTGGCTTTTATCTGGCGTAAACATCCAAAGATCTACTTACTTCTGTGGGGAGAAAGAGAGAAAGATAGGCAGAGAGTTGGTGACTGTGACTTAAGATTCAAATGGGGAGTTGAGGGTGCAAGGAGGTGATTTATAAAAAGGAGAAAAAGAAGAAAGAATAAGGGGGGAGGGAAAAGTTCCATTTCATGTACTAGCAGCTCAGAACTTCATTTAGAGCTAATCAGCTCTGTCTACCACCGAGTCATTTCTGACAGCAACTCCCTCATGGATAGTTTGCCACTCAGAATACGTGAAGGAAACAACATGATAAAAATATCTGTGTCTATCATAAGTGGGGGCAAGGGAAACACACACACACCCTACACACACACAAAATCAGAAGCCATTTTTAACGCAGTCAGGAAAAGAACTTGGACCAAACTCATCTCCTGTAAAAATGACATTATCCATTGTGGCTGTGTCCAAAGGGGTGGTCATGCAATGAAAACAACAGGGTCTTACTGCATTGTAAAGACTCCCAGATTATGGCACCAGATGTTTTTAGGGACTAGAGCCTGCTGGGCTCTGTTCTTCAAAAGCGCATGCCCCACCCCTACCTCAGAAGCTGTGAAAGATGGGCTCTGTTCTACAAAAGCGCATGCCCCACCCCTACCTCAGAAGCCGTGAAAGACCAACTGTCCTGTGTGAGAGTCCCTTGGGATGCAGGCGGATCTGATCACATGGCTCCAGTGGCAGACCTCAGGTTCTCAAATTTCAGTGGCACTCCATGCAACGCCAAAATTGGGTGGGTTCCCCACTTTCCAGTCTACTTCATAGTTGTGGTGCCCCCAAGGCTCCACACCCAGTGCAACCACACAGGTCACCTTCCCCTAAATCTGCCTCTGATAGCATTACCTCAGCATCACATCAGCTGGTTCTCTCCTCCACTCTTATATGAACTCAACATTTTCCTGTAGTGACAGGCTTGCTCAATTGTTTTCTTTCTTAGCCTGTTATTTCAAACCTGTTCTCCTCTTCTATACCCTGCCCCATGTCTCCTCATGGGTTTATCTTACTCAAAATGAATCATGCAAAGTTTTTCTTAGTATTCAGATGCCATGATGAGGACGGGTTTCAGCTGCTGAAAACGTTGTTGCTAAAAGCGCCAGAGACAGGAGAGAGAGGAAGTCGGTAACCCTTCAGGTACTTTGCCCCCACGAATATCCACATTATAGTAGCAGCCTGCTTTGTTTTTGCATTTAACGCACAACACATTTCATTTAATATACGACACACAAACTTATAGAAAAAATTCCCACCCCAGCACCATACAGTTAGATTGTTATCATTGTTTCCTAAACCACGGTGTATATTACTCAGAATTTTCAAGAAAAAACTGGAGTGGTATTGCTTGGTTAATAATCAAATAAAGCAGATAGAAAACTCTCCAACAGCTAGGAGCCAATGAGTTATCATCAATGGCTTTGTGTCAGAATAAACGAAGGGTGGTATCAATTGTTTTCCCACTGGAATTGGTACTGAGGCCAGCATTAATCAATATACTCATTAACAGCAGAGGAGAATGTAAATTCAGTGATCATTGGATCTGCAGAAGATACAAAGCTGGGAGGGGGAAATGGCAAAAGGAGACATTGACCCATCAAAAAATATAGATGGAACTGATTAACTTCAGGATTGTGTCAGACTGAGAAATGCATTTGGGAAAGAATAGTGCATGCTATAAATGTAAAATCAGGGCAAGTCATCTCCTGAGGAACCCAGAAGATCACAATGAATAATATTAATATGGCTTCATAGAGCAATTCTGTGGCACAAAGAACAATGTCATTGTAAGAAATCCCCTCCCCCTACCCTATCACCACATCATTTTTAGGAGAAGGGACTAAACTGTCAATTCCAGAGCAAAATTTGTATCCAACTGTCAAAAAGGTATTTGGAAGGAATTAGGATGAGTTAAAAGAAAAACAAATTACCAAAAAAATCCCCATAATTATTTGAAACTGGGAAGGGAAAATGTTCCAGAAACTCACAGTTCATTGATTTAAGTTAGAGAAGGGCACAGGACAATATACCTCTTACGAGGAGAATAAAAAATGAACATACTTGGTATGTTCACATTTTTATCATGATGGGTTTTTAAGTTCTGTAAAACCAATTCTAAGTGCACCCTGAAGCTGTAGACATGATCCTATTGGAGGGGTATGATCCTATGCAGAAAAGCCGAACCCACCTTCAAAACCAGATGAAGCGCTCAATAACTGTAAATACATCTTATTTCATTTGCCCTTCGGTTTCTTGGTCTTCATTCTGTCTATTACTGACTCCAGGCACTGATTCAACACACCCAGGCTATATCATAGCTAAACAGCCCCAGACACAACTCCCCAAAGATAGCACGGTGATGCAAACTGATAAATTCTTTAAGCCACAAGTTTTGGGAGAATGTCATTATTATATTATTGTGCATCTAATCAGTGTGCCATAGCCACATTGCTTTTTGTGGGGGGTTTTTGAGAAAGCAGTTCAGTTGCCTGAACATTTTCTCCTTTCTGGAGAAACAAATCGCCCTGCGCTAACTCTATAAACCTACAATCCCATTTATTTCCCTTCTCACCAGCAGAGAAAAATAAATATCTCCAGGGTTGGACAAACATCTGAAGAGTTCAAAGAAATCAAGTACAAATTTTCCCCTGCTAAAATGTTAACACGATGGAAAACCTTTGACTGAGAGGTAACAAGAGATAAGTAGTTAGATAGAGTCTATAGACAACAAGTCACAAACAAATTAAATCTATTTCACAGAAACACTGATATAATTTCCCTCCAGAGAATATCTAAGAGTGACAAAACAAACAAAGAAGTAACATGTTTCTTAATGTGAGAAATGTGACAGTCTATGGCATATGGCAAAACAAGAGTCTAAATGATGCGAGATGCTTTCTGTGAAAATACACTTCTTTGTATGGAGTGTATGTTCATGTATACTGCTGTTGCATTTAAGGCAGTGTTAATTGTCTACCCCAAATGGCCTGTGGACCAGATAGCCTCCATTCTGAATCTATAAAGACCCTGGTCCGTTTCCATAGATCACAATAATACCATTTCCTTTTACGGGGTCTGTGTGGGGTGCCATGCCTCAAGCAAGAGAATTAGACAAATTCAAGTGCCCTGAGGGGAAATGGGACGTCCCGTTTTTTCCTCACAATATATTGCGTGCAATGTGGTCTCATCCCTCAAAAAGCATGGGGGGGGGGTCAAAAGCAGGGCACAAGGCATCCCGGAAGACACGCATCCTGGTTTCACATGAGAAAAAGTCGGAAGGTATGGTTCTACCTGCCCTATCAAGAGACAGTATGCCTCTGATTCCCCAATGGAAGAAAGTGTGTTCAAAGTCAGGACATTTCTCTGACCTGATAAGCTACTCCCAGCTCAGCACATCTTTGTGCCTTTTTCTTTTTCTTTTGTGAGCTCTGTTAAGTACTGTGGCTGTACTAGAAACAATCTAGATTTGTATGGGATTGGCACTGCCAGAAAAATCTGGCATAGAGGATTTATTTTTCTTTCTTCATCCATCAAAGCATGTCCAATGTATGTTTAACTAGCTTTTTTTATATTAAAAAAAATGTGATTGAGACCATCATTTCCACACCAATTTGTTGTTTTTTATTTTTTTTAAAACCTTCTTGCATTGCATAATGCTGTATTCCTTTCCGCCCATCATCTAATAACCATAAGAATGTCTGTAACTTGGAGGATTGCGCATTTATGTTGGCGCTCTCTGAAAAATTCTAATGTGAACTGAATCTCTTGTCTGCCCCCAAACACCAACAAACACCATTCATTTCCTAGCGATTAGTCTCAGCCCATCAAGCACTTTTGTTGCGCCCAGAAGAATATTTCATTTATTTAGATAAATGCTGTTTGCTCACTTAAGCGCCACAATCCATTCAACAAGGAACAAGCTGTTGCAGTTTAGCCCCCCCTCCTTTTTAAAGAAAGAAATGAAACAGAGCAACTGATTCAATACTGTAAGGAAAGTGTGTTGTACATAGACTACCTATAGCCATGAGACTAATGAAGAAAAAAATAATAATTTCACAGTGGTACATAGATTCTTAAGTCTGATTTTCAGTTTGTAAAGCGAAAAGTTTGTATTATTTGTGAAATCTTTGCCATACTTATTTCACATTTTAGCAATAAAGAAAGAAAGAAAGAAAGCTTTAGCCTTGACAAAGAACCAGCTTTCTAAATGTGTTTTTTTTCTTTAGTTTCATTCATATATTTATCATCATAAAATATATGTGTGTGGATAGAGGGAATATATTTAAGCTATTCACACATATAAGATAGATATAGCTTTGTACCAAAGTAAGGAAAAGAGCTGATAATTTACTGTGTTCTGACTTTAAATGTTTGGGATGATATACAATGTTCTTTGAAGTTTGCACACTATGTAAACAGATATAATACATTTACTTAAAGACTTAAAACATTCACTTTCTTAATAGACTTTATTATTATTACATTTATGATCCTGATACTCCTGCTTCAAAGACCTTAGGGAAGTGTGCATTTTAGCCTCACAACAACCCTGTGAGGTGGGACTAAGCTAACAATAGTGACTGACCTAATGTCACCAAAAAAACTTCATGACTGAGTCAGAATTTGAACCCTGATCTTCTTGGTTGCAGTCCAATACCCACACTGAATCTCTGGACTTAAGTAAGCATGTCAGAAGAAGTGAATGGAAATATGTTTGGGTTCGGCACCTGCACTGGCCCCCTGTAGCTACTAGGAGTGGTTGAGAAATTTGCTTCAGTCTGCATTTTGATGTGAACCTACCTAATTCACTCTTCCTGAAATAATGCTCAGCTGGAAAACAGCCATCCTTCACAATTCCCATTTCTTTGAATTTTGTGATGCAGTTCTTCTGGACAAATTAAGTGTACAAAAAATGCACTGCGTTAGAGGAAGCTGCTTGCAAAATTGAGTCTCTTAGGCAAAAGTTTACGGAAAATGTTTATGTTCGGAGGAATCACATTATGATTCTGTTGAAATTTTCACGAGGGCTTAAAAAATTGCAGGCCGATGTGGAAGTACACAGAACAGAATTTAACACTGGGAAAACAAGAAACTGAAGAGAAACTGAAAAGTGTTGTGTTCATCCATTCCTGGTACCCACCAACACTTTATTCCCTCCAAAGTCAGATCTGACAGTTTGGGTAGGTTGTATTTATTTTTTTAAAGTTAAATCTGAACACAGGTGATTAATCTAGTGAGATAGGTCACAAGGGGAGTAGCACCTGCAGGAACTTCCAGGATTGGTGATCAAGGTGATTCTAGTATTGTCTCCTTTAGTACTGCCTCCTCTGACTGAAAGTGGCTCCCCAGTGTCTCAAGCAGAGTCATTTCCCATCATCTGAACATTTAAATTGCGGATACCTGAACCCAGAGGAGCTAACCAGAACTTCAGGCCCCAGTACAATGTATGTGGATTGGGAGCTCCATCCCACCACTATGCAAGACGATACAAATCTGCATATCATTAGTATTAGCTAATTTATATAAAGGTAAAAGGTAAAGGTACCCCTGCCCGTACGGGCCAGTCTTGACAGACTCTGGGGTTGTGCGCCCATCTCACTTAAGAGGCCAGGGGCCAGCGCTGTCCGGAGACACTTCCGGGTCACGTGGCCAGTGTGACATCGCTGCTCTGGCGAGCCAGAGCCGCACACGGAAACGCCGTTTACCTTCCCGCTGGTAAGCGGTCCCTATTTATCTACTTTCACCCGGAGGTGCTTTCGAACTGCTAGGTTGGCAGGCGCTGGGACCGAGCAGCAGGAGCGCACCCCGCCACAGGGATTCGAACCGCCGACCTTTCGATTGGCAAGTCCTAGGCGCTGAGGCTTTAACCTACAGCGCCACCTGCGTCCCTAGCTAATTTATATATGGATGTATAATTGAAAATATATACTGTAACTATAATTAAAGGGAAATAAACATGCCACACCATATTGGAGAAGGCTGAGAGCAGGTGAGGGGACTTCTTCCCCTCTTTATTTTGATAGGTACAGTGATAGGTACACATCAGCCTCGAAATCTTACTGACTTGGAGAGGATCTGCAAAGAGGAGTGGGACAAAATACCTCCTGAGATGTGTGCAAACCTGGTGGCCACCTACAAGAAACGTCTGACCTCTGTAATTGCCAACAAGGGTTTTGCCACCAAGTACTAAGTCAACGTCTTTTGCAAAGGGATCAAATACTTCTTTCACTCATTATAATACACATCAATCTATGACTTTTGTCTTCTGGGTTTCTGGGGGTTTTCCTGTTGTTTTTCTGTCTCTCACAGCTACAATAAACCTACCATTACAATTATGGACTGGTCATTTCTTCATCAGAGGGCAAACGGGCAAATTTAGTAGGGGATCAAATACTCCCCCCCCCTCACTGTATATGGTGGCAAGGGTGGGGGATATAGAAACCTTTTTCTCTAAAGGACCATTGTCCCCGCCATGGAAGAAAATCAATCAGGAGCCACACAGACCAACAGACAAAATATCCAGTGTCGTAGCATGGGTTGTCTGCACCCGGGGCAAGGCAAGTAATTTGCACCCCCTAACCCGTGGATTTCGCCCCCTAACCCTAACCCCCAGATGTTGCGCCCAGTGCGGCCGGCCCCCCCTGCACCCCCATGCTACGCCACTGAAAATATCTACAGCAGAAGCTTTCCACATAATTTTATTTCCACACATAAAATAATAATAATAATAATAATAATAATAATAATAATAATAACAACAATAACAGCAGCAGCAACAACAATAATAATATAATTATAATAATAAATTGTTGTTGCTATTTATACCCTGCCCATCTGGCTGGGTTTCCCCAGCCACTCTGGGCGGCTTCCAACAAAAGATTAAAAGTATATTAAAGCTTTAACAAGCTAAATTTCTGCAAACTACGCAGGTGTTAAAGGCACAAGAGCCTTGCTCTTCCCGCTTTGCTATCTCTATGCCATTCAGAGAACTCAAATTTCATGAATTGATCTGAAGTGCAGAAGCACAATCTCGACTCCCTCATATCCAAATGATTTTTCTTACTCTCAGAACATATTAAGCACTTCTCTGTCAGTTATCCAGGCAAAACGAGTAAGATATAAGAGACGAAAGACAAAGACATGTATTGTTTCACAGTGCTAGAACTGAATTGCTATGTCTAGAACTCTGAAAAGATAATACAAATTATTTCTTCAAATGTCATTTTTTAAATATGTCACTTACGATGCATAGCTGAAGTGACAGCCTAGAAATAGCTAAATATTATAATTCATGATGTATAGCATCGAATTTCTAGATGAATTTATTCCCCAGGTTCTTAAGATCATATACCAACACTAAAACCCTATCCAATATATTATCCATGATTAAATCAGGATTAACCAGTATCTGCTCAACCTTTGCTGTTTAAATAAAAACATCCCTGGCTAAAGACTTTTCTGTCCTTTTGGAAATTATTGTTTGGAATTGGATGAGTCCTCAGTAAAAGGAAGCTCTACTGTGTGTCGTTTCCCACATATAACTTTAACGTGTCTGCAATAAATGTCAGTGTAAAATTTGGCACAGGCAGGCATGTTATGCATTGGTGAGGTTTCAGCATTTGTAGATTAAACATCATTTTTATATTAAACAGTTCCCAAGTTAAATAATTAAAACTGACAAAAGTTCCATAAATCCCCCATAGTTGCAGTCATGTAAATTTTAAAGTCAACTGCTTGTAAAGAAAGAAACCATATTTCACCCACTAAATAGCTTTTGCTGCTTGTTTTCCAAAATTATTAGTATTATGATTATTGTCTCTTCAGTTGCATTCCTTCATCAACATGAAGCTTACAGCCTGTGAGAATACCAACGAGCACTTCAGAAACTGAGGAGTAAGCAAAAACAAGGCTGTTCCTTAAACCCTTCACAGTTTATAGCCACATTTACATAACATTAAATAAGTCAACAAAGGCATCATTAGCTCCCATTAAAATATGAGCAAAGAAATTTAAATGAACAAGACAAGCTAATTGGTAAGTAATGTTGTGTATCAAAATTATGACTATAAGATTCCACAGTTAATGAGAAGCACTACAATTGTATTTCCTATACGTTTAAAAATTAAATTAAAGGTGAACATAGTCAGCCAGAAAGTTTTCAAGACCTCATTTGGGAAGGCATGCAAGTATAGAAATTTGAAATGTGCCAATGTACCATGATTTCGAAACAACACAATTGGCAGACATATACTTCCTGATTCAGCAATGAAGTTTTGCATATGGATTCAGAAGATCTATATCTTTCTCAGTGGATATGGAATGTGAATGAAACTTCAGGTGTCTATGTTCAAGCTGGAAATAGAACTAAGAATGCAATTTCCATTACCATGAAATAGCATGGGCAGAGAGCCACCATCCTACCCTGCTTCAGATACTGGTGGCAATGCCTACTTCAGCCTCCCTTCTGGGTCCATTATACACATAGACACACTGTAGAAGAAACAGCTTTGTACACATTCAGATTATTGGTCCATTAACTCAGAATTATTATTTTTTATCTTGACCAGGGTTTCAGACAGAGGTATTCCCAGCCTTACCTGGAGAGGCCAGGTATTGAACATGGAACCTTCTACATGCAAAGCAGATGTTCCGCCATGAAGTTGTATCCCTTCACCAGATTTTATGAAAACAATATTTTGGCTTGCATCCAATGGTCCACACAAGTAGTTCTGCTGGCACAACAGGACTACTGTTCCCTTTCCTCCCTTGGCACACAAACACAAATTTGCTTCAGAGGCTCCCTCAGCCCTCTTGGAGCTGGAGGTGTCAGGAGAGGGAAAGGAGGTTTCACTGCATGCAAAGAAGTCTGTGATACTGGTGGAACTGTAGTAGTGGTGGTGGTGGTAATAATAATAATAATAATAATAATAATAATAATAATAATAATAATACATTTATAACACCCCCCCCAAAAAAAATCTGGCTTGGTTTCCCCAGCCACTCTGGGCAGCTCCCAACAGAATATTAGAAACATGATAAAACATCAAACATGAAAAACTTCCCTAAACAGGGCTGCCTTCAGATGTCTTCTTGTTTATTTCCTTGACATCTGATGGGTGGGTGTTCCACAGGGTGGTGCCACTGCCAAGAAGGCCCTCTGCCTGGTTCCCTATAACCTCACTTCTCACAGTGAGGGAATCACCAGAAGGCGCTCAGAGCTGGACCTCAGTGTCCAGGCTGAATGGTGGGGGTGGAAATGCTCCATCAGGCATACTGGGCTGAGGCAGTTTAGAGCTTTAAAGGTCTGCACCAACACTTTGAATTGTGCTCAGAAACACAGGCCTATCATTTTTATATACACAGAGAGAGTACATTTACAATAAAGGGGAAAGTTCACCATACAAAATATATGGGAAAAGAAGAACAAAAAAGAAGTACAATCAATCTTGTACAAGGAGGACATACAGTTGGATGTTGTCATTAAACTTTTCATTCCAGTACTGAATGAGAAGCCTAGGGCTTCTTCCAAAAGTTGATCAGCATTGCCATTCAAATGGTATTCAGGTGCTATGTCTTGTGATCAGTTATGTGTGGTGGGACTTACCTGTCCCCCCTCAATATTTTATTCAAGTTGATACCCCTGACTAAATGGATACCAACCACGGAGCTCTACAAAAGTATGTCAACATGGCATAGATTTCAATGGATTCAACAGGATTTAAGCACAGCAAACTTTGCCACAAGTGTCCTTGGCATTGTTATGACCCTTGCCTATCAGGCACATGTTCTCTTCACCTAAGAAGGGCCCATCAAAGGATCCCCTATGGAGTAGCCATTGAAACTGATTGCAGAAAAACATGTAGAGGTAGTAAAATGATAAATACATGGAAGACAAATAAATAGAGCTCTGTTTGGATGAAAACTCAATACTGGGCTAAGTAACAAAGTAAAGGAAAGCAATTTTTACATTACCCAGCTGTGCTTACAATAATACACAGAAACTCTGTGAATCATTTCATGGTTTATTAAATGAAAATTTTGTTTGCAACTGATGAGTTAGGAAAATAAACGTCCTTGGTTGTTTTCATTTTATGTTTCCCTGGTTTGTCCAGATCTTTGCAGCCTTGTGTGCCAGCACTGTCCTCAGGGGCTCATTAAAAAGACCACTGTTTGCTACTCAGATTGTCCAGGGAAATCAGCAACAGATTGCCATTAACCCCTGGAGGCTGAGAGCTTGAAATTCTCGATGCATTCACTACGGCTGGCAAGAGAATCCCTCTTAGCCTTCAGTGCCAAAGGGTTAATTTTTTCTCTTCTATTGCTGTTGTCAGGACTCCAATAAAACAGTATGTGACCACTATGAGAGACTGACCACTTAAGACAGCAGTACCTGCCAAAATTGGCTTAAGATTTCAGGAGAGCAAGGGGCAGAAAAATCCTGCTTTTTCCTAAAGTACACTGCATTACCACTGTTTACTTACAATTCTCTCTTGGAAGAAATGCTTAATCTCTGGAACATTTCCTTTCTTTCATATGCTCAGGTTAGGAGCAGAAGGCAAATGCTCACTAATACATTGTGGATAATGAGCATTCTCTACGAGCAGCCCCCTTTAGTTTCTTCATATAATATTAGGTATGACATGTCAGTACAGGAGCAAGTGAGTGCAGATCTCTACCCCATCTTTTTTTCTTTTTTAAAATCATATGAGTTTTTCAAAGGCTCAGTTTTTCATAACTGAAAAGACAATACAGTGGAATCTCGGGTTACAGACACTTCAGGTTACATACGCTTCAGGTTACAGACTCCGCTAACCCAGAAATAGTACCTCGGGTTAAGAACTTTGCTTCAAGATGAGAACAGAAATTGTGTGGCAGTGGCAGCGGGAGGACCCATTAGCTAAAGTGGTATCTCAGGTTAAGAACAGTTTCAGGTTAAGAGCGGACCTCCAGAACGGATTAAGTTATTAACCCGAGGTATAATAATAATAATAATAATAATAATAATAATAATAATAATAATTTATTATTTGTACCCCGCCCATCTGGTTGGGTTTCCCCAGCCACTCTGGGCGGCTTCCAACAAAGATAAAAGATACACTGAAATGTCACATATTAAAAACTTCCCTGAACAGGGCTGCCTTCAGATGTCTTCTGAATGTCAGGTAGATGTTTATCGCTTTGACATCTGATGGGAGGGCATTCCACAGGGCGGGCGCCACTACTGAGAAGGCCCTCTGCCTGGTTCCCTGTAACTTGGCCTCTCGCAGTGAGGGAACCGCCAGAAGGCCCTCGGAGCTGGACCTCAGTGTCCGGGCAGAACGATGGGGGAGGAGACGCTCCTTCAGATATACTGGACCAAGGCTGTTTAGGGCTTTAAAGGTCAGCACCAACACTTTGAATTGTGCTCGGAAACGTACTGGGAGCCAATGTAGGTCTTTCAAGACCAGTGTTATATGGTCTCGGCGGCCGCTCCCAGTCACCAGTCTAGCTGCCGCATTTTGGATTAGTTGTAGTTTCCGGGTCACCTTCAAAGGTAGCCCCACGTAGAGCGCATTGCAGTAGTCCAAGCGGGAGATAACCAGAGCATGTACCACTCTGGCGAGACAGTCTGCAGGCAGATAGGGTCTCAGCCTACGTACCAGATGGAGCTGGTACACAGCTGCCCTGGATACAGATTTGACCTGTGCCTCCATGGACAGCTGTGAGTCCAATATGACTCCCAGGCTGCGCACCTGGTCCTTCAGGGGCACAGTTACCCCATTCAGGTACCACTGTATATCCCAAATGAGGGGACTTGAACAAAATGCCCAAGTAGATATAATTCAATTCTGAGGCCAGCCTTCCCCAATAAACACGGTAACATTCTAGATGCTACAGTTATGTTGTATCACTTGCTCAGAGTTCCTCTTTGAGAAAGTGCAGTACAGTGGTACCTCGGGTTAAGAACTTAATTCGTTCCGGAGGTCTGTTCTTAACCTGAAACTGTTCTTAACCTGAAGCACCACTTTAGCTAATGGGGCCTCCCGCTGCAGCCGTGTGATTTCTGTTCTCATCCTGAAGCAAAGTTCTTAACCCGAGGTACTATTTATGGGTTAGTGGAGTCTGTAACCTGAAGCGTATATAACCCGAGGTACCACTGTACTGCATCTAGATTAGGCGTTGTCAACCTGGTCCCTACTGCCCACCAGTGGTCGTTTCAGGATTCTAGGTGGGCAGTAGGGGGTTCTACAGCACAAAACTGAATCCTTCTTCCATCATGCACTGGTGGGCGGTAACGAAATTTTACCATCAAGAAAGATGCATTAGTGGGCGGTAGGTATAAAAAGGTTGACTACCCCTGATCTAAATAGCTGTAGTATCCACAACAAGGGGTGACCATCTGAAAGCAGTTTGATTGGCATATCTTATTTCTAACTGAACTTGGTTATTTGGGTGGCAATCAATGCCAGGCAAATAAACAGGTCTTACCTCACAGAAATGTGGGAGTAGCATGTCTCTGCCTATCAGCATCATGGCACTTCCACCAAAATGGCAGCTTTCAAAGGAGAACAGAAAATGAAAGCTGTCTCTCTAGTTCATCTTTAGCTCTATAGTTTTATGTTATCTGCCCCCCTTGCATTCTCAAAAATACCCACCGCCTGCTTCATGTGCACCTTCTTGATGTTCTGAGAACTCTAGTTCTATGACTTTCTGTTTTGATGATATTTCATGCTCAAATTTCAGCTAGAAACTGGCATTCCACAACAGTGTGGGGAAGGAGGTCAAGTAAGACTGGATAATTATATTGAAACCACTGACAAGAACTGGTAGATTATCTGTTGGCCTCAAAATCGGGGTTGGGGGATGTTTCCAGAGGGGGAAGCTGTGTTAGTCATTTGCAGCAAAAACAACAGAGAGACTTGAGGCATCTTAAAAATTAAAAATATATATATTATGCCATAAGTTTTCACAAGTCATACATCAGAAAGCAAAATAATATCTACAGTTGACCATCAAGCCCTGTGTCCTGTCTCCACTAGTGTTTTAATTCAAAATGATATGCAGAAAGTATATGATACAGTAGATAAAACTAAGTAGAAAACTCTATTCACCAGTGACTTCCCATAACCTTCTAATCAAGGGCACCATAAGTCTCTCACTATGTTGATCAGTAGCCACTGAGATTCCCAGATCAATGTCAATGTGTGCTTTTCTTTTCTGGAATCTAGTTAGCCTATTCAGCCAGTTGCAATACTTTTCAACACAAAAAACTTTGACATTTGAAGCTTTTGAGGCTCAGGTGGTCCATCCTTTAGTTTGGACTCTACAGATTGCTAGCTTTGGAGTTCCTGAGTTCATCCTCTGGTGAGGCTCAAGATGGCTGTTGTAGTAATCAACGCTATAAACTTGCCTATGGTATTATTATCCAAATCTGATGGATATAGATTACTACCACCAGCTGTGCTCTGTGTTAGTTTTATGTGCAGCAGAGAACAATTGTGGAGATGAAACAGCCTTTTATTCCTGCTGTGCTGACATTTCCTTACACAGGTGCCATGGTCCTGCAACTCTGTTCAAACGGTTGAGGTTGTGTGGGGAGTAAATTGCAGCAAAGGAAAGAATCACATTATTAGTCCGGGGGGGGGGGGGGGAAAGCTGGGCAAGGGAAGAAACACAAAAGAGCTGCCAGCTTTAATGCTATTTGCTTCACAGATGGGTTCTGTGGAATGTAAAAACTCTTATACCTATTGCATCCCACAATGAGGTGGACATATAAAATTAGCTGGGGTGATGACAAATGGCAGAAAGCAAAATATAAGACTCTATGGGTGTGACTTCACATCTCTTATTATGGTGGCTTAAGACAAAACTGTCTACTTATAAGGTGTGTCAATAATTCAAACTGTATATGTTTTAAAACATTGCACCTGACATGACTCTCCCCCCAAAATCCTGGGGGATATGGCATGGTGCAAGTGGTCAGAATTTGCTGGACTGAGATCCATAGCTTTCTCCAGAATTAGAGACCCACCTAGGAAGGGGCAGGTGGTTGGAGAGAGAGTATATTACTGTTGGGTTTGTAGTGTGAACATAGTCATAGAGGACACATTTTAAGCAGTGGAAACCTTGTGGAACTTCTATTGGCATTATTCATTTCCTCCTGGACTCCCCCACCCCCACCCTGTGCTCTTTTAAATTCAGTAGCATTGTATTGCCAGTACCACCAATTATAATTCCCTTGTAGGAACTGCCATGAAGCATTAGGACTCCATGTATTCTCCCTCCATTTTATTAAAATTATAAACAAATAAACCAATCATTGTTTTCTATGCAGCAATATTCTGCAGCATGATAATGAAACTGTGCAAGTGTTAAATATGTAAAACTGGTATTTATCACTGCCCTTTGTGGTGTTGTAAGACCTTGCTAAACAATCGTGTCATTTGTATAGATTTGTAATTACATATAGAGGTTTTGCCCCTTGGTGATGCTGGCTGAAGACTGTGGAAACTGATTGTTTCTTAGAAATGACTCTAAGAGAGCTCCTCCAAGACGTATCATGAAGAATGTTCCCAGGGCGGGATGCATACATAAAATAATATATATAACAGATTTAAAATAGGCAACAGCTGAAAACATGCAAGTGTCGGTTAAAGTTACAATGAAAAGAAGAATTAAACAGGATCCTGCAGAAGGGGAAGGGTCTGCCTTCAATCCACAGCATTGTCTTCACCCAAAGGCCTGGGCAGAGAGGTTTTCTTTGGCTACACCTCTATACCACACCTTTGCATACTTAAAATATCACCTCATCTCCTTCATGCCCAACTGATCACTTCATTTTGCAGGAGAGGATATTCTGCAGATATCCTCCTCTCAGGAGCTCTGCTCCGTACAATTAACTAACCACAGTTAGAAAATGGTCGTTTGTACACATGCCCCAATGTCCCATGGAGCTGTTGGAGCAGAGGAAGACTTGAGACTCCTGTTCAAACCACTGAACCCCTCCTCCCCCACTTGAAATTGCTTTATGCTGGTCTTTGTTCCTGTAGTATAGTGTACACTTATGGTGCTCACCATCAAGTTTGGAATGAGGTGCATATTTTATTTTAAAACAGATTCATAGACTACCCTTCAACGAAACCAAAAAAGCATCACCTGCTTAAGTTCCTGCTTAAGTGTATAAAAGTGGCACTTAGGTAGGTCAGAGTTCTGGTTTTTGCTCCAGCCATTAAAACTAATGCAGCCAACTTCCAATAGGGTACCTGAAAGACTAACAAATTGATTATGGCATTACCTTCTGAAGACCGAGCAGTGGACTTTAGTCCACAAAAGCTTCTGCCATAATCAATTTGTTAGTCTTTTAAGGCGCTCAAAGATTCCTTGTTGTTTTTACAATGCAAGACAGTTGTTCTGGATTATTTGTCAGATGTTTGTGAGAGTAAGGCCACAATGCAGAATATAAATTCTGTGGAGTGAGCGGGCTGCAGTTTGTAGTCCTAAATAAGCCAATAAGCCAGTCCGTCCCTGGAAGTGGGCTTTTTCCCCCTTTTCATTATCTCAATGAAACACGCTTCCAAGTAAAAGTACCTGGGACACTTGTTACTCTCTCCAAGGCACTTGAAGTGGCTTAAATAGGAGGAGGTGTCCTGACCTTCTAATCGCAGCAAATGATCTGCTGGTGAGACTCGTAAGGAGCTCCTATTGCATTATTTATGACAAAGTCACCATTTCTTTGGGCAGACTAGTATTACTTTTCCTTCCCCCTTTACAGCATTCTCATCATGAAGAATGTGCTCTTAACTAAACCGCAGAGGGCTTTGTAGCGGTCAGTAATAGGATGCCTTCCAACACTCAATAGAGTCCACATCAGAGAAAGTGCAATCAGCCGCCCAGTTCCCAAGCTCTCCTCTTACAGGGCCTTATAAAAGTTATAAATAGATAACTCTCTGTCCCTTTGTGCTTTCTGACCAACCTCCCCATCGCCTTTTCCTTTGCTAGAGAAACAGATTGGTCATTAGGACACACAATATGCACTTAGATGTTTTGACGTTCTCTTGGCTGGACAGCAGTTAACCAGAGGGAATTTCTTGAAGGGACCGTACTTGTGTCTTTCTTCCTTCCTTCACCCATAACTTGTGTGTTATGAAGAATTAGGCATGGCAGCTTACTTGGGAGATTGTTGTGGCTCCCATTTTCTTTACACATCATATTCCTTTATTCCCTTAATTACTTTTTGTGTGTGAAAGACAATTCCCATAAAAAGAACACTTCATTTCTCTGAGTCGTTGCCAAGAATATGCACCACAACTGTTGAAAAGGGAGAGAAAAGATCTGGCCTGTCCGTTAAGGATTTGCAAAGGAGATCTCTCTCTCTCTCTCTCTCTCTCTCTCTCTCTCTCTCTCTCTCTCCTCCCACATTTCAACATTGCATTTCCCTTAATTCCATGATTGATTAAATAGATCTAATTTCTTTTCTCACATTTGCAACTTCACTTTTTTTCAGGTTCATAGGGTCTCCCCTGCTTTTCAGAAACCATTTAGACTCATGAATGCAGAAATTGATTTTTTCTATTATTATTATTATTATTATTATTATTATTATTATTATTATTATTATTATTATTATTGATTATTATTATTATTTCACATTGTTTTACAGTTGTGCACCACCCTGATATTATGATATGGCTGGAAAGAAATACTTACGTAAATAAAATAAAAAATAAAATAAATACATTGAATCCTTCACTGCATATTTCCTTTGTATTCTGTATCTGCTGCTTCACACATCCAATGAGCCCACCATGCTCAGTGGAAACAGAATGACGACTATGTTTGGGGAAGAAAGGAAATTCGGGTCTGAGAGGGAATGACTATACAGGAACACTCCACACTGCTACATTTTGTAGCAAGTCCTACCTGTCTTATAATTCCCATAATTTATCAGGTTTTTCAGGCTTCTCAATGGAATCTGGCTGGCTACTATGATGCTAAATGGGCCATTGGCCTGATCCAACAGGTCCTCCTTATGTTCTTATGTCTGCTCAGATCCAGTTTTACCTAAGCTAGGTATAGGTCAGCTGTAGTTCACATTTCTTTATTTGTTGCTTTGTTTGATGAACTTGTTGCTTAGCTGCAGGAAAAAAAGTTCTCAAAGCCACTCATATGACATACAAAACCCTATAAATCACCATAAAAACACACCATATAACACCATAAAAATATACAGCTAAAATGAAGAACAACAAGAACAACTGTAATAATTTAGTAACCGGGAAAAGCTTTTGTGTACAGAAATATTTTCTCACAGTGAAAGAAAGCAAGAAAGGAAGTCATTTGACAGATCTGTGTGGGCAGGGAATTCCAGGAAGTCCTTTCTATCACTGGGATTGCCCTGCTCTATGACCCAGTTTGGTCATTACTCTAAGCCAAACCAATACCTAGCTCAGTGTAGGGTACCAGCAGCAGGACCAGAGGCAGGAAAAGGCATCACAATCTTCTTTTTGTGAACCCACATGGTTGCTTGTTAGCACATGTGTTAACCCGACCTATGTCTCAAGCTATATCATATCTAAGTCAGGGATACTGTAACCAGTTCTTCCACCCTGATCTGAGGTGATAGGGGACAGGTGAGTGCTAGGTTATTTTAAACCCTGTACTTAATAGTCTTTCACAAACCCCTTTTAGAAGACCATGTGTATTGCTTGAGCTGTGAAGCACAGAATTACCATTTCTTTCCCTCTTCTCCCTAGCACTGCATTTCTACTGTTTGAAAGCAAGAGGGAGAAACAAACAAGACTCAGCTCAAATTTCAGCCTCTCCACGGTGGCCTGGGGTGGAGGGGAGGCAGGCCTTGGGAGCAGACATTGGTGTAGCAGTCTTCTCTCTGGTCCACTCCCAGCCCCTATAAACAGGCTGGCGCTGCTACCTGCTGTACATTCCAGCCGGGAACGTCACCCACCCAACCCACTCTTTAACACTTTGCATTGTGCCTTAACAACTTTTCTTACAGGTCTGTGGGCTTTGCTATGGTTTTAATGATGGTTGCTGTATTCAGAGCTGGGAAGGAATTTTCCCTGGTTGCCAGGTTTTGCCTTCCCCAGAGCAATAGTCACAACGTTGGCGGTTTAGGCTTTGGGCGGAATCCTTAGTCTAGCATCTGGTGAAGAGGTGACCCTTGTGTGGTGATAACAGGGGTCTTGAGGGCAAGCCTCTGTACATAAAGTCAAAAGCGTTTGCCTGGCAGGCCATAGAGCTTCCTCCAGTGGCTTGGTAGGGGCTATCTGTGTAAACCTGCGTTTTGCGATAATCGCATCTCCCCCATACTTGACCCTGTCATCAGACCCCCACCAGTGGGCTGAGAGGGATATACAGGCCTATGCTACATCTGAAATATCAATAAACCTGTGGCCATTTTAATTCCACAATGTTGTTTAATTCCAGAATGTTGTTGTTATCCCCCTCCCCTTTTTGAGTCAGGCTTGCTCCTGGGGGTGGGGGCGCAATGACATTTGCTTCTGATGCCCTGATGTTAAACACATTTACGAGGGAATGAGCACCCTTTTGTTGTAGAAAAGAGGAATGTATTTTTAAAGTGAAAATAATAAAACAAATATTTGTAACCATTTACATGCCTGCCCAGCCACTCTCTGACATAAAATGTTTGTGTTGTTTTTTTTTAATTAAAAAAAATGATTCTTTTTATAAATAAAAAATGATAAAATAAGAAGGATGCTTCAGGGACCATCATCAGCTCTGGTGGGTCTTAACATGACCATGCCAGTCCACATGCTGATGCTAGAATTCTTTGCCATCCCTTCAGCCAATACTCCCAGGAGAATAATTTGTGGGACCTTTAGACTGTTGGGCATCAGGGAAGGAATATATAGGAAGAACATTCTTCCCCAATATGTTCCATAGTTCAGAAGAATGTGGTAAGTTCTATGTGCAGTCCTAGAGAATGTTACTCTCAAGAATATCCACCCAAGACAAAAGGTCACGTTTTGAGAATTCTCTGTCAAGAAAATGCTCTCATCCATTTTTCAAAGATATAAATAAAAATCTTGAATTCTAGTCGACTCCGAAATGCATCCAGATTAACCCCCTAGCTCTGAAGGTCTTGAAACTGCAGAATTGCTTGGACTTCTATATGAGGTTCATATCTGGCTGCTATGGCATAGCACAAGGGTAACCTAAGGCTGAGAATCACCTTAGACCAGACACAGGGAATCTTTTTCAGCCTCCTGGGACACCTTCCAGAGAACGTGGGCAGGGCTAGAGACAAAAGTGGTCCAAGCAACCAATGTGGTTTTTCATTTGTATAGTAGTTTCTTCACTCATACATTGCTACTTATCCTCCTTCAAAAGCTAGCAGCAATGACAGGAGTTCCTCTCTTTGATATTTAATATGAACCTGGACTTTGCTCTCCATTCCAGATAAGAAGATCTCTATAATGTGTTTATTTCTCAACATTCCACATGCCCTGGAAGGTGAGAGGGTCTTTTTTTTTGGGGGGGGGGAGGTTTCCTTTAAAAAAATAATAATTTAGAAACATTTAATTTTCCTTATACCTTGGGATAACTCCAGTTATATAGATTCCACTATATTTTTAGCAACACTATTTTGCCTTCAAACCAACAGGCATTAAACATCCCAGTTTGCTATTACAGGGTATAACAATTTTTAACATTAATTTGGCTGTGTAAAAACTAAAGAAGAATCTTGTTTTTAAAAAATCACAAATTGTCATGTTATAATTATTATGTTAAACATGATCAGATATTAGCAATGATAACTGGAGCTTCATCATCATAATAAGAATATTTAGCACTAATTTGCTGGTTTGTAATAAATAGAAATGCCTTTTTTGCTTTTATGTGAATTGAATGTAGCATCCTCCCTCTTTTTTTAATAAGAGCCAAGAGGAGAAAGATATATATATACATCTGAAACTTCCTGAGGCCATAGTGAGTTCATTCTTTGGCCATATAAAATGCTTCACTTTCATTAATATTTTGTTTCTTTCCTTCATCATCAGGGAAAATGGATAAAAACAAAAGATACATGGCCTATTTCGAAATCCATGAAAGTTGGATACTCCCAAAATTCCAACAAGATTACATAGAAGTCTCATCTGGTAAATATTACTCTATGTTTTTGTCTTTGCTTAAGTTTTTACACAACTTGACAGCTTGTGGTATTGTGCCCACATTTCAAAGTTAAGATCTGCAAACATATGGCAGGGACTCAACATTCCATTCTACATGGACCACAATGTCTCCAGCCTACAAGTGTTTGCTTGTACGAAGTGAGGTGGAAAATAAGAATTTTCCTAGAGAAATGTGAAGACCTACACAGGCAATTCTGCTTTAGCTAGCCATCTGAACTGCCCTCAGGCTTCAGAAGAGATTAACTATTTCACTTCTTTGGCCTCTGATGAGACCCAGTGTAGTATCTAGGATCATTGAATGGGTTCAGATCACCACTTGGTTGAGAAATATGGGCACCCACCATAGGGCAGGATGGAGGGGAACTGAAGGGGTGAAGGGAGATGGGGTAAGAACTGATGGTTTCAGTGAAGATCTTTTTTTTCCCCTGGATGCCAGGTCCTACCCATAACCCACAGATTCCCAGCAATCTCTTTCTTTTCAAAGTAAATCTACAGCACTTGCGGAACCAAAGTTAGGAAGCAAAACATGGAAGCACTATTCTTGTTTTTAATATTTATTTATTGCAGCAACAATACTGTGTTTTCTAAGCAGTGCTTTGTGGGACACTACAAGGTGGTCCCATCACCTCCTGGCAAATAGAAGGGGAAGAAATGGAGGCAATGAGAGATTTTACTTTCTTGGGCTCCATGATCACTGCAGATGGTGACAGCAGTCATGAAATTAAAAGACACCTGCTTCTTGGGAGAAAAGCAATGACAAACCTAGACAGCATCTTAAAAAGCAGAGACATCACCTTTCCAACAAAGGTCTGTATAGTTAAAGCATGGTTTTCCCAGTAGTGATGTATGGAAGTGAGAGCTGGACCATAAAGATGGCTGATCGCCGAAGAATTGATGCTTTTGAAATCTGGTGCTGGAGGAGACTCTTGAGAGTCCCATGGACTGCAAGAAGAACAAACCGATCCATTCTTAAGGAAATCAGCCCTGAGTGCTCACTGGAAGGACAGATCGTGAAGCTGAGGCTCCAATACTTTGGCCACCTCATGAGAAGAGAAAACTCCCTGGAAAAGACCCTGGTGTTGGGAAAGGTGGAGGGCACAAGGAGAAGGGGATGGCAGAGGACAAGATGGTTGGACAGTGTTCTCGAAGCTATTAACATGAGTTTGACCAAACTGTGGGAGGCAGTGGAGTGCCTGACGTGCTCTGGTCCATGGAGTCACGAAGAGTCGGACACGACTAAATGACTAAACAAGAAAGCTTACTGCCATTCATTAATGCTTTTAGCCAGTGAATTAATTCATAGGGTTACAACACTAATAATTAAGAAAGCAGTTCTAGCCAAGTAGGCAAAGAGAAATCTAGAGTGAAATACACACAATTTCTAGAGAAGGAACTTCTGGTTTAACTCTTTTATTTGGTCTTCTGAAGTGATTACTGCACCATAAAAAAAAACAATTCAGGTATCAAGGATTTTTGTGTACCTGTGATTGGGAAGTAGCATGTAATCCAAAAACAGAAGGCAAAAGCAAAGATGGGAGTCCATTATCTTTCCAATTCTGGTTTTATTTCATTCGGAGGGGGGGGATGTGATTTTACCCTTTTCTGAGTTGTGAACTAATATGTGTACCTGCGTACCCCACAGCAGCTCAGGAGCGATCAAGCTGATGGCTCTGTGCATCTCACCATTCCACAGACTGACAGCAGCCTTGACAGGAGCACCAGCCATTATCACAGGAATCCTTATAACAACCCTACAAGGCAGATCAGTAGAGATATCCCAATATATATACAGTGGTACCTCGGTTTAAGAACAGCCCTGTTTCCGAACTATTTGGTTGATGAACTCTGCAAAACTGGAAGCAGTGTCCCAGTTTGAGAACTTTATCTCAGTCTACGAACGGAAACCGGACAGTAGAAGGGCACCAATAGTGGGGAAAGCGCACCTCGGTTTAAGAACAGTTTCAATTTAAGAACGGACTTCCGGAACAGATTAAGTTTGTAAACGGAGGTACAGTACCACTGTACTTTTAATGTTACTCCAATAGCGAGTAGGACTTGTCCTGAAGTCAGCGTATGATTATTCACAAATTGCAAAAGGGTGCAGAGGTTCTGAGGTCATGACTAACCAAAGGCCACCTAATGAATCTGTGGCAGAGACAAGAGCTGAACCAGAGAATTCCTGATTTACTGCAACTATGTGACACACCGTTTCTCATACAGTTTATTGTATGGACAAATTGCTATTTCTTGCTTTAAATTTACAATGGAATGTTTCTAGAATCTGGTTTCATTCTCCTCCCATTTGCCCCCCCCCCCCCATGTAATTCAGCACAGGGAGATACCATGCCAACATTTGAGACTTTTTTCAGCATTTTGTATATTTGTGTGGCTGATCTGGACTGTGAACAATCTGCAGCCTTATACACGGGGGTGGATAGACTTCAGGCTTGAAGAATCTCCTTTTGAGTTTTTTTACTAGCACCCCAGAATGAAGCCAGGTGCAAAATAAATATTGTTAGAATTAAAGAACAGGGTGCATCTGAGCACCCCCTGAGCCTAGGTATTTGTTTTTTACAGTCATTTTACACCCAAGTCTACTCTTCTGGTTAGCCTTCTTCATCTTAGCAGCATAAGCTAGGTGAGAAAAGTTGAAATTTGCAGCTGAAGTCTGGGAAAAAAAGGCTACATCACTTGACTGCTGCAGCAATTTGAAGATTAGATTGCAAAGCATCCTGGAGGGTCCCATTATTACAAATCCAAGTCACCAAGAGAAGATAAACCCCATCATTGTTTCTTTGATCCTCAGTTTTCCTGATATACCTGCCTGGCGTGGTCACTCCCTGCTCCTCAGCCTTCCATATGTGCATGTTTATGTTTGTAGCACCTGGATTTCTGAAGAGGGTTCTCAAATAAAGACACAGACTGGTGTGTTAGGGCACAAGCTCTACATAGGCTACAAGAATAAATTTGTTATTCATTTTAGAATTTTGGCCTGGCTTGCCAAAGTATCACTGCTACAGCTGTTACACATCTTGTTATGGCATTAGGCTGACTCACAGTGATCCTCTTCCAAAAGATTCTGGCACTGAGTGAAGCCCTTCTAATATCCCAAATAAGGAAACCATCATTAATAGTGTTGATGACAAGGAGATATCCAGGGAGACCAAGCCAGTTTTGACTGTGGGAGCCTGAGACCAAAGACACTAAGGCAAAGAAGAACCCTTTTTGTCACCAACTTGGCTACGCTTCAATTTTCTTTATTTCTTGGGGGTGGGACATGTGGAACAACTGGTAACAATTTGGGTGCATAAAAATATTATCCATCTGCTGTAGTTTGAATTGGTCCCAGCTGATGTTTGTGTTTTCCGATGGGAATGATCACAACAATTTTGCACTGAACTTCACTTCAGCACTGTGCAATAGCAGCTGCAGATAGCTTTGAGCTGGTTGAAATTCTTGAATGAAATTTTCTTTCAAATTGAAAAAAATAACCTTTTGCATGAGAAGGCATGTGAACATTCATCTCACTCTCCAATCTGTATAACTACTGTTTGTATTTTCTCAGCACTAAGATCTTGAGGCAAAGGAGAAATGAAAACAGTGATATAAGATAATGTAATATGTCAGCAGATGTATTTCCCCTATCACAAATGACTTCTGATAAGCTTCTTCAATCAATACCAACCTTTTAATCACTCATTTTCCATTTTAGAAATGTGTGAAGAGGCTCACCCCATTTCTGATTTCAGTAGTGCTAAATTCATCAATTAGCATCCCCCGTTAAAAGATTTCTGGAAACAGGGCCAGATTAAGCCTTGAAACCATCAAAAGAAGCATCCAGTCTCAGTAAATTCTGGGCTGGAAGGACCAATGGGCTTGTTCAGTATGTCAGGCACATGTGTTCAAAGATTCACCACATGCAGCACACTGAAGTATCCAAAACAGCTAGCAAAAGGTCCCTGGGACTCTCATTAAACACATTAAACAAAAGGCCATAATGTAGATAGCCCTCTCCAACATCTTATAACTAAAAGTCTACACTGTGTGCAATACACCCTCTCCAAAACAAAGACGACATTTAAGCATTATCAACACATCCTTATACAGTGGTACCTCGGGTTAAGAACTTAATTCTCTGTGGAGGTCCGTACTTAACCTGAAATTGTTCTTAGCCTGAGGTACCACTTTAGCTGTTCAGGGAAGTTTTTAATATTTAACGCTGTACTGTTTTTAACACTTAATTGGGAGCCTCCCAGAGTGGCTGGGGAAACTCAGCCAGATGGGTGGGGTATAAATAATAAATTATTATTATTATTATTATTAGCTAATGAGGCCTCCCGCTGCCGCCTCCATGCAATTTCTGTTCTCATCCTGAAGCAAAGTTCTTAAGCAAAGTTCTTAAAGGTACTATTTCTGGGTTAGCGGAGTCTGTAACCTGAAGCATCTTTAACCTGAAGCGTCTGTAACCCGAGGTACCACTATATTTAAGTGCCATATAGCATTAGCATCATTGCTTTTTGTATTGATTTAAATCTATGTTATGCATCTGAAAGTCTATAGCCCAAAGTACAGAATACGAATTCTATAAATGAATTCCTGCCTCCATGTTAAATGCATGAGAATCATAGAAATGTAGAGTTAGAAGGGACCACTTTTCCATTCTCTTCGACATACAACTGGGTTCATATGCATGAATCATTTGACATTATTTGCTGTCCCAGCACCCACCCTTTATGCTCCTCCTTTAGCTGATTACACAAAGCTTCCCATAGTTTCTTCTCCAGGAAGTGGCAAGATTCATTCCTGTTTAGCTTTAACAGGATCTCAGCATCTGTTACTAGCCCATAGGAGTCACTGTACAGGTGGATCTGTGAACAACTAGTGGGTAGATGGGACTGTGAATTCTTTTTGTTGCTTCCACCACAGTGGTTTGCTTTAATGTTATTTTCAGATGTATGCCTAAGATTGTTTTTAATTGTGCATTTAAAACTGAATGTCGCAAACATATTTTCAGGCAGTCAGTCAAAGAAAATAGCTGAGGTTCCCTGTTACCTGTATATCACTGGTAAACCTAGGCTTCTTTTTCCATAGTGCATGTAATGGCCACAACATCTAATGAACAGCATTTTTATCAACAGAGACAGAGGTAGATTTATGACAGCGCAACTGGTTTCCCTGCACTGGGCACAGGGTCCAAGGTTCTGCCTTCCTTCCTAAAGCCCAATAAGCAATGGACTTTGGGAAGGCACTGTGAAGGCTGGAGGGGCATCAAAATTTGGCCTCACACAGGGCGCCATATTACCAAGGTCTGCCTCTGACCGAGATTTGTGCATTGCCCAGTAAAGAAATTTCCTCTTAGACAGTGAAATAGCAATCCAGTGCAGGTACTTTGAAAAAAGGCAAAGTGTAGAAACCAATATTGGGGCTATGCTCAAATTATAGCAGGTCTAATTCAGCAAGTTCTTCATAGCTGCGAAGTTTGGGGGCATCCAAGGAGCTCCCTTGGGTGAGTAAAACTTGGTCTGCTCAATACGCAGGCAGGCAGTCTGGTTAGATACAGCTCCTTTCCCAAGCCCAGTGTCAGGGTTGAAAGCTGTGAATGGGCATTTTAAATTCACTTGTCCTGCATTTCTTTTCCCCAATGCACCTTTTCTATCAGTGCAAGGACTTTAAGCTGTGCAATGGATCTTCAATAGAGCTGGCTTGTTTCAATTAGTCAAAATTTTAATTCACCACAGCTTATACAACTGGGATAGCAAATAACCTATGGTTGATCCAGAACTGGATCAGAAGTTTCTAATCTTCTTGTAACTCCCTGTGGCTCATTTTGGTGAACTTAAACCTTGGTTTAGCATAGCACCTGAATTCAGGCCATAATTCTGAAGGTGGTTGTTTTTAAATGCCTTCTGTTGTTTCACTCTTAGTGGTCCCACTTTTATGCACTGAGGTTCTTTTCCTTGAACAGAAATAAGAGCATCACTTTCCCCATCCCTGAATCTTCATGCTGGGGAAAATGTTGCCTGTTGAATTCTGCCTGATATGCACAGAGCCTACCGGTATTATATGTATATCTCACAATCTCATTGCTGCTGCTTTTTAATGATGTAACCAACAGGGCAAGGGATGCACTTTGTTAAAACTCATTCCATATCATCTGCACACTTAACAAGCAGTTGTAGGTCAAACACAAGTGCCTAGGGGACCATATGTACTACCGCAGGCTGCATGTTGCTACCCCAGAAGTACAATATTCTTTCTGTGCACACTTCAGTTCTTTCTGTGGAACAGCTTAGCTCTGTGCCCTTGAATATTTGTAACCCGACGCCTTCTCTCTTCTGCCGGGGCGATCATCATTTACTGAAAGACTTGTCTGTTTACCAGGAATGTCAGGAGACTGGAGGGCTGATGGCGTGTTTGCTGTGAATATCAAGAGGCTGACATTCATAAAAATGAACAAATACTTTGCAACCCACAGGGAAATGATGGCTCTGAGGAAGACTTGCACGCTGCTTATTCATCAGCGAGAAGTGGAAAAAAGCAAAGCCAAGGTGTACTCTTTTTTTCCTGGTGGCAGGTATTGGTGGTGGTGATGGGGAAATAACAACAAGATGTGACAATTCAGGGCTTCTTAGGATCAGGAAGTATTCTAAGACTGCAGAAAGCCTCATTTATTTTTCAAAACCCCATTCCAATCATGATATAGTGTCCCACTTAATAGGAAGGTGCACAAATTCCTAACTCACAAGATTTCATTTAACAGGAATCAGGAGAATCACAAGTCAATGGGCAAGCATACTACACACAAGACATTTAAAGGATAAAAACAGAGTTCTGCGAACATAACTGGGATCAGATCCTCATTAATGGGCATAGAAAGGCATTTCTTAGAGCTGTTACACACAATATGCAAACCTGGGTCTGCATCAGGTGTACACTTGACAGGGGGCTATGGGCAATTCTCATAAGCAAAGTAGGATGAGTATAGTGGCTTGCTTTCAAACTTCTCTGAGGTTACATTAGGTGTTTTTTAAAAAATCTTACACATACATATACAAATATGTCTGAATTGGTTTTTTTAAAAAATTTGTCTGAAGCATAGAAGTACTGGTAGATTATGTGTTTTTGTTTTGTAAAGGGTGTTTAAACTTTTTTTAAAAAAAGAAATAGATTAATCATTTCGTTTTTCAGAAGAGTTCAGAGTCCTGTTACTGAGGCAAAATTCTCATGAAGAGTTTTCCATTTTTAACCAGAATGCTGAAATTTTCTGGGAACTCTAGACAACAGAAATTGTTTCTAGCACTCAATGAAGTGAACCCACAAAAGGATTATTCAGGTCGTCCGTAACTCTTGAAGCTCATAGTCATCGCCTTAGAAAGATGTTTGATTGCTCTCCTCCATGAACACCTCCATCATGCTTTCTCCATCATGGCTTCTACTGGAAGGGCTGTCATTTTCATCACTAGGGGAAATGTAGCCTTTTCCACTCTAGTCCTTATTATGTGAAAAAAATCAGTATCTGTAGATAGATATACACAGTATTTATACTGGACCACATGTTCTTCTTTGTCATACAGAATGTGCTCATGTTATCTGATAGCATCAAGCAACCAGAATCTGTTATGCTGCTTCTTACTCTGACCTGCCTTTTTTTTTTTGGTGCATCTTTAGGACAGGTTCTTCGAAGTATTCAGAGAATAGGAGGATTTGGTGCCTCAAGGTGCACCATTCCAGTCAGCAGAATCCACTGGGCATGAACTTCACTGCGCATAGTCTATTGTTTCAATGTGAACTGAACTTCATTTGTCATTGGGCTATTACTACTGTGCCATCTGTTCTTTGGTAAGAAAATGAGAGTGAACTTACTCCCATTCCACATCCCCTTCCCCTACAACAACAAAAAGATGGGGAAAGGCTTCCACACAAAGGAAAGGAAAGTTTTACTCTATGAAAATCTCTGAGCAGTCATCTCTTAGCACCTAAATGCCAGCTGCCAGTTACTATTGTTTTTATTAGGCTGACAGCTCCACATGGGTGGGTGCCAACTTTTATTCATTATATTTCATATTTTATAGCACCAGCCTAGGTTTGAAAAGCTGCTGGCATTTGGTACAACAGCAGCCCTTGCCCCAGAGGGATAGTCATGCTTCCCATCCTTCCCTCTGGTTTTTTCGGGGTGTTTTTTTTTAAAGAACCTCTTTCACGACAGCTGTGCTTTCCTTCAGAGTTTGCTGGCTGCTCTGCATTCAGTCCCTAGGTCCTGGTTCTTTCTTCTTAGTCCTGGGTTTCATGTATGTTACATGCAGCTCAAATCTCCCTGTGAAAGAGCCCCTCATGCAATATAAAGCAAAATAGCTGCAATTCTATAGTTTTCCACAGTGGAATGCACATCTTCCAGTATTCTTCTGAACTGCCATTCTAATTAACGATGAATACTTAGACCTGGCCATAATTAAGAGAAAAGGCTTTTAAAAATGTTTGATTCTCATTATATAGAACAATATTCCTCCTTTCTTTCTTGGTAGGAACAGAAGATCACTGGTTATAGGCCTGGGATATAACAAAATACAGATTGCTTCAGTATTACGATACTATGCAAAACAGGTGTGCCAACTCTATGGGGCCGAGGTGTCTTCAGTGTTGAGGGGATGGAGGAGGACAAAGCGGAGCCAAGCATGGCATATCTTCAGTGGCTGGCTCCTCCTGAGCACAACAGAGGAGCTGCCGGTCACTGAAGCTGCACTGTGCTGGGCTCCATGCTCAGCCTTCTCATGTCGTCACATGACATCACACACACGCAGTGCACACTGGGCCCACTCAATCTTGGGCACAATATTCATTCATTCTTGGTAAGATTCCTTTCTTACAATGGTCTGCTTCTCTTTTCTGCTGAAAAGATCCAGGCTGAACTCTTTTTTAAGTATGGGAGAAAACAAAGGAAATATGAATGTGTGAAAATGTGTAGTTCAAGGGACCACATAGAGTGAAATCATCAACAGCTCCAATTCTGAACTCTTTTGTTTATTGGATAGATATACAGTTTCACATTACCGTAGCTTGTGAACTAGAAATCTGACAAAAGCAATTTAACCCCTGCATTTAAATTTCTGGCATTTGGGCCAACTGAGGTTTCCTTCAAATTAGAAAACAATTAGATGGAGAATCTGGCAAAGAAACTGGACCAGATGTAGCAGCAATTTTTTCTTCCTTAAAAAACAAGAGAGCCAAAAACCAATGTAATTTAATTCTTAGCTGCCGTGTAGCCAAAAAGGACTCTGCTGAAAGATGAAGGCCTTACCTTGTCATAGGTCTGTGGATCAAGGTGAAAAATTCATATGCTTCTCTGGCTTATGGAGTTGCCACTAAGAATGTTATTTTATTTTCTTGTATGCCAAAATTTATACGGGGCCAACATTAAGGAAAATCTTGTGAACAGCACAAAAGCAACAGTAGCATTAAATCCATAGAACAAATGGTACGTCACAAAATGGTATCTTCATGATGTGTTCTCCACTTTCCAGGCACAAAATACAGAATATTACACTGCATGGATGACTGCCACCATGGAAGACTCATGTTGCCACACCACATTCTTGAAGTCCACAGAGTGGGTTGAGTCCCATGTGTCCCCGTGTGACTAAAGGCATCTGTAGAATACAAATCTATCATCTATCTATCATCTATCTATCATCTATCATCTAACTATCTATCATCAATCATCATCTACACACAGAGACTTCAGATGGATGGAAAGTGGATAGGGGTACAATTTTTGGCAACACTCAGTTTCAAAAGCTGTTTGCCATTTGGCACCAGGGGCTGCTGTTCAAGATACAATTAGGCTCATGAATGAGGCCTTGTAATTTTTAAAAATTCCTGACCAATATTAAAAGTTGTTTCTAAATTCATTAATTTTCAGTGTTATTTATGGGTGCCTAACTCTACAGATATGTTTATGGTAATCATGAATCACAGTATTTATGTTTCATTGTGTATGTGCTTGTGTATTCATGACCACCATCTAACTACAATTCTCATCATTCCTGACCATTGACCAGGCTGCTCAGGAATGTTGGCTACCTCAATCTAGATCCTGGCCAACAAATGAAAAGACACATTGGAAGAATCAAAGGTAGTTAATTTATGTGAACTTCTGAAGTTCTAGAAGGAACCCAAAGGGGAGAGGGACGCCCGCCAAGGATGATCATCTGAAAGGCAGCACAAGCACATGAGAAAAGACAGCTATAGATCAGCAGGCAAGGTGAATGATAGCTCGAACCATCATTTTTAGAATGAGAGAGGTAGAAGAAATATATGTAGCAGAAGAGGCACCATGGATTGGTAATAGAATTCATGTGTTGCATCTGTTAGATCACTGACTTCTCCAATTAAAGCAGACTTGCCTATAAAACTTTGCCTAAAGAGAAATGTTAAAATGAATTTGGAGATTCCTGCTCAAGTGAAACATCCAATGAATTTAAAGGGTAGCAAAATACTTTAACAAAAATCTTCCAGGAGTGAAATGGATGCATCTTGTCATGTAATTTCATCTGAAATTAATTGTTTAGGTGAACTTGGAGATTCCCTCCCTTCTTTGGGAGGGTCATCTGAGTAACTTACACACAGAGAAAACATTTGCAAAAAGAGAAGAGATATTTCTCAGTGAGGGTCTTCACATCTCTTAAAGGATCTCTGGTAGGGGGCCAGGAAAGATTTAACCAGAGATCTTGGAGAGCAACTACAAGTCAGGGAAGAAAGCACTGAACTAGATGGACCATTGCTTTGAAGGATGGATTTAGTCAGAAGATAACTTATTGTAGCACTGACTTCAAAATAATATTGTTGGGATGGAAACCAATAGAAACACATGTAATGCCAATCTTAATATGGTGCAGGAGGATTAAAAGGGCTACAATGGCTATAAAGTACAGACCTCTCTACTCATGGGTCTGGGTTCTAACCCTATGCATGTTTTTACTTGACACAATGCTATCTAACAAAACGTCAACACTACTTCTATTGAAACAAAAAGCTTGGCAAATGATCTAGCTAACTGCTTACATGCTGATTATGACCCACACTGAAGATCCCTTCGCCCTGGCCTGGGGAACAGACACTTTTGAGAATCATGTTGACCAATTCATTCTCTTTGTTCTGATAGGAAAATGTTCTTGCTTTATGTTTGTCAATGGTTTTTTTTTTTATTGGCCTTCTATTCTCAGTTAAGATCTTGCTTGATTGTTTCTTTTTCACTCTCCACTGTACAAGAAGCAATGAGACTCTGTTAGTCTTCTAACATGAGGAAATGATGCCAGTGGCTCCGGAACATTTTTAATTAGTGCATCCTTTGCGCTTGAGGAAAGAACAGTGTTTACACAGATAACTCTCTTAAAGGCGATTATAATCCTAGCAGTGGAACACAGTGCTTGGCTAGGCAGGAATCAATAAAAACAATATAAGTAGGGGGTAGGGTTGGGGGTCTGAGCTGGTAAACCTAGCAACACACATGGATAATGAATTCAGAAGCTGGATGTCCTGCTAAGTACAGCAACCCGTTGCTCCATCCTATTTCATTTTGAACTGCACTCATTCAATCCCTGGCTGAATGGTGGTGGAATCTGATGTGTTTTTCTTGGCATCCTGAACTTAAAGAGTTTGTTTTTCCCCTTGCAGACACCCACCAAATTTAAAACATTAGGGCAGGCCATTTCATATTAGAAAGGCACACCATGTATGTCAATATAGGGGATATCACAAATATCCAGCTTAATTTTCTTAATCTACATACAGTTCCGCAACAATTTTATTATTTTTGCAAGCTTCATGAGAAGCATAAGCATGCATTAAGGTTCAGAGTGTAAAAATAATGAATGTTAAAAGAAGGTTAATTTTGGCCGCTATGCTAGGAGACAGAGAGGGGGGGAGGGGGGAGAGGGCGAGAGAGAGAGAGAGAGAGAGAGAGAGAGAGAGAGAGAGGAGGAGGAGGAGGAGGAGGAGGAGGAGGAGGAGGCAGACAGGGAGATGGGAGAAAGCAGAAATCAGCAAATGTGCCCTTGCCATGACCTTATTATAGACATCAGGAAAGTGTCAATGTAGTTTTTTCTTGGAACTGCATGAAATTAAACATCAGAAAAAGAAAAGAAGGAGCAACTGCTGGTTTGGATTAGTCTGTTCTCACCTAGACCTTCTATTGAGTTATACAGCTCTTACATTTTTAAAATATGACATGGATTGAAATAGGACTCAGCTGACATTTCTAGTCTCCCCTCACCAACTTGTTGGTTTGACCAATGATAAATTGGTGGGAGCAGGGAGATAATTGCCTGAGTTTTCAAGGAAACTTTGCATATAAAGTATTAACAATTATTTTTTCCCATCCTCTGTGTTATATTGTCTTAAAAACCCCAGCACACACTTTATCCTTTAATGGATAGAAATTAGGGAAGAAAACCACTTTAACATGATGTATGTACTGGGAAATACTTGAGAAAATACTTGGGAACTTGGCACTTATAACATACAGCAGTAATGGACTGAGCAAGTTTTCTCTTTAACCCCAAGACTATAATTAAGTGCTTTTAAGATTAGTAGCACTGTACTCCAAGAAAATTGCCAAGCCCTTAATATTTATTTTCATTTAAACATTAAGGAACCCCAGGTGTACATATGGAGGCGGACAAGGAAGGCTGTCATTTACTTTAGCTTTTGCATTTTATTTTATATTTTTACAAAATAAATGTTTTAACTGACATTGCCATATATTTCATGCATCCTCCTCCTTTCATATAGTAAACTCCAAAGAAAATTAAACCTGCACCTTTAAGACCCATGCAGAGGGTAGGGCAGAACCTGAACCAATAAGTTCAAACTACAAGACAAGGGACTTAGACTAAATAGTAAAAAGAACGTCCTAACTGTTCAGGTGGAGCAGACTGCCTTGGAGTCTTCTTCAATAGAATCTTTTAAGTGTAGACAGAATGGCCACCTCTCAGTGGTGCTGTAGTAGTGAGCTTCCCAAAATGAACTATGATTTACCTTCCAACTATATGATACTATTTAAACAAAAATGTCATACATACACAGAACTTTTTTGTGACAATATTCAGCAGTACAGAATACTGGAACCTCTTTCCCCCATCTCTCTATGGCTGCAATCTTGTGCTGGCCCCCACAGCACTTTTATCAAGAACAGGTGAGGGCAGCTGAAGAAAGAGGCTGAGCTGCATGAATACACTGGAGTCACTAACTGAAACAAACATTTCCCTCCTCATTCTAGTCCATGAGAAACTTTTCTCCTTCATTTTCCTTAACAGCATGAGCAGACCTTTGAGCTGCTAATTGAAATATCCCAGATTGTGTTGCCTAGTGTCACTGGATTCTCCCCTCCCCACAACCTCTTTGTTTTAGACCAGAGATGAGGAACCTGTGGCCCTCCAAGGTGTTGTTTACTACAGCTCCCATCATCTATGGCCATGCTGGCTGGGGTTAATGGCAGATGGAGTCCGACAACACCTGAAGAGTCACACATGCCCCACTCTACTTTATATCTTCCAAATCTAGTACTTGAACCTACCTCAAAAACCTCTAATGTCCAGTATGTCTTAACAAATACATAATAACAAAGGCTATAGTAATTTTAAGCTCTCTGTCCTTGGCAGACTAGCTTTGAAATTCTGAGACCTACCCATACACAAACTCCAACATCAGGCTCTGCTACACACACAGCCTCCCCTTATCCTGGTTGCAAATGCCTCTTATCCTATCAGCTGCAGGACAATGGCGGGGCCATGTCTCTCCTTTCTGATCACTGTTCTATAATACGGTTTCATTTCATTTATAAAAGAAGTTTGTTTACCAAGAGGGAAGGGGGGAAGAATATATTTTGTCACCTCTGTGCTAAACCCATTGTCTCCTTCCTAAAAGCAATCATCTTTAGATATTAAAATGGCATGTCCCAGGCATTGCATAGCATTTCTTCTAATCTGCCTGCATTGCCAATTCAATTCACAGATTGCATTCATTCTTCTTTGAAAAGCTTGCATTGTTGAGGTAGAATTTTTGCAAAGAAATGGCATTTACTCACATGAGCATTGTGTTCAGGTGGGCTGAAGGACAAAGTCAAGAGCAGATGAGTGATTGCTGCAGCCTATTGGAAGAAGAAGAAAAACAAGAATGAAACAAAAAAAGGAACTATCTTCTAGCATTTATAGGTTCAAATTAAACAATGGACTTATTTAATCCAATTATGGAATAAATATAAAAAGTATATCCCAAGACAACTATTTAAAAATATTATTCCCATCTCTAGCCAGTAAGCCATAAAACAGGAGTTGGTCCAAAGGATAGAGATGGGGCGTGTGTGTGTGTGTGTAAATTTGAAAATGATTTCCCTATGAATAGTTACATCTTTCCAAGGATAGTAATACCCTACAATTTAAAAGAATGCCGTAAATGTGAGTATTCTGTGTGAAGGGCAGCTTTTGGAATGCCTGGTTGAAGTGCCTAATGACGGCTCTTATATCTATTTTAGCTTTTGGTGTGCAAATCCAACCTGGAATCCTGGTGATTCTGAATTTGGAATCCATGACAACTTTTGGACAAGAAAGAAGAATCATCAGGTGAGGTTGATAGACCTAGTAGTCCGAAACACCTGGAGGGCACCAGGTTGGTGAAGGATTATCTACAGTTACAATGGGTTTTCTTAGAATAGTCAGCTTTTTCAGTTTGCTAGATGGAATGATCTCCCCTCTCCTCCTGCACTGTTCTCCTGAACACCCTTCCAAGCCAACTTGGGGAGTGGAGGAGGTATGGGGGGGAAGCCCCAAAGCACAAGTGCAAGTCCTTGTGCAAGGCTTCTGCTGATGGGACTCATTAGGAGAATCATAAGGTGAATAACTTTTAGGAATTGCATGATTCCAAGTGAACTCACCACAGGAGATGTGCATCCTTGTTGATAGGGGAAAAGAATGGAATATGGAAATTCTGAGCACTAGAAAATGAGACAAAAGCAAGAAAAGTGCACTAAACAGAAGCTTTTAAAAACCCATGGATTCCAGTCACACTGTGTCCAAACTTATTTGTCAGTCACAGCTCTGACTTCACTCACTGACTGAAAGCACAGCCAGACAGGAGCATCCAGACCAGATCATTTCACATAAATCATTTGGAAAAGTAGCTGTACATTTTTCTTCATAGTTTCTGCCCAGAGGCCTGGAGACCAACTTTTGGAGTGGTGACCCAACACTGCTGTCACAGTGATATCAAATTCAGGAGAAGCTTCCCGTCTTTCTCACACCATGGGACAAAGCTGTGCATTTCCCCCCACTCTTCCTCCTTTCCTCGCCCTTACCTTCAGATGCTTTGAATATTTGGGTCACATAAAATGTCATAATTTCTGACGTGGCTATTGTGGTAAAGCCATTTTTTGAGGAGGTGGGGGCAATACAGCTCCTTGCCTAGGTACACCTCTAAGTACATTCAAGTACTCTAAAGCAGCAAGTCAGGGAAATCACTCTCTTACCAATTCAGTTTACCAACAGAGGTGTTGCACCTCACAGCACAGATGTGTTTCTTCCTACAGAGGATGCTAATAAGGACACATTCTGGTGGTGGTTTGTTTTTTTTTAAAGCAAAACACACAACCCAAATTATTTGCATACAGTAAGATCACATTGTTCTTGCCAAACAGGGAGAAGTGGATCTATAATTCTTAAAAGTGCATTTCAAGACAAATGACATGGTTTTTATTTATGACATCAATTTATTTTTCACTTTGCAATTACGTAAAAAATAGCAATAACATGGTCAGGGAGATGATGTGATGGATCTAGGTGCTGAATTATTCATTGCCCTTCATTTTGTTGACTTCACATCAGATGGCTTCCTAGGTACGTTGCATAAATCACACTGCATCTTTTTGGTCACGGCCATTCTAATAACATCCTATCTTGTGGCTTTTGTTGCTGTGGTATCCATCCATTTAGGAGATGTACAGATGTGATCATGCAAATCAAGACTTGCTATATGTATTTTTTTTCCTTCTGAAGCTCAAGACCAGGTTCCTGACACCTTCACAAGACATTTGACAGGTGTACTGACTGAGTAAGTAGCCTTCTCCAATGCTTCAGGCAAACCTTCCAAAGGGCTTTTCCAAAGCATTGTATTCAAGTTACTGTACAATCCTGTGCATGTCTACTCAGCAATGTTTCACTAAATTCAGTGGGACTTAATCCCAGGTAAGGTATAGGATTGCATTCCAAATGTATTTTGGTTCCCTGTTGTGTGTGTGTGTTTTAAATAATAAATTTATTAATAAAATATGTCAAAGCAACCCATGTTGATAAACCACGACAACTTCCCATCACCTGCCCATCTCATTACCTAAGCTATTAGCCCAATTTTCTTTCCATGACATTCCAAAAGCAGAATGGATTTTTTCTTTTACTGTGATGTCACCACTTCCCACCCAATCAGCACTATGCACAGCCAGGTTCTGCTGTTAACACACAAAAATCTGTTATCCCCAAATTCAGTCTATGAGAAAAGATTGCCAGTGTGCTTCTTCAATGGGCTCAGCTCTCGCATTCCATATACCTTTGCACACCCTTAAAGAAACACTAGAATGTCGTATGTTCTCTTAAACACTCAATGTACATACAAGGCTAGAGAGTCAAACAGTTCTGATCCTCCATCAAAAGAAGTGAAGGAAAGTTGGTGGACCAGATTGCGACCCCCCACCACCACCCTGATGAACAAATGCTATTGAAAGAAAGTATCCACTGTTCATTATTTGTAGATGCACTCTCAAACCATGCATTAACCAAATGAAACAGAATATGGCTATAATCTCATACCTATTTGGGATTAAGCTCCCTTACAGTCAATGGAACATCACACTTGACATGCATAGAAATGTAGTTCTTTTGTTTGTACCAGTGCACTTGTTAGTTGTGCAGTGCTGGAAAGAATTCTAAAGAACTATCAATGGAAGCGTGGTATAACAAAGTATGGACAACTATATTGGCAGAAAAAAATGAATGGTCAAGTTCTGACACAAAGAGAACAAAGACAAACAGATTCGTTTTTTGAAACTTTTACTGATTTTTGTTTAGGCAAGCCAATCCAAACATGCAGAAGCTGCCATGTGTTTTAATCTGATTTTTGCATTTTGTTGAGTTTTATTATTTTTGAGTGTTTTAAATATTTGTTCTGAACTGCTTTTACTGATGATTGTATTGTTTTCTTTGTAAATCACGTTGAGGTTTCAGTACACCCAAGTGGTATATAAATTATTAATAATAATAATATAGGATAAGAGATGGAACCCACCAAATGATTCAGAAAGATGTTGGTGATATGAATTTAATCCTATGAATGATTATTAAGCTTTTTATTAATGAGTTCTGGTGACAGATTTTTATTGCCCCTTCAATGCATTTGTTTAAATCTTGTTTTTTTTTTTAAAAAAAAAGAATTAAAAAGTAACAAATAAAAGCTGGCCATGTTGTGCATATTATTTCAAATCAGAAGATTTTTTAAACCTGTTTTGTTTTGTTGGGTTAATACCAAGAATATTGCTGCTTTTCTGAATATGAAACCATGAACTGTTTTAACCTTAGCTTATGTCCAAGGTATAGCCAACACTTATGTAGTTTTTGGAACACTTTTTACTTGTTTTGCCCCATGATTAACTGAAAACATGACAATACAAGTGCCGTTCTCAAGCCACACCCAATTCTTTGCAAGGCTTACTGAAATGGTCACTTTCTACAGCATTCACTGCCTCTATGGTTACTCTTCAGAGAAAACTACACAGATGAAACAGCAGAAGTGAGTCTTGCAACCAAACATTGCAATGTAGAATGCTCTTGTTCGTGGTTCCACTAGCCAACCATGCTTTTTTCAAGGATATTCCATTCCATTTCCCCTCAGGTTTTTTCCCCCCTTCTCCCCCGTAAAGTCAGTCAAAGTCATTCCACTCAATCTGCACTGAACTACTTCTGGGGTCTCTCTGAGGGTTATTCCCCAAGCCTCTGATACCTCTCTCATGTGAATGGATGGTACTGTTTTGGCTACAGAAGGACTAGCAATTGGGAAATGATGCGCTATTTGTATATCCAGGCATATTCAAATTGGCAAGCTGGAAAGTGGCTTGCCCCTAAAAGCGGAAGGCATTTAGGTGTGAAATTACAGGTTTTGCGTATTTAGGCTGCAATCTCAAAAGCACTTCCTTCTGAAAGGGTCCTGAAGTCACCCAGTAACTTTTAGTAGCACTTCAACCACACTGCTGCTCCTCCAGCTTGCAACCTGTGCGAATGGGGACTGGATTCTCTAAGCAGCTTTTGGTTCAAGTTTCATTCCATAACACTTTTATGGGGAGGAAACTGCTTATTTGGCTCTGGATGAGATTTTCTTCCTTGGCAGTTGTACGTTTAAGAAGGAAATCAATCAACCAACATGAAAACCAAAGGATCACACCAGACAGTAGTTCTGAGCAAAGGCTATGCAAATAAAAGCAAAGGCAAATACTGGTTTATTCCACCCACCCTTCAGGAAGGATGGAGGAAAGTGGTGGTTGATTCATTGGGGCAAATCTCCATCTCCCTCCCTCTGCCTGCCTTTACTACTTTGAACCTGTCCAGGGGGTGGCACTGCCTGTCAGCTTCTTCCTCAGTTTTGCTCTTGTAGAACTCAGAAAGGAATTGGATCAGGACGAAGCAATGATTAGTTGACTCTACCTAGTGTTATCTCTGGTCCCACCTACTGTTGGCCTCCTGGCCTTCCATCCTACCAGCCGCAGTGGGAACCAGCCACCACTAGGAGGAGGGCTGGAATGCATGGCCTACAGACTACTCTCCACTTACACAGGCTTCATGTTCCAGGATCCTGTGTACATAAGTGAAATGCACACAAGTGAGGAGCCCATGGCAGTTACAGCTGAGAGCTCCCGTAAGCCATTTTGGAGCCCTTGGAGTCTCTTTTTCTGGCCTTTTGGCTCCCTGACATCCTCTTTGGGCTTTGGGAAGGGTTCGCCCCCCCAAAAAAGATCATTGGGGCAGCTCACAAATTTGATTCAGTATGAGGCGCACAGGTGGGTGACATTCTATTGCACAGGCTGAAGTCATTTTACTTGAGCAATAACCTAGACAGAACCTATGAACGTGGATGCGTTCCATAGACAGAACCTATGGGGCACGGGTGGTGCTGTGGGTAAAACCTCAGTGCCTAGGACTTGCTGATCATATGGTCGGTGGTTCGAATCCCCGCGGCGGGGTGAGCTCCCATCGTTCAATCCCAGCTCCTGCCCACCTAGCAGTTCGAAAGCACTCTTAAGTGCAAGTAGATAAATTGTTGTTCTTGTTTAGTCGTTTAGTCGTGTCCAACTCTTCGTGACCCCATGGACCAGAGCACGCCAGGCACTTCTGTCTTCCACTGCCTCCCGCAATTTGGTCAAACTCATGCTGGTAGTTTGGAGAACACTATCCAACCATCTCGTCCTCTGTCGTCCCCTTCTCCTTGTGCCCTCCATCTTTCCCAGCATCAGGGTCTTTTACAGGGTGTCTTCTCTTCTCATGAGCTGGCCAAAGTATTGGAGCCTCAGCTTCAGGATCTGTCCTTCCAGTGAGCACTCAGGGTTAATTTCCTTAAGAATGGATGCATTTGATCTTCTTGCAGTCCATGGGACTCTCAAGAGTCTCCACCAGCACCATAATTCAAAAGCATCAATTCTTCGGCGATCAGCCTTCTTTATGGTCCAGCTCTCACTTCCATACATCACTACTGGGAAAACCATGGTTTTAACTATACAGACCATTGTTGGCAAGGTGATGTCTCTGCTTTTTAAGATGCTGTCTAGGTTTGCCATCACCTTTCTCCCAAGGAGCAGGTGTCTTTTAATTTCGTGACTGCTGTCACCATCTGCAGTGATCATGGAGCCCAAAAAAGTAAAATCTCTCACTGCCTCCATTTCTTCCCCTTCTATTTGCCAGGAGGTGATGGGCCCAGTGGCCATGATCTTCGTATTTTTGATGTTGAGCTTCAGACCATATTTTGTGCTCTCCTCTTTCACCCTCATTAAAAGGTTGTTTAATTCCTCCTCACTTTCTGCCATCATGGTTGTGTCATCTGCATATCTGAAGTTGTTGATATTTCTTCCGGCAATCTTAATTCCGGCTTGAGATTCATCAGCCCAGCCTTTTGCATGATGAATTCTGCAAGTAGATAAATAGGTACCGCTTTATAGCGGGAAGATAAACGGCGTTTCCGTGTGCTGCGCTGGTGCTGGCTCGCCAGCTGCAGCTTCGTCACGCTGGCCATGTGACTTGGAAGTGTCCTCGGACGGCGCCGGATCATGGCCTCTAGAGCGAGATGAGCACGCAACCCTAGAATCGGATACGACTGGCCCATACGGGCAGGGGTACCTTTACCTTTTATGAAGGTTTGGGATAGAATCACACAATTGTAGAGTTGGAAGGGGTCCCAAAGGATCATCCAGTCCAGGCTTCCTCAACCTCGGCCCTCCAGATGTTTTTGGCCTACAACTCCCATGATCCCTAGCTAGCAGGACCAGTGGTCAGGGATAATGGGAATTGTAGGCTCAAAACATCTGGAGGGCCGAAGTTGAGGAAGCCTGATCTAGTCCAATCTCAATGAATAGCTCTAACTCTCTACAGAGGAGATGATGATGATGATGATTTGCATACATAGCTTTCCTAACTTCTTGGCTTTTATATTGGAGATCTTCAGCTATGATATTTTTCACCAATGTCAAGATGAGGAAGGCAGCTTGTATTGCTAGAATGAGCACAGAACCTTATTTTAGTAGCTGGCTAATTTTGCTATATTTATTTTAAAAAACTGCTTCTAATGATTGTTTCTAAATGTTAGCAAATCATTGAGAATGGAATGGGGTGCTAGGGATCCTCTTTTTATATTTTCAACTGTTAACCCCTCCGCCCCCCCCCCACATGCCATTTGTATTTCATTGCAGGCAGGAAGAGGAAGAAGAAAAGACAGACCCTAGTCATTTCCTTGCATCACAGGGGGTGCTGTGAAAAGAGCTCCACAAAAAAATATGCAGTTTTGCATACACTGTGGTAAAGAGCAGCACAGGAAAGTATAAAATCTACCACATAGTTAATTCATATCTTGCAAAATAGGGCTTGGCAGCTGTGCTGGTCACAGACCACACTGAAATTACAAAGCTGTGGTGCATTGTTATTAATATTTTTTTAAAGGGTTGGGGGAGAGAAGCCCTTCTGGAGATTTTCAGTAACCCTTCATTGCTCTTTCTTCTGCTGACTAGCATTCTGTTACTTCCACCCACCTGCTATTTATGTAACCCATTGACTGATGAATGAGCAGGCCCCTGGTTCCTATTGGAGGGCAGACCTGCAGTTCTACAATCCATCACCCAGTTATGCACACAGAATCCCCATTCATCTCAGGAGGATTTGAGAGCAGTTTAGCAGCTTCTGACACAGTGGCTGAGCTCCTGTACTCAGTTAAATGTGCATAAGTTCCATTTGTCTCCGTTGCACTTCTGTGCATGCAAATCAATGTGGGGCTGCAGATGTCAAATCAGCAACACAGTTATGCGCTTTCCTGGAGTGCCACATATCTGCGAAGGAACGGTGTGGTTCAGGGGTAAAAATTTCAGCTTGAATCAGAGCCATATGGGCTCATGTCTACCCTGAGCATGCTCTCTCAACCTCAGTTGCCTGGCTATAAAAATGGAACAATGGTAGCCTACCTCACAGGGCTACTGTAAAGGCAAAGCAAAATAACTGTCTGGAAAGCTTTTGAAAATATGTGTTTCATAAATACGCTCCACTTCCCAGTGGGGAGGAGTTGCGGTGGACCGCATGGTCAGCCACCCACCACAAGGGAGCAGGGGATTTTGTCCACCATTGCCCAGGGGATCCCGGCCACGTCAGAGCCCAGGCAGCCAATCTGCTGGCTGGGGGGGGGGCGTGGCCGGGGCAGTTTAAACCGAGGAGCGAGCCGGAAGACTTCCTCTTGGCTCGCTTCCTCAATCACCCGACCTCCCTCCCTATTTGCAGGTTAGGCACTGGCCTTGCTACGGTCTTCGGTTGGTCACCTTGGTTGTCCGAGGGGCCTGGTAGGAATTTTCCACTTGGCAAATTGGCACTGGCCACTTGGTTTTCGCCAACCTCGTAGCAATCGTCACAACTTTGTTAGGGTTGCGGTTAGGCATTGTTTGACCTTGTGTGGGGGAGGGGAGGTGTGGCCATCACCTACCCCTCCATGCTTAAGGGTATTCCGTTAAAGGAATCCGGGGGTGTTGATCTTGTCCGAAGCCCGGTCGGGGGCTAGGGCCTTGACATGACCCCGACGGGAACACCAATAAAGTTGTGGCAAAATTTGCCCAAAAACATAAACCTAATATCTGTGTCCTTGTGTGAGTTCTTTTCCAACGACGGGGTGGCTGCGGGGTCTCGACACGCAAATTATTATTATTAGGGAACATTTGGGCATTTAATTTGTAACACTGCACTGATGCTTGAAAACTATTTGTGCCTCAATCAAATTGCAATCTGTACAACTGTTGGCTGTCTGATTTTCCTGCCCTGTGCATCAACTGGGGCCACATGCATACATAGCCTATGTATTGTATTCACTTTAAGAGAAAATGAAGCAATACTGATTCATCTGCTCAGTTCTACAGCAAATATACAAGGTGTATAAAGTTAAGTTGTTCAAGTCAGCCTAAAGCACTTGAGCCCTTAACATAGCTAACTTCCTTGTCCCTTGGTTCATCCTGAAGATCAGTTATAGTTGAGGTTTTATCTGTATTTTGGTTGCAAAACCCAAATCATTCCCTCCCGCACTGGTTTTTGTCCTTGTTCCTCATTCCCTTCTACTGTCCATTAAGATTAACAATAATGAGAAAACAGGACCAAGCATACTCAAAGGTTCAAGGATCTGATTTCAATTAGCATTACGCTATGGAAAAAAATATTAGAACAGTGGAAAACAGCTCATCTTTATTGTTTAGTTAGCCTCAGTATTTTGGTATATATTATCCTCCTCTCTTAGGAATAATAGAATTAAGAACATATTTGCTGTATGATTAAATTTCCCATCCCACGTCTACTTTAGGTATACTGATTTTCCATTTAAATATTAATTTAATTTTAAAGACCATTACTTTTAAAGAGTCTTCACAGGACCTAAGCAATAATGTTCTCATAAAAATCAGAATGAAACATTTTGGTATGCACAAAAGTCAGCTTTAAAGCAAAAGATGTCTACGATTTTAGTGCTCCAGATGCAGTCTAAGAATGTAAAGCTGTTTTGCCTCTCAGTTGTGAGAAACCAAGTTATATTGGAAGTAAACCGTGGCATGCAAAACCTCTGGCCTGCATCATGATATCCGTGGAGGCAAAAAGTGAACATAACAGCTGTTCTTTTGCCAGGCAGAAGTCATCACTGGCAAGGCGAACAGCCTTCTCTGCCCCTTTTAATACAATAGGTGCAATAAAAGGTAAAGGTAAAGGTACCCCTGCCCGTACGGGCCAGTCTTGCCAGACTCTGGGGTTGTGCGCCCATCTCACTCAAGAGGCCAGGGGCCAGCGCTGTCCGGAGACACTTCCGGGTCACGTGGCCAGCGTGACATCGCTGCTCTGGCGAGCCAGAGCCGCACACGGAAACGCCGTTTACCTTCCCGCTGGTAAGCGGTCCCTATTTATCTACTTGCACCCGGAGGTGCTTTCGAACTGCTAGGTTGGCAGGCGCTGGGACCGAGCAGCGGGAGCGCACCCCGCCGCAGGGATTCGAACCGCCGACCTTTCGATCGGCAAGTCCTAGGTGCTGAGGCTTTAACCCACAGCGCCACCTGCGTCCCCCAATAGGTGCAATACTGACTAATAAATACGGGCCATTTCCTCTTCCCAGAATATCTTGGCATCGTTGCCCTGTAAGGAGGAGGAAGCTACAGGCCTCTAACAGAACAATTTCCGTGGCAAACTTAAAACTTCCAGGATTCACTCGGAAAGCCCTTAAAGTCACAGAAGATAAATCTCATTTATGGTTGTGGTGTATAAAGGTGTTTGATTTCACCAGTAGATGGGCTCACCATCAGCACCTGGCATACTGGGCCATTTGCATGCTCCCACACAGCCTGGCAGGGCCCACTAGAGCTTGCACCTTGCATTCCTCTCTTTGGTAGCAGGGCAGATGCTGCAACCACCAGCCTTGCACTCGTGAGTGGGCTTACCTGTCCTATACTGGACTAGAACAGCCATCATATTTTTTCTTTCCTGCAATGTTCCTGGCCCATTACAGTGCTACATCACATTGCTTGTTTGCTCACAAGTGAAAATGAGAGAGTCTGCAAGCAAGAGGTCCAAGTGAATATGACTATTGGGGGCTGCCTGCATCAATGCTAACCCCCTCCCCGTCAAGCCCGGAGCTCAGCCTGCCAGTAGAGAACATAATAGCTTGCTGGACTTTGTCAAATTCTCATTGCAAGACACTGACAAATTTCCCTTGATTTTCTCCAAATATCTGTGAACCTTATATTCTAGAATAAAGGTTTCTCTGAAACCTAGTTATGCAGTCTGCACTTCCCCACCCCCATTTTCATTTGCACATCTGAATGTGGCGCCACCACCATACACAGCAGGGAAGGGAGTTTTCCCATTCCTAGTGTTTGCATAACCCAAAGTGATTGCACATTGAAAATGTGGTATATTTTCCGCAATTCGTTTTTGTATGTGGGAGGTGCCATTTCATTGTTCTGCTATTTCTCCCCAGAAGGTTAACGGGTGTGGGGGGAGCTGTGCTTTGATCATTTCTTCCCATACGTGGCTGAAGTAGGTTGTGTCATCAGTAAGCAACATTGTGGCAATACAGTTGCAATGGATTCTTCAGTTGTCGCCGTTGAATTCTTTTTTCTACTACATTCACTGTGATTTTGGTATAACTGCTGGAGGAGCATAAATATAGGTGTGGGATGTAAGATCCATCTTAAGTGTACCATAAGATGGGTGTCCCTTCCATTTTCGAAAAAAAACAACCACATGATAATTTTGCTAAGAAATTTTAAAGGGGTGGTTTTGTGCTAGTACACAAGTAACCCAATTTGGGGGATGCCATAAGCAGTGAACAGGAGCCTGCACAGATTCTTGTGGCATGCACACATAAATGATGCTTCTATAGAGTTTCTTCAGTGTGGTCTGGTAACATTATGGTTTGTGCTGCTATGCAAGGAACTTAATCTTGTGAATCTTGTGAATAGCTGCACAGAATAGGCTAGAATCCCTTAGATCTATCCAATTACCGCCCGGTTTCGAATCTTCCATTCCTGGGTAAGGTGATTGAGAGAGCGGTTGCTGAACAGCTTGGTAGGTTTCTGGATGAAACATCGGCTCTGGATCCATTCCAGTCCGGCTTCCGCGCTGGTCATGGGACCGAGACGGCTCTGGTCGCCCTAACAGATGATCTCCGCAGGCAGCTGGATCGAGGCGGGTCGGGGCTGCTGATTCTTCTAGACCTGTCAGCAGCCTTCGACATGGTCGATCACGACCACCGCCTTGCCGACGTGGGGATCCAGGGCACAGTCCTTCAATGGCTGCGCTCGTTTCTCTCTGGTCGGGGACAGAGGGTGGCGCTTGGGGGGGGAATTGTCATCCCGCCACTCCTTGGTGTGTGGTGTGCCCCAGGGTGCAATACTCTCCCCGATGCTTTTTAACATCTTTATGCGCCCCCTCGCCCAGCTTGTCCGGAGTTTTGGGCTGGGCTGCCATCAGTATGCTGATGACACCCAACTCTATCTGTTGATGGACGGCCACCCAGACTCGGCCCCAGACACACTGATCAGATGCTTGGAGGCTGTGGCCGGATGGTTACGTGGGAGCCGGTTGAAGTTAAATCCTTCGAAGACAGAGGTCCTCTGGCTGGGACGGGACGACATGGGACTGAGGGGGCAACTCCCATCTCTTGCGGGGGTGCAATTAGTGCCAGCACCGTCCGTTAAGAGTTTGGGTGTAATCTTCGATACCTCCCTCTCCATGGAGGCGCAGATTGCAGCTATAACAAAGGCGGCATTTTTTTCATCTCCGCCAAGCTAAGCAGTTGGCTCCTTACCTCTCTCGCCCTGACCTAGCCACTGTGATCCATGCGACGGTCACCTCCAGACTGGATTATTGTAACTCGCTCTACGTGGGGCTGCCCTTGAGACTGACCCAGAAACTCCAGTGGGTGCAAAATGCCGCAGCGAGACTCCTTACGGGGTCTTCGCTTAGAGATCACATTCATCCGGTGCTATACCAGCTGCACTGGCTCCCGGTGGAGTACAGGATCAGGTTTAAGGTGCTGGTTTTAACCTTCAAAGCCCTATACGGCCTAGGGCCCTCGTACCTACGGGACCGCCTCTCCTGGTATGCCCCACAGAGGAACTTACAATCTTCAAATAAAAACACCTTGAAGGTCCCAAGCCACAGAGAGGTTAGGCTGGCCTCAACTAGAGCCAGGGCTTTTTCGGCTGCGGCTCCAACCTGGTGGAACACTCTGTCACAAGAGACAAGGGCCCTGCAGGATTTGACATCTTTCCGCAGGGCCTGCAAGACAGAGCTGTTCCACCTGGCCTTTGGTCAGGGTGCAGCCTGACTCCCTCCTTTGGCAATCTTTACAAAACTTTAGTTTATGGTTGCCATCAATTTTGATTTTAATTCATTTTTAGAATGTTTTATAATGTTGTACTGTTTTAGTGTTGTTAGCCGCCCTGAGCCCGGCTTCGGCTGGGGAGGGCGGGATATAAATAAAATTATATTATTATTATTATTATTATTATTATTATTATTATTATTATAGCTATGGACAGGGAGCTGGTGTGTGTGTGTGTGTGTGTGTGTGTGTGTGTGAATTTCAGGCATCCACTCTCCCTCAGTGGATGTGTGAATCACTTCTGCAGAGCAAACATTTTTAAAGTTCAGCATATATACCAGCTGGAGCCTGGAGCAAGCAGGAAGCAGCAGAAGCGAGTCTGCTAAGCTATGGCAGCCAGGCAATTTCAGCAGCCATGTTGTAGCACATATGTACCACCAAACAGGATCACCGTAACCATCCTCTGGCAAATGCAAAAATTGGCCACCCCACAGTGCTTCCTTCCTAGCATGGATTGGAGAGAAAGAGGCTGGTGGAGGAGAGGAGAAGCTGGAACTGCTGCAGCCCGAAAGACCACTGCAGGATGACTGTCCAAGGAGGCAGCAGCTGAAGGAGAAGGGAGTGCATGGATGGAGCAGGTGAGATCCAAGCTTCACCAACATGCACACTTTCCCCTCCAGGTAAATTGGCTTTTTTTTAGCTTTCCCTTACCTGTTCTCCAAGAGTTGCAGGAAAATAAGGCCGGTGTCCTGTGAAGGATGCATCAGAACTGCTGCCTTCTGTGCAGCACTCATAGTACTTTTTACACATCGCATGGGAAGACAGGTGAACTAATACCAGTGTACTGGAAGAAGGAAAGATCACCAGTGTCGAAGCAATGATTCTTCAACATCAACTTCGTTGGACTGGTCATGTTGTGTGGATACCCGATGATCGTCTTCCAAAGCAACTACTCTATTCCGAACTTAAAAATGGAAAGTGTAATGCTGGTGGTCAACAAAAGAGATTTAAAGACTGTCTCAAGGTAAATCTTTAAAAATGAAGTATAAACACTGACAACTGGGAAACACTTGCCTGTGAGTGCTCCACTTGAAGAACAGCCTTTACCAAAGGTGTCATGGGCTTTGAAGGCACTCGAACTCAGAACGCAAGGGAGAAATGTGCTAGGAGGAAGGCACACTTGGCAAATCCACATAGTGATCAACTCCCACCCACAAATCTATGTCCCCACTGTGGAAGGACGTGTGGATCAAGAATTGGCCTCCACAGTCACTTATGGACTCATTGTTAAAACCGTGTTTATGGAAGACAATCTTACTCGGCTATGAGTGATCGCCAAAGAAGACGACTCATAGTACTGCTGCTTAACTCTTCCATTGAAGGAGAAAAGGCTCACACCAAAGTTGCGAGATATTTTCCTTGAAGAAGAAAAAAGTAAGAAACTTATCTCCATGCTTACATGTACCTAATCTAGATATAGCTCTCAATAAAGAATACATCATATGGTGTCTCCTTCAATACATCAAAGCAATAGATCTTATTATGAAAAATTCAATAAACCCTCTCATAAAGGCAGAGCAATGGAAGGAACGAGCAGTTCAGCTATAATTCTGTCTTGTTTAACTTGACTTGCCTACTTGCAGAGGAGAATTTACCGCTGTTGCCATGAAACAACTCAATACTACAATATTTGTTGGCACGAACTAAAATGTATATCAGGAGCCATTATAATATCCCTGCACTAAGTTTGCTATAAAGGTCACGCTTCCCAAATTGAGGCCCACCCTATATGTGATTATGTGGGAGGATTGCAATTTTGACATGTTTTGGGCTTCTGAAAAAATGTCCCAGTCCCCCACCCCAAGCTTTAAACAGGATGGCTGTTCTCTTGACCATTATTCAAATGACAGGGAGGCAGTGGGAGCATATGTTCAGTGTTGTGTGCTTGAGGCAGGGGATGACATCCTGCCATTCTGTGCCAGAATGAAGACATACGAACAGCCTTGATGAATGATACTAAAAGTCCACTTAGGCCAGCGCTTTGTTTCCAAAAGTGGCCAATTGGATGACCTTGGGAAGTTCTCATTTTAGGACACGGTGATGACAAGTTAGCCCCTCTTGTCTGTCTCAGATGTCAGGTAATCAGAGGCTGCCCCTGAACACAGGCATGGTGCATCTGGGCTGATAGTTGGGAGCCCCATTACTAACCCCCCCCCCCCCGAACACCTCAGACCTCCCTGCCATGAAATTCAAAGCATGTTCAGCTAAATGCAGTAAGAATCTTCCCTAGGATTAGAAACCCTGCCTTATCAGAGGGTTTTTTTGCTTGCTTTTTGTTTGGTAAAAATATGAGGTTCTGGTCCTCATAGTTGATAAGAATGCCAACACAAAACGGCTGCCATGGTGAAATATGAGGTGTCTGCCCTGTCAAGGAGGATTCTAAACACGTTTGCTACAATGCACTTGGGGTCCCCTTCAGACCTTCCTTCTCAATGTGGGACGGTCTGCAGTAGAGCTTGTGTGTGAGGAGTTGTTAGGGGTGTCATAGTCTCCTTTCTGAGCAACACTGGTGTCAACTCCAGGGAGCTCTGGTTGCTCTGGGCACCTGCAACATTTTCACTGTGGGTGCCTGGGCTCTGCCACTGTGGCGACTGGGCTGGGGCCTCTACCTCTGCTGTGGGGGCTCTGTTGGGGCCTGTTTTGGGCATGCTCCACAGCCCCACCCCTGCAGCAGCACTAACACAGTGCCAGAGAGCACACCATTTCACACACCACTGGGCACTCACATGCTGGGGGCTCAAGTTGGTGCCTCTGCTGAGCAACAACGTGTAGAGCTCAGTGGAGTGGGAGACCAACCAACCAGAAAAGTCTCTGAGGTGTACTTGCCTGGAGGCAGAGTCAGCATCTAAAGTCAGGTCCAGTCCAAGGGCCCGGTGAACACCAATCCACATGGTCAGGCGGTCCAGGGGTCAGGCAAGCCAATGCTCACAAAGTAGGATCAGAAACTACAAGTGCTGTTGCAAGCATCTGACTACTGCTGGAAGCTCTGCTTAAGAAGATTGATGCCAGCTGGTTCTCATCAGTGCCTTCTCCTCTGTGTCCTTGAAGGCTGATCAGCTGCAGGTGGAGTCACTCTATCTTCTCCCTCTTCAGGCTGCTGTTCAGTAGGTGAAGAAGCAGGGCTTGTGGTCACACTTTACCTTTTCTTCTTTTTAAGTCTGCAGATGTTTGTCCCAAATGTCTGAGGGAGGCTTATAACTTGCATCATAATAGATCAGAAGCATCATAAAAGATCCCAACAGGTGCAAAGAATCTCCTTGTCACAAAGCTGTTATCCCTCTCCTTCCTGTCAGTCATCAATCAATCACATACAACAAGCCTCTACTATCTTGGAGTTAAGTGCCTGCTCTCACAACTGATGCTTTTCCTTCACAGAAAGCATTCCCTTTCTGTGGGAGAACGTGGTCGGTGAAATCCCGTGCAAGTCTACTCCGATGTCCACCAGCATCAATGGGGCATACTTCCAGATAAGCATTTATAAAACTGCAGCATAGAATACCCCATTTAATGATTGGACAGGCACATGTATTTTGCTGTGTGCATTTTATGAGAAGCTACCATTGGCCATACGTTAAATTCAACAACACACCCTTGGTTTTCATATTGTTTTTACACATTGTATTCTTTATTTTTAAGCATAGGTGCCAACTCCCTGGGGCACTGGGTACCCGAGCACCCACAAAATTCTGCATGAAGTGGTTGGGCACCTACACATTTCAGTGCCAAGGCCATGCACACTGCATGGCACCCATGGCCCCAGGCACCCATGGGTGCAGGGCCAACTGGCACGCCTGTTTTTAAGTAAGCAGGGGGCTTTAGTGAAACATCTCTCAGGATGTGAGCTCTAAGAGCTACATCTATAGCTACATCTATGTAAATTATCTACACACAAAAGTGAAGACTCAACAGGCTTGAGGGAACCCTGAAGTTGCAGAAAATGTTGTAGTTTACCCCAGTACATCCATTTTTGTCCGCGTTACTTGGTTGGAGAACAGCATCATGAAATTCAGAGAAGTGTGAAATATAAAAGATGGCTCTGTTTAAGTCTGCATATTATTTTGGAAAGTGTCAGGTGGGTTCATCTTTAAATGGGAACCAAGGTGATTTTCTTCCCCATTCCTAGTTGCAGCAAGGTCAATCTAATTAAATTACCGTCTCAGGTCTTCTTGTGGTCCGTATCAAACATGCACTTCTATAAAGAGGGGTCATGCTTCATTGACTTGCATGCTATGTTAAAAAGCTAATATATATATATATATATATATATATTAAAAAAACACCCTTTTTAAATAAGACCCATGTTATTGCAGAGACTTTGATGCTAAGTTTTGCTTTTTCAACTCCCTTCAGCAACAAGCTCAAGTAATATTTAGTTACATTTATTTAACTCTCTCTCTTTCTCTCTCCCCTGCCTAATAGTAACAAAACCTCTGAGAACGTAACAAGAAATATTGAAATGATCCATATTTTTATTGCCTAGATACAAATGTTTTGATCAGGTACCAAAAGGAGAACAGAGAAGGTGCCTGCCTGACGTCAATAGGCAGGGAGCCCCAAAGTGTAGGTGCTGCCACACCAAAAGATTGATTTCATGCAACACTGGGACGAGTAATAGAGGCACACCAAGGACACACTGAATCCTTATGCAGCAAAAAATACTTATGACACCATCCATACACAAGAGGGAGGGATCAACAGACTTGAGGGAACCCCAAAGTTGCAGGGGGGGAACAACTTTGCAGGGGGGGGACAAAATGTTGCAGGGGGGGAACAAAATGCCACTGGGGGACAGGGCTGGGAAATGGAGGAACAATATTCTAGATGATGGTCTGGCTGTCTGAAAGGAACCCCAAACAGACTACTATGCAACATTTGGTTGCACTTGTACGTAAACTACTGAGCCTCTTGGGCTAATTGGAAGGTTAGCAGTTCGAATCCACGTGACGGGGTGAGCTCCTGTTGCTCTGTCCCAGCTCCTGCCAACCTAGCAGTTCAAAAGCACACTAGTGCAAGGAGGTTAATAGGTAACGCTGTGACGGGAAGGGAAACGGTGTTTCCATGCACTCTGGCATTCATCACGGTGTTCCGTCGTGCCAGAAGTGGTTTATTCATGCCGGCCACATGACCCAGAAAGTTGTCGGTGGATAAATTCTGGTTCCCTTGGCCTGAAAGTGAGATGAGCACCATACCCCATAGTCGCCTTTGACTGGACTTAACTGTACAGGGGTCAATTACCTTTACCTTAGCTTATAGATGAGAAAGGTTTTCCCTGCTACCTCTCCTCCCACTTTTCCTTTTGTGGAAGGTTCCCTGATTATTATAATTTTGGAAAGCAAGGTCTGCTTCCTGTGGCCTTGTACCAGGCTGAACTGAGTCTTTTGTCACTGCTGTTGCAGTTCTCGGTGAGGCCCTCTTCAACAGAGGCAGATAAACAATCCTCAGAGACTAGACGGTGATTCCTTTCAACACATTACTCTAATTCTCTCCTTTCCTATTGATCTATAGGGTACCACCCCCTCAAACCCCAGACAAATTGATTCTGCGACTAACATCTGTGCACACAATTAATCTCTTTCACACATTTGATGTTCCACTTTACTGGACACAGGACACACACTATGACTCATGTGTTAATCAGCTAATACCTGAAAATTAGGCTCGTGCCTACTGTATAAACAGTGACAGACTATCCATCAACTTGCTTCAATGAATTAATGAATTCTGCTGTGCTGTAGGTTTTTGTTTGGTTTTTTTTGCTGTGTTTTTGAAGTTGTCATATATATTCTAAGCTGATATATGCCGTCACCAGAAAGCAGCCACCAGTGAAAACTAGAAAATGGAGAAAGGGAAATGGATTCTTGTTAGCTGACCTGGCATAGCCTGGAAATTGCATGCACTCTGCCATGCCTTTTTCAATGAATTTTGGGGAAAGGCTGTGGTAGCCCCAAAAACAGATCAGCCAGGCAAGCCAAGATCTCACTATTTAGATGCTTCAGGCCATTACTGAGCTGCTTAATCTCTGATGCACATTGCAGAAACACAGAAAGTTGCCTAATATTGAATCCTACTTTTAGTCCATCTAGCACAATATTGACTACACCATGGCTGGTGAATCTTTGCCTGTCCAGGTGTTGCTGAACTACAGTTCCCATCATCCCTGGCCATTGGCTATGCTTGCTGGGGCTGATGGGTTGTAGTTCAGCAACATCTGGAGGGCCAAAGGTCTTTGCTGACTGACAGCAGCTCACAAGGTTTTCAGGCAGCAGTCCTTCCCAGCCCTACCTCGAGATGGGGGAAATTGAGCCTGGAACCCGCTGCATGAAATGGGCTCTACCAATGGGCTACAGCCCTTCCCTACCGTTCCTGATTTCACTGAGTGTTAGAGAAAGGTTTCTTATCTCACCAGGGTAAGTAGCATCCTAGGAAATTCCCTATATCCCCCCCCCCCCACAGTGCTCTTATTGGCTCAGGTAAGAGTTGCCATTGACTGTGACTACAGGTTACTAGATGTTACAATGGCTACTAGTCAGCATGGTTACTTCCTATCTCCACTATGGGAGGCAGCATGCATCTGAATACCAGTTTCTAGGAATCCCAACTGGGAAGTGTGTTGTTGCACTCAGGTCCTGCTTGTGGGCCTCTCATTTGCAGGGTAAAGAGATCCCCAACTGTGTTTATCCTTGCCCTGCTTGCCGCCCCCAGTGCTGGGTATCTTGGAGCTTTTATTTTAACAGTGCCCTAGACATTTAGCTGGCCCAAGACATTTAGCTGCCCCAGTCAGAGCAGCAAATGGTGCCCTTCCCCCCACTTCAAGAAAAGAGATATAGTGCCCTGACGTCAAAATTATGTTGGTACTTGAGGCAGAAAATCCTACTAGTGCCTCTTCCCTTCCTCAACTGCAAAAAACTACAATAATAATAATAAACAACTTCCATCCTTTTCATGACACCCAAAGTCTGATGCCTGAGGTGGCTGCCCCACTCTGCCTAATTGTAGGGGCAGCATTGCTGCCTAACCTAGACTTGTTCCAGGCCATGGTGGCAAATTAAAATGGGGCCGCCATTTTTCTTTCTCCTGATGTGTGGGAGCAAGGCTATATCAAAGGCATGATGAAAAATGTAATGTTGCTCCAAGGCACATGTTACTTATGGCAGTGCTGCTGCTGCCTGCTGTTGCCGCTAGCTAATCCTGCTGGGGTCAGTCAATGTAGAGGACCCACCTGTAGGCTCTTCCCATGTTCTCCTTGCTAAACTGCTCCTCTCTGAACAGCTAAGTACCACGGGAAGGAAGATCCCCCACTACTGTCTCCATCCTTGCTACTTATTAGGAAACAGTTGAGCAGTAAGTAGGGAGGAATGGGTGTTCCTGAGTTCTGAGGTAGTTGCCCATGGAAGAAGAGTGCTCGGTTCCTCTTTGAGGAGTTCACTGAGTCTCCATTCTGTGTGTTGACAAAGGAAGTTCCTTTTTCTTCCTGCAGCATGGAAGCCAAGCAAGCTGACCGTGGAAGAAGAGATCCTCTTTTTTTTTTTAAAAAAAAGTAATATTTATTAAAGTTTTAATGGTTACAGAAAGAAAAAAGAGAAAACACAAAAATTAAACAAAAACAAAACAACACATCACAATTAAGAAAAAAACAGAAAACACTACTTATCTTAACAAAACAAAAACAAAAATAGAAACAATTAAAAACACAACGAATATTCCCATAACTTATCTTTCATTTGCTTGTTTCATTGACCTCCTCACACCTCCCTTTTTTGTATTCTAGTTCGGTTAGCTATTTCAGCAAATCCTTTCCATCTTTCCCAGTTTTTGTCCTATAATTTATCTTGATATAATCTAACTTAAGTAAGCAAGGAAGAAGGAAGAAGAGATCCTCAAGACCTCAGAGGAGCCTCCTGGTTCTGACCAAAAGCCCATCTGGTCCAACATTCTTTTCTATAGTGACCAACCATTTGCCTCTGGGAAGACCTAAAGCAGGAAATTATCCTTCCCTGCTGTAGATTCCGGCGTACTGTCTGTGATAATGGAAGTAAGAGATAGCCATCAACATTATTATTTAATGGACAGTAGCCACTGAACAGCTTCCACAAATGTGCCTAAACCCCTTTTAAAGCTGTCCCTGACTATTAGCTGGCTGAGATTGATGAGAGTTGGAACCCAGCACCGTGCAGAGGGCCACAGCTCCCCTGCCCCTGTCACAGACTTCTCCATCTCTTGCAGCTGATAAGAGAAGTGAATCAGAAGGAGTGGGGTGGGAGGGAACTCCTCTGGTTTCACAGAGGAAGTAATTCCATTAGGGCTTGAAATGACTTGGTGAAACATGAGTAAGGGGAAATCATCTGCAATAACACACCAGCTGGGCTCCATGACATCACTTGCAGGAATCAAAGGAAATGAGCTAACACGATATGCATAAAAATCTCATTTTTCTTTTGTTTACTTGCTTATGCAGTTCTAGTATGATTTTCAGGGTGACAAAAAACAATCCTGCTTTAGGGGAGGAAAAATCAGCATGGATATTTTGCTTCTTTAGGAAAATCATTTTGTCTTTATTAAAGCTGACAATGAAATAAAATGCCTGAGAGGCTTCCCATTTTGTTTTATTTCCAGAAAAGCTATTGCAGGCACAAGAGTCCCACATGCTTCTAAATATACAATATCTGCAAAGCCGGGAAACAATATTAGAATGTATTCATTAACACCTGTATTCTTTATGCTGTCGTTTACATGCACAGGAATTGACCTTGTTGGATAGTTTATGAGTAACTGTTTCACTTGGAAAAAAATCATGTTTCCTGTCAGAGGCCATTAAATCAATGACACGTAACTGATTTTCAGAATTAATATTGCAGAGATTCAGCATGAGCCAGAAAATGTTCATAGGAAAAGCAGGAGGCACTACTATAAAATAAAACTCTAGTTCCAAAAAACCCCAGTGGTCAAAATCTTTTTTACTTATGAATTTTGAATCTCACTCCATCCCAAAAGCTCTGGGTGGGCAACAACATATTAGAAGGCAAATATAAAATATGCTGTTCAAATTAAACATAAATCCCATTAAACAGCCACAAATATAACATACGCTAAAATTTCCAAAGCTCTGTAAACCTAATCCCAGGCACACAAATGTCAATCCACACACAAACAAAAAAACCAGACAAGCATAGTAAAACAATATGTTTAGCAGGCCCAAACCAAATTCACAGCATGGTGTGCAAGCTTTTGAGGTGTACAAAACTCTCATTCGGACTGGATGATAAAGGTAAAACAATAACAAAAAAGGGCAAAAGAGTGTTTATTTGGAGGGCATGATGATAAACCCTGTCTGCAGTTTATTTAAATCTTAAAATGGTTACAGAGGAAGCCCTCTGCAGATGAATTAGATTAGGTATGTGCCTCGGGCAAAATGTCTCACGTTGCACTGAGATATGGTGGGGATTGAGAAACAATGGAGACCTCCCCTTTGCAAATACATATATATTGGAAGAGAGAAGAGGAATTAGTCCAAAAGATGCTCATGTCGGGAATCTGGCAGGTATCTCGCTGTCTCTGTAAAGATACATGTCCTTTCCCTGTTCAGCTGCTTCCAGTGCAGAAGGATCATACCTCAAGCATACTTGGAAGAAGATAGTGGTGCTGCTAAGGCTGGACCTCAGGGCCAAAGTCCAGGGCCCTAAAGTGGGGGCCACCAAATGACCTCCGAAAGAGCAGCAGTTCCTGGGGGCAGCAGCCAACAGGCCAGAAGCCAGCAGCTGGGTTGGCTTGGGCATGACAGATCCCACCAAGACTGGTGCTGGTTGCCACAACATCCCTTCTTTGTTCAGGGACAGCAGCTTGGCCAGAAATTCATGTGGTTTGTTACATATGTTGTTGTTGTTGTTGTTGTTGTTGTTCTTCTTCTTCTTCTTCTTCTTCTTCTTCTTCTTCTTCTTCTTCTTCTTCTTCTTCTTCTTTTTCTTCTTCTTCTTCTTCTTCTTCTTCTTCTTTTTCTTCTTCTTCTTCTTCTTCTTCTTCTTCATTATTATACTTTGAATATACATTATCCTGACCCAAGAACTGGCTAGTCAAATCAGTATGTGCGATCAATCCCCTTGACCTCCCCACTGCTTGTTGGCCCACATTACCCATCAAGAACTGAGTCACAATGAGTCTGATACCATTTAGATATTACAAATGGTAGGATTCACTTGTCAGAGGTGGAATCTACACACATATAAAAAAACGCTGTGAAAATGCTTCCCCCCCCAAAAAAAAACGCTTTGAAAAATACATTGAATTTTGCATAGCTCACTTTCGCCATCTAGTGTCACATTTTTATTGCGCTTTACAACACATTTAAACGTTTTATTTGCAGCTGTGTAGCTGAGTCCAGGGTGTAGAATATTTAGCAACATGATGACCGCTTGGCCCCTGCCTTGCCTGCTTCCTCCCTGCCTGCCAAATAATACACTTCACAGGCCTCCTCTCTCAAAGTCCTATGTGTACTTCTATACACTGAGACACAGGTAGCACTGTGGTCTAAACCACTGAGCCTCTTGGGCTTGCCGATCAGAAGGTCAGTGGGTCAAAATCGAGCAGTGGGGTGAGCTCCTGTTGCTCTGTCCCAGCTCCTGTGCTCCCTTGGCCTGAAGCAAGATGAACTCCAACCCATAGTTGCCTTTGACTGGACTTAAATGTCCAGGGTTCTTTACATTTACCTATACTAATCATTTTTCTTCTTGGCTGTCCTGTTCTTTAACCACTGTGCATTATCCCCCCTGCTATTCAGGTCATTGGCTAGTTTTTTCCTCTACCTTTTTCCAACTTCCCAGCAAACACCCCTTTCTTTATCTGCAATAACATGCAACCCTTCCACATCTTCAGTGAAATTTCTTTTTATCTCTAGATAGTCCCTTTGAGCATTATTTCTTTTCCATCCTGCCCTTCCATCAAGTATTAATCTCCACCCACCCTTCCTTTATGCTTCCCTTTTGCCATCTATTTTCTTCTGTTCAGCCTCCTTGCCTCTGGTCTTCCCCTCACCACACCCACAAACTCCCATACATTCCTAGTCACTGGCGTGAAGTTTTAATCCCAGCCAAACTGACTTCTCTTCCTTCACAGCACCAAGGCTGAAAATGGCTTTGTTGTCCCACCAAGTGCACATTTAGAGCCTTCGGAACAGCTCAGCTAATCGGTGTCAGAGACTGCTACAAATCTCATACAATATAGATAAACTCACTCAGCATAAATGGCTCATAATCTCTCTCTGTATTTAGAGTGAGTCACTTGTCAGAGCTGACACATCCCAAGCAGTTTGTTGGCTTGCATGGATGAGCTACACTAGAAGCAGCTGCCAGAGGGAAGTCCTAAATATTTTCTTCCCTTGATCTTTGAAATCCTGAGCTCCATACACACATCTGGGTCTCGCATTGATGTCTACAGATGGGAAAGATAGAACAGTGAACAAAACCTCTCCTCGCTTTGCAGACGACAACTAGAGCACTCAAGTCTGCATGAAGATTGGATCATGGCCAATTTACAGCTCAGTCTTGTGGGTGTTTACTGGGAACTTGGGAAGTAACTTCCCCTAAGTTCAATGTGCCTTACTCCAAAGTATGAGTCTGTCAATTTCAGTTCCTCTCACTTGCTCATTTTTTCCAACCTAAAGTTCAGATATCCACATTTCCACACCGGTTTTCAGTGGAAGTTGCTGCTGATTGATGAGCCTAAGGAGTAATCATATGGTCTGAAACATGGAAAAGCAGGAGGCTACTGCATGCCTTGCCCTCTCTAAATGCGTTTTGGTAAACACAAGCAATAAAATGCCTTTAGATATGACCACTTCTGCATAATGTGTGCCACAATCAGGAAAAGCTTTAGGTGGTGTTCACATGGGGGGAGGGGCAGTAATACAGTGGTACCTCAGGTTAAGTACTTAATTCATTCCAGAGGTCCATTCTTAACCTGAAACTGCTCTTAACCTGAAGCACCACTTTAGCTAATGGGGCCTCCTGCTGCCGCCGCGCTGCCAGAGCACAATATCTGTTCTCATCCTGAAGCAAAGTTCTTAACCTGAAGCACTATTTCTGGGTTAGCGGAGTCTGTAACCTGAAGCGTACGTAACCCGAGGTACCACTGCACTTGATCTGGCCTCAGAAACCTCTTATAGTGCCAATTTGCCATATATGATGTCTGTGTCTCAGGTCAGGATTCTGTCCCTTTATCTGCCTCCATATGTGTCTAGAGCCTTCTTTAGCACTCATAGTTCCTTGGTTCTGGATATCAGTTATCTTGGGTGGTGTTGCATTGCGGAGGAATGTTATACTTGCCATTGCCAAGGAATATTTACAACATGCATGGATTAACGACTTGCCATTTCAAAAACTAATCAACATTGGTTTTAAATACAGAAAGAAAGCCAAGAAACCACGTTGCAAATATAATGCCCCTCTGACCCCAGGAAAAGAAACACATCCAGATTGATTTGTGTGTATAGAAAGGAAACTATAGTCTAATAAATGTTCCCATGCTTTTCAAATTTCAGTTTGGAATCACTCTAGTTATAAACTCCTTAAGATCAAGGATCACAGTTTTAATGAATTTGGCACCTATATTTTATTTTTTTAATACTGTGGATTGCCCCTATAATTCTAAAATTCCATTCTTCTAACTATCTGGCACTTACGCCTTACATTTAGGATGAAAACATTTGTGCTTTAAAGCAACAGGCTTTTTAAAAAAACCTAAAACTAATTAAAAGGCTGCAATCTTTCACAGAGATCAGATTGGGCTGGGGAGTGGCTCAAGGGGAGCCTGGTATGAATCTGCCCCTTAGGCTGTTGCCTTGCTCAGCATGCTGCTGCTGCTCTTAGTGCTGGGACTGAGACTACCCACACCCAGCAGAGGCCATCCCACAACCTTCCATGCATGGCTATAATCCTGCTTCTGCTAGGAGTAGCGTGAGCAATACGATTTGAGGATAGTGGGCTAGGTAAGGTTGGTCTAAGACATTTTGCAGCCTGAGGCAAACAAGCGGAGGTCACAAAGCCACCCCAGGTTTGGTCATCTCCTGGTATGGCTGGGAACTGGGCCAGATTAATACATGCGGAAGCCCTCAGCTACCTAAATTTAAGACACCCCTGTAGCATTGACCTAAAAGGGCGTGGCAAGTTTAAAATAAGAGTACATATCCTACTAGAAATTTTCACTCAGACTTACACCGCTTCATCATACAGTGGTACCTCGGGTTACATACGCTTCAGGTTACAGACTCCGCTAACCCAGAAATAGTACCTCGGGTTAAAAACTTTGCTTCAGGATGAGAACAGAAATCGTGCTCCGGCGGTGCGGCAGCAGCAGGAGGCCCCATTAGCTAAAGTGGTGCTTCAGGTTAAGAACAGTTTCAGGTTAAGAATGGACCTCCGGAACGAATTAAGTACTTAACCTAAGGTACCACTGTACATACTTTGAAAACAAATCTGGTCCAGTGATTCCTGGTGACTGCAATGCTACAGCTTTGCAGAAGGGCAAGTTATGCATTTAATAGAACAACCCCTGATTGTTTAGGTAAGTAATAAGAATAATTATACATATATTTAATTTAATTTTTTTTAAAAATGGCAGGCAAGCTGTAGAACTCAAATATGGCCATTAGATAAACTGTGCCTATGCAGAACCTCCTATGAGCACTTCTTAGGCCCTTGAGGAACCCACTTTTTGTTTTTAAAAGGTTTCTAGTCCTAAACATGATAAGGGTACATGTAAGCAGACATCCAGAGTCTTCATTGCATAAATGTCATCCTAGGCTCCTTCGGGAGGAAGGGTAGGATATGATTTCAGCAAATAAATAAATAAACTCAACAGATAAATAAATAAAATCACATAAAGCAATTCACATGCCCCAGCCACAGACTAGGTTCAGGTTTTTTTGACGCTTGAGTGTGACAGTCTCTGAATTAGAACATTCTAGATTAAAGTGAAATCAGTTTGCCAGCTGTAGTGTGACATCTGCTGTGTTCATGACAATGAGATGCATATTATGTTAATTACTTACAGCAAAAATGTACAAAATTAACAGCAGTACCCTCCACGGACTCCTGATGCACTCCTGACTTTTCCCTTCCATGCTGAACCTGCTTCCCACCTTGGAGTTGCACACTGTTTCTGGATTTTTTTCCTCAGGTTATCCCCAGCTGCAATCAAATGGTGACTATGGAAGTGCACACTAACCCGACCAAGACCATGTTCAGGGCAGGGGATGACAGCTGGAGAAGTGCCCCTCCAACATAGCTTAGTAGGTCATATTTCATAATTGTTTTAACTGGTAGCCAGCAATAGAGAGGAAATCTAGTTAATTTTGGTACTGCTTCAAGGAGTGTAAATGACTGTCATTCACAGCCTTCCATATTACTCTGTGCTCGCTTCCCCTCAGGAGTGCTGTTTCAGATCTGGGGGAGGGGAGATAAATCTCCTTATTGGAGAGAGAACAAGATTTTGTAAGTTCCAGACGTCCACCGTTTAACCCGTTGAAGTGTTAAAAATGGGAGAAACTGGTTCTGCTTCCGCCCTGTTAGACTTCATACTTCATAATAACAGTAGCAATGGGTGGGATTCATATAACAAACCCTATCCATGGAAACCCTGTGGAAACAATTCTGCTCCCAGAATGGGGGTTTTCCCCCTCTCCTACATCCACACTCACCCGTACCTTCCAAAATTGTATTGGGGTGGGGGGAATTCAGAACAACGTGCCCTGGGAGGAGAGGAGGGATAATTTCATCTGCCAAAATGAAATGCTTCCCCTGATGGAACAATTGCCTCTGCGTGACATTGAATTCCTATCACAGTTATCAGACAAAGAGGCACACACACCCTTTTTAAAAGCAAAAGGATTTGTGCTTTGGCATAGTTGCTGACTACATGGGTCCTGTTGATTTAAAACAGAGATGGGAAGCCTCAGGGTTGGGAGGGGAGGAGCTGCGGCCTGCCAGGTTTTTCTATGAGACCCTCAGTACTATTTCTAGGCCACAGCCTTCACTGACTTTGCTATCCCCCACCCCCAGTGCTTTGCCTGGCCAGAATGTGTCCTTAAACTGTGCTAAGGTCTCTTGCTTTCAGCATGGGGAAAGAGTGTGTTGGAGAAAAGTGTGTGGGTATAGAACCCTCTGGCTTTTGTGTGGTTTAAATGTTCTTCCTTTGCTCTGCCCGCTTTCCCCTCTGACTCCGCCCACCTTTGTGGGCCCGGGAGTGTTGTCCGGGAAGGAACTTCGCCCTTGAGCTGAAAAGAGTTCCCCATCCCTGAATTAAAACAATCAGTGTATATTTAGAAGCTGTGAGCTGACCAGACATTGGTGCTCCTGAGGTGTAAAGAGTTCCACTGCTTCCCTGCTGTGATAGCTCTCCTTTGCCTAAGACTAAAAACTGATAAAGATAAAGGAGAAGAGGATTTCAGAATCCAAAGATCTTCTGCATTCCAGATATTTAGGGGAAATCTCCATTAAAGGAACTGTGTGTAAAAGAGATCTATTGAGCAAACGGAACCCCTGCTAGCCAGATGGCAACAGTTCCTCGGCTTATGTACTGTAGCTATGAGAAAAAGTTTTTTCTTCTAACCAGCTTAGATACATTTTTAAAAGAACTACAGCCCACATTGATGCAAGTTTACTCAGAAATATGCTCCATTTACCTCGCTGGGAAATCAAACAGGCTCCTAATTGTGCATCTGATTGCAGCTTAAGACAAATCCATGAAGGATGGGTCTATTGACATCTTGCACTCATAAGGATAGCTCAATGGAACGTCCATGTCAATGATCAGGCCTCTTCTGTTTCTGGTTCTGGTGCTTTTGAGGAGGGAGGAGCAAAACATCTTGTTGAACGCCACCCCAATCTCTAAGTGATGGGAGATTCAAGAGCTTCCGGGCACTCACTCAGGTTTCATGCTTCTTTTTGGAATGAGGCACAACGGAGACTGTTGTGTCTTTATGATATGTGGTTTATTTGCAAATGAATTGAGAGAGAGCCTGCCACCCATTTGCCATCTGGCCTAGAGCCTTTGCTTTTTTAATGGCCCATTACATTTTCTTTGTTCTCTTAATGGCCCATCTCCCAGGCGATCTAAACTTGGAAAGCTGGGTCCAGGAATTAGGAGTCTGACGTTCAGTTGAACTACCTAAGACATGATTAAATCCTAACACCTCCTAAACCCAGGAATTTTGGGGACACTGTCATCCATGAACTCATAACAATATGCCTCTAAGCTTAAGGAAGATGGCAGGGTGGGAAAAGTGTGCGAAACTCCAATAGAAATGGGTGCATTCTGTGATAGAGAATTATTATTGTGAGCACTTTCTGAACTCTTGCTGCAGTACACTGCGCCTAAGATTTCAATTTAAATTGCCACTGCTGGCGCTGAGGGCGTTAAAGAGACTGCCGAAGCTGAAGTGGGGCTTCAAAGAGTTGGGTCGTCGGGGTGGTTTTGCAGCCACACCGCTGCCAAAGTGCTGAAGCTGCAGGAGCTGTTTAAGAAGTTGGAGCAGCAGAACAAGCAGCTCCACATTTGCAGCCCCGAGTATCCCACTGTTGCCTGCTGCTGCCAGAGTGCCTCTTTTGGTGCTGCATGAGCCAGGGGATCTGCCTGACACTGCGGCACAAATGTGACTCGAAGTTGTGTTTCAACGCCCCACAACCCAGGTTCCAGGTACTATGTAGAGCCTTGCTTTTCTTTCCTGGTTTTGAACACAGGGTAGGAAAAGGGAATGGATATTAAACTTGTCTGATTGCAGACAAATAGCTCCAAGGGCTTTTGTGCAAGGCACATCTAAAGTTGCTTTTGGTGCGGGAAAAACTAAAAGGGACTCACTTTTTGAGTAAAAAAAATACATTCTGATTACTAGCACCACCTGTGGGTGACAAAGGAGCTCCCCCCACCTTTTCCCTTGCGCCACCCTTGTACCTGCAATTATCAGAACAATTGCCCACAAAATATATGTATATTAAGTTATTCTTTTTTCACCCAGCCCAAAACCATAGTGGCTGCCCTTGCAGGGAAACCACTGCATCTTTCCTTTTCTCGAACATTTTCATAATGCATCATTTCAGAGCTTGCAGGTCCTTCCCATGAATCAATCTAACGTGCATCCTGCTAGACAGTGTCTACAAAAAGATCCAGCACATTTGGAACATTGGCCACCTGAATATTCAGAGTCCGTGACTCTCTTGAACGAGATTAAGACACCTTTCCAAAGCACAGTCCTGCTGGTGTGAAAGCCCAGTCAGTGTTGCACAAAAGGCTTACTTTCTACATTCTGAAGTCTCTGAACACACAAACACCTCTATTCAGAGCCTCATAAGATGGAGATCAGGGAGCAATGTGTTAGGAGGACTCTAAAATAAGAAAGGAGGTTGTGTGTGTGTTCCCAAGCCTCAAGCAACACACAGTATTCTGACTGAGGCTAATTGCTTTGCATTCCAACATCATGATGTCACCAGTGTTTTAGGGCCTTTTGGGTGGAGAGCCATTTTTTGGTGTGTATGACAGCACCCCCTAAACATGTATTGACCCTAGGAAAAGGGGGGGACCCGCCCCGATTACTTTATATTAATGTGGCCAAACTAAATGAAGAGAAGGTCTCTGTCCAGCTTTTGGAAGCCAGTTAAAATACAAACTCAGTGTTTCTCTAAACACACCGAGTATATTACCTTAGTCATAAAATGGGGGACTTTCAAATCTAATTTGTTCAGCGCTAGTGCTGTTGAAGACTGGGAAGTGTTCCAGGGGAAATCACCTCCATGCAAACAGAGATTAGCAGCTCTCCATTGCAGACATATGGAAATGATTGTCTATAATCTCCGGTAATTGTGGCTGTATTACATTCAAATCCTGTTTTCAATTTTCTCAAACTTCTAGACTGATTGTGTTATTAAATCATGCTGGCTGATGTGTTTAATAAGGACCTATTAAATGTTTATAAAATTAGGGGAATAAATATGGGCTTTTAGTCAGATGGTGTGTATGTGAGATAGAACAATAGTATACCATTGTTAGAATAACAGCGCTGCTATTAAAAATGTGTCTACAAAATATACTTCAAGGCTTCACTTTAGCAAAGTCAATTGGAAATAACACCTAATTAGGAGGGGGCAGGGGAGCCTGATAACTATCTGCAGAAGTGTCCCTTCTGTTCCAAACAATAAATGGTGTAAAATATTACACCACAACACTGAAAGCCCTTGTGAGTACACATGTCCATTCAAGCAAATAAGGCCACAGTCCTACTTGGCCATGAACTTACATTTGAGTTAAATAGGTAGAGGATTGGGCTGAAAAAGTTGTGTGCTTCACATGGTTTAAGACTGAAGAGGTTAGGATTCATTGTAGCATCCACATCCAAAGTACAGTGCAACTGCTCTCCTAAACTTCCAGTGGACCAAATCCTTCATATTCATATTCACATCCAAAACCCAGTTCTCATGTTAATTAACACATATGTGTGATTTCCCACCCTTACTTTACCTGCTTCCTGTTATTGAAGCCAAGCATGTATATGCATATGGCAAATAAATCAGAAACATGGAAAAGATATTTGGAAATCTAATAGCCATTTATTATCTTCAGCACCTACAACCCCCCAACCAGGAAGCTGCCAGAGAATATATTCTGCCAAACGTTTGGTCCCAATACTAGCCAAAATTGTAAGACGGGCCCCAGTCCTTCTAAGCCCCACTTATCCTCTGGAGAGTATCTTCTTAGTGGACCTAAATTAGAAGTTAGATTAGCTAACCAGAGCCAGGGCCTTTTCAACTCTGGCTCCGGTCTGGTGGAACGCTCTGCCTCATGAGACCAGGGCCCTGCAGGATCTGATTTCTTTCCGCAGGGCCTGTAAGACAGAGTTGTTCCGCCTGGCCTTTGGCTTGGAGCCAATTTGATTCCCTCCCTCCCTCTCTTTCTTTTTTCTTTTCCTTCTCCTCCTGCGATGAGGCTACATTTTAATATTTTAATGTTTCAATATTGTAATGTTGTATTTTAATTTTGTTTTTAAGTTGTAATCATCCAACTTGTTTTTATTATTGCTTGTAAGCCGCTCTGAGCCCGGCCTTGGCTGGGGAGGGCGGGGTATAAATAAAAATTATTATTATTATTATTATTATTATTATTATTATTATTATTATTATTAAATTCTCAGGTAAGTAGCCCTGCCCTCTCTCTCTGGGCAATTTAAGTACATTCTCACCGCCCCTCCCAGAAGTCATTTTATGAAATGCAGAAATTGGTAGGCTTTAAGTGTATTTAGAAAGCTTGTATTAATGCATTTATGATCCACAAACCGGTTGAGATGGACAATATGGACTTAACACAACCCCCACCATGACTTCATTTGTAAGCTTTTAATGCCTAAAAGGATTCCCATTGACCTTAATGCAGCTAAAGCCATTTAAATGCACTTAAGCACCATCTTAAGTAGTTTGTGGCCGAGGTTGTAAATACCAAGGAATTGCACTAAAGAATGAAAAGCCTTATAGAGGAGTGAGGTCTATGAACCATTTGAATATTATCTTTTACTTGCATGTACTATTTCAAGTCCCTTCCCCGACCCCCCACTTTTCAGGAGAGGTCTATAACCCCCTGGAGCGGATTTTCAGAGGGCTGCAGGAGTAATGGAGAATTGGCTGAAATTACCTCCCCACTCCACCCCACTCTCTGAACCTGAGATTCCACAAGCAAAACTCTCTGGATCCAGACCAGTCTCAAATCCATGATTAGAAGCTTCATATGAACATTGCGATTATATGTCTTGGTGAATAAATAGTACATTGGTGGAGGGGTCCCAGCTCTTGGTAGAACATGCACTTTGCATGCAAAAAGTCATCTCCAGGTAGGACCGAGGAAGACAAACCCAGGAGAGCCACTGTCAATCAATGTAGACAATACTGAGATGGACTCAGAGGAAGGCAAATTCCTTTGCTTCTGTGTGGTATTTTGTACACTGCATAGATGTATTTATTTGATTATGTGGTATAAAACTTGGGAACAAACAGAACTGAATGAACAAATTCAAAAGGCCAATCTGGTGCTCCAACCCGGCACCCATGTGACCCCGATCTTACCACTGCCTTGTCCTAACTCTTCAAGTAGCAGAGAACCTGGTCTTGAGAAGGCAGTTCTGTGGCTCTATCCCACCACACAGCCCACTACTGTGGAAGCCAACTGCACTAAAATAATGCAAAACTAGATATGTTTATGAACCACCTTTCCAAAGAAGGTTCCTCCCTCCCAAAAAATCACAATAATTTAAAATGTTGCTCAAAATATCGGTTGATCCATAGAGATAGCATGTAATAATGTTGTCACAATGTGTAGGCATCACTAGAAAAGGCTTTGCTCAGGTTCCCCCTGCCCCAGCACATTCTATCATTTTTGAAGGTGGGGCTTTCTGACAATGTTTCAGTCCTGTCCCACTTGGACATTGAAACAAGGAGAATGTCACACTCTCCTGTCATAAGGGAAGACCCTTCTTGGGAGAAATTCCCATTCAAAGTGAACATTTGCATTTTGATCTCAAATTTTGTCATTTCAAGCATGATAGACAAAATGGCCAACTTTGCCCAATTTTAGATAATTGCAAAATACTTATTTCAGCCTTGGGGTAAACGAAAATTCAGGTAAACGTGCTGTTCTACGTGTTATTTTATCGACACCAACACAGAAATAATTCGGTGATCATAAGGAACAAGAGGTTAATTTTTGAGGTTCGCATATTGGGGAATCCCTTTCCCAAAGTGCAGGCCACTTAATCTCACGCAGAATGCAATGTGATCATTCCAAGAATCTCACCTTGAAATTTCCTTTTAACCTTGTAATGAATGTTTGTTTTATCTTTGTAACAATTTTAATGAGTCCTCCTCATCAATATCTGCTTCCCTCATTCTCAGACCTTTTTTCATTAATAATCCTCAGTGGGCAGAAAGCATTTTGAAATCCTAACTCATTAAAACCACAAGCCCACATGCTAAAGCCATTTGGCCCCCCGACTTAAGGGTAAACTTGAACCTGTTTTCTTCAGCAAATTAATTTCTTTCTTTCTTTCAGGTGGTGCTGGGGAGATGGAGTTTTACAAATGAATTAATTGCTGGGTTTGCCTGGCATAAAACGCCCCACCTCATTATGTTTACATAAACACGCAATGTTTTAAAACCTATAACTAGCTCATAATGCGGCCTTTACGGAATCCTATAAAGTAACGAGGATCTTGTATGGTTCACATTAGAGACTTTGAAAGGTTTGAAGCGAATTGGATATAAGGTTAATATTTGGCAGAGCCTTGTAAATAGCCCGGTTGTTATTTTATATTGGCTGAAGTATAAAATTCTGGGTTGCATGCCAGCAACTAGTTCAGCGGTGTGGCCAGGTAGTTACATGGCTCTGTTGTTTGCCTGTTTCAAGTTGGAATGTTCCTGCTCTCAGTAGGGTGTGTGTGTGTGTGTGTGTGTGTGCGCGCGCGCATGCGTCTGCTTATACTCAGCTCAAATACAGCAAGGACTCTGCACAGCAATTATTTTTTACTAAATTTTGTTGGTCTGCCCTCAGGGGACTTTCTCCCAGTTTAATTATTTGAGGGATTGTACACTTCTGGGATTTTATTTCAAAATGTTCCCTCTCGGAATTTGTTTCCGAGCCAAGTTAAAGTGAGGTCTTCTTTCTTTATTTCTTCCTTTGGAAAAAAAAAGTACAGAAAAATATACTGAACTTGAAAATTAATAGAGGTGTTTCTGGAGGCACTGCTTTTAAAGTTATTTGTCTAAAGAGATGTTTAGAATTGATTGTATTAAAGGGCCATAAATCTGTGGTGCCCATCCTTCTCTCCCCCCGCCCCAACCCAGGAGGTTTAAGAAATGAATTTGAGCAACACTTCTGAATTTTAAGACAAACAAGGGAGAGGGAAATAGCTTATGATAGTTGCTGGCTGAGTACATGGAGCATTGCTTAGACCCTCTTAGAGATAAATCCCAGTCTTGGCTCACTTTATGTATTTATGAATCAGATAGTGTGCCTGCATAAATAATAAGTGAAAATTCAAGATGCATAAGCTGCTATGTCTGCATTGATTTTTCTAGTATTCCCCTGCAGAAGAAACTGATCAGAAAGGGGAGGATGAATGTGATTAAGACTGAGGGACAATTATGGGCTTGTTCAGATGTTCCAAGCCTTTGGTAGTCACGTTTTTGGTGAACCCAAGTTGACTTTTTCCTCCTTTGCCATGGGCTCAAAAGGTTATGTGAAATCCCACAGCGGATGCCAGACATGTTCAGCTCAGTTTGGGGTTTGCTTTTGAGTTTCTGCAGATGGAACTGAGTGCAAGTCTGTGGCAGTGCAATCTAACACACGTCTATTTAAAAGTAGGACCATGCATGTGCTGTGGATGCAGCAATAGTGACTAACCTCTACTCCATGGTCTCGATTTACACACCAACAAGTCAATTTTTCTGTCTCCCCCATCTAAACCCCACCAATTTTGGTGGCAGAGGCAAATCTATTTAGTTTTTCTAAAACAGAGTCAGTGCTGAGGTGAATGGATTCTTCTGCCCTGAAAAGGATGCAAATCAGCCCCTTCCTGGTAACCAGATCAATTTTTTATGAGTGGAGAGAGGGTGAGATCAACTGAAAGATTAAATGAGGCGCATAGGTGCTGTGCGCCTATATGTGTGTCTGTGTGTCTGCCTCTGAGTGTGCATGCATGTTTATCTTTCTGCCGCAGTGGTACCTATTTATCTACTTGCACTGGCATGCTTTCAAACTGCTAGAAAGCAAGATGAGCGCCGCAACCCCATAGTCACCTTTGGCCAACTATCGCCCAGTCTCAAATCTGCCATTCTTGGGCAAGGTGATTGAGCGGGTGGTTGCTGAACAACTCCAAGCACGCCTGGAGGAAACGGACCATTTGGATCCCTTCCAATCGGGATTCAGGCCTCACCATGGGACTGAAACTGCCTTGGTCGCGCTGGTTGATGATCTCCGGCGGGCTAGGGACAAAGGTGAGAGCTGTTTCCTAGTTCTGCTGGATCTCTCAGCGGCCTTTGACACCATCGACCATAACATCCTTCTGGAGCGTCTAGAGGGGCTGGGAGCTGGGGGCACTGTCATACAGTGGTTCCGCTCCTTCCTCCTGGGCCGTGTCCAGAAAGTGGTGGGGGGGGATGAGTGTTCAGACCCCTGGGCTCTCACTTGTGGGGTGCCTCAGGGTTCTGTCCTCTCCCCCATGCTTTATAATATCTATATGAAGCCGCTGGGAGAGATCATCAGGGGGTTTGGACTGGGTGTTCATCAGTATCCAGATGACACCCAGCTCTACCTCTCCTTTAAATCAGAACCAGTGAAGGCGGTGAAGGTCCTGTGTGAATGCCTGGAGGCGGTTGGAGGGCGGCTAACAGATTGAGGTTGAATCCTGACAAGACAGAAGTACTGTTTTTGGGGGACAGGAGGCGGGCAGGTGTGGAGGATTCCCTGGTCCTGAATGGGGGAACTGTGCCCCTGAAGGACCAGGTGCGCAGCCTGGGAGTCATTTTGGACTCACAGCTGTCCATGGAGGCGCAGGTTAACTCTGTGTCCAGGGCAGCTGTCTACCAGCTCCACCTGGTACGCAGGCTAAGACCCTACCTCCCCACGGACTGTCTCGCCAGAGTGATGCATGCTCTGGTTATCTCACGCTTGGTCTACTGCAACGCGCTCTACGTGGGGCTACCTTTGAAGGTGACCCGGAAACTGCAATTAATCCAGAATGCGGAAGCTAGACTGGTGACTGGGAGTGGCCGCCGGGACCACATAACACCGGTTCTAAAAGATCTGCACTGGCTCCCAGTACGTTTCCGAGCACGATTCAAAGTGTTGGTGCTGACCTTTAAAGCCCTAAACAGCCTCGGTCCTGTATACCTGAAGGAGCGTCTCCACCCCCATCGTTCAGCCCGGACACTGAGATCCAGCGCCGAGGGCCTTCTGGCGGTTCCCTCATTGCGAGAAGTGAGGCTACAGGGAACCAGACAGAGGGCCTTCTCGGTAGTGGCGCCCGCCCTGTGGAACACCCTCCCATCAGATGTCAAAGAGATAAAGAATTACCTGACATTCAGAAGACATCTTAAGGCAGCCCTGTTCAGGGAAGTTTTTAATATGTAATGCTGTACTGTTTTTAACACTGATTGGGAGCCGCCCAGAGTGGCTGGGGAAACTCAGCCAGATGGGCGGGGTATAAATAATAAATTATTATTATTATTATTATTATTATTATTATTATTATTATTATGACTGGACTTAACCGTCCAGGGGTCCTTTACCCTTTTTCACCTTGTGCATGCATGAGAGAATGTGGGGTGGCCACATGCTCCTTTAGCTCAAGCCACTGCTGGCATGTAGCACCTGGAGAGGGGTGGATGTGACTTTCAATGATAGCGGCTGACTCAGGATAACCTCAGGAATGTCTCCTAGTATATTGGGAAAACTAGTTTCAAACTCCTGTCCAGTCCCAAATAACCACAAGAGTCAATACTAACCTCTCCTCTCAGGGAGACTGGTGGGTTCCACTTAAGCCCTGAAAGCCAATAAACTCCTGCCTTTCAGTAGTGAGTCCTATTGGGTAAACTGAAACCCATAAAGTCTGTGGAGCTGCATGTGCCCACACCTTCTTATGAGAAGGGAGATTTTGTGAAAACAGAAGCATTCATCACTGCTCACATCATGGCTTCCTGTCTCATACCTACACACAAACAGGAAGTCCCTGCATACATAGAATCTCTTCTTCTGAATAATCCAGCAACTAACTGAAACTAATTAGGTACAGCTTCTTCTTTCTTAAAATTAAACATTTTATTGTGTGATTAAATATACGAATATGTTATATGCCAGAGCTGCATTCCTCCCGTGAAAAAGAACAGCAACCAGGTTTGGATTGAACGTTTATTATTTCCTCTTGCTCCAATTCCTATTCTCTTGATGGACTATTAACTACAAAACAGTACCCCCCACCCCAATTTTTTTAAAAAAAGGCTGGATTTTCATTACCAAATTTAATGCACTCAATTCCGAGAGCATAACCTGTTTGTTAGCTTAAAATCAGGAGTCCAGCAGTATCCCATAAAGCCAAAACATTCGCATCTGCCACCATATGAGCACCAGCGATACGCTGTAAGCAGAGCCAAGTATTTACTGAGGTTTTGTATCTTTGCCGTGAGTCTGAAGGGCCTCAGATGACTTCCCTGCAGACAACAGTCTGCATCACAAAATCACCACACGTAGAGCAACATAATTTTTCCCAATTAGCAGTCTCTCTTCTGGAAAAGCCTGAGGCGGATGCAGTAGACAGATCCCTAGAGGAAATTGGTCCGTCTAGGTAGGTTTGAGATCACTAGCAGAAGCGTGTGTGTGTGATAAATGAGGGTGGGGAGAGAACACTCATAATACATTTTCCTCTTCTTATCACTAGCTCAGGGGCACCTCTATATCTTAAAGTAAACATTAGAGGGGGGGAACCCACCTCTTTTTTATTTCAGTGTGTGAAAAATATAGTAGCACGGAATGCTAAATAGTTCTGCTTACTTCCCAATAATAAACATAAACAGGCAGAACGAAAGGAGAACAGAGACAAAACAGGGGTAGGGCAGCACAGGGCAGTTTAAAAAGAAAATCAGAACAGAATTTGGGGTCAATTTAGATATCTTTCCAGAGTGTTCCAACTGGTAGAAGAAAGCAGTACACAATGGTCGGCAGTTTGGCCTAAAGAAGAGTGGCTCACAGCAGTTAGAAACTTAGGATAGGGCAGCCCAGCTATATGGGTGGGGTATAAATAATAAATTTAATATAATAATAATAATAATAATAATAATAATAATAATAATAATAATAATAATAATAAACCTGCATCAGGTAGTAGTATTAGGGGCTGGAGACAGATGAATGCAGAGCAGCTCCTGCAGCAAACAGTTAAACAGCCATGACTTCTCCCAAGGAGAACTGGGAAGTGTAGTTTGTTAAAGATGCTGAGAATTGTTTGGAGATCCCAGTTCCTGGCACAGAGCTTCAGTTCCCTGGGTGGTTTAGCAGGCACTCCCTCTTCCCAAGGATATTTGGGAATTGTAGCTCTGTGAGGGGAATAGGGGTCTCCGAACAACTCTCAGCATCCTTAACAAAGTACATCTCTCTCAGGATTTCTGAGGGGAACCACAGCTTTTAAAGTGGCACAAGAGGGTTTTAAACGTATGGTGTAAATGTGGCCCAGGAACTGGCAGGGCTTTCCAAAGGATTCTTTCAAAAGCATTGGCCCTGGCAGAGGGTGGTGCACAACTGGGACTCGGTTTCAGACAGCAAAATGTCTTGGGCCAGCACTAAACTTGTAATAATAGATTGGGCATTTTATTGCCAGGAGCCTTCTACAGATCTATGGGTAGTGTCATATCACACACAGATGCTGTTCTCTGGAGTAGGTATTCTTGGAACTGTGCTTCAGAGCTTTTCAATCAATATGTAGAACTTAGTTGAAAATCCATTTAAGTCTGCAAGAGGCATGCATGCATTTTCTCAAACAGTCTTTAAGAATTAAGTCATGAACTTCCAACGTTTGTTTGAATTTTGAGTGTTATTTTAAAATTTGTGCTAACATATTATTGTGAGTCACCTTGCTTGCTAATTTCCTATATTAAGGCAATATTAACAGTTTTCTTTATATTATTGTGAGTTCCAGTGGTCCGTTGCTAAACAATTTACTTAGAATTTCCACCACAATTCAAACTGCATGCATGCCATCCACATTCAATATGGGGAGATAGTTTTTTCTTAATTGATTCCTCTTACCACATTCTGTAGATGTTCTAGGAAATACTCTTATACCACAATTCTATGCACATCTACTTAGAAGTAAGTACCATTGTCTTGACATTCCCAGGAAAATGTTGCATAGGAACATGGTCTAAATGATTTTTTATATATGAAAATTGTGGAGTGTGTGGTTTATATCAATGGATATATTCACATAAATATACATCTCTATGAAAAAACCTTAGCGTATTCATGTTCTGATCTTACTAAAGTGAGAAGGGAGCTGGGATATAAATTCCTCTTTAAGAAGGAGTAAATTCTAGAGGTGTGCACAGGCCTCAAGATGTGTCTTGTATCTGTGCACTTTTTAAAATTCCAGTCTGTTTCTGTGCACTCTCGGCTTCCATCTGTAATCCAGCTCCTGGGCTACTCTGTTAAAATGAAGCTCTCTGTTTCACCATTCACTAATAATGAGGAATCTAAAACTGAAAAGCTATAACCTTTTCCTGTCCTGAGCTACTCTAATGAAGCCTAGTGTTTTCCCGTTCACTATAATGGTGAATCCTGGCTGTAATGTTTTCCCATTTCAGCTACATGAGCCCCTCCAGAGTAGATTAAACCTGCTAAATTGCAGACAAATAGGTTCAGGGGCTTTTTGTGGGGGAAGTAATTGGGATTAACTTTTTCCCATAATGCCTTATGTGGGAGGGGATAGGGAGTTCTCCCATTCTTACTTTAAAACAATTAAGAGGGTGCTGAGTGGCATATATCCTTGCTTGTATATGTATATTTTTTGAAAAATTCTGTAGCTTCATACTGGTCTATTTGGTAGTTGCTTGTGTCCTCAGATAGGCTTTGCAGGGCTCCTGATAGGCCCTACAATCTCCAACACTGTCGGGGGGGCACCCTAGGTTTTTGGAATGGGGTTAAAGCAGAGTAACGTTAGATATTTGAAAAAGATATTTGAATGAAGCATTGATCTACTACCAAATTCCCTGGATTCCTTAGACCATTATAGACAGAATTACCATTTCTCATCTTTGAAAGCTAGGGAGCCTGAAAGATGGGTCTTTGGTTGCATAGTACACCAGAAGCAGCTCACCAGGTGGAGCAAGAGTTCCTACACTGGCTTCCCTGTAGGTGAATCACTGTTGCTTCCCAGAAGAGAGAGCGTGAGGCATGAGGTGTGGTGTAAACACACTGGCAGAGCCAAACCAGTGCTCCTGCAAGTGCATTTGCACCATACCATACTTCCTTCAACTTTGCCCCTGCCCTCTTCTGGTAAGTAATGACTGTCAGAGACCAGGCTGAGGAGTACTGCTCTGATGAAGAATGGTGGGAGCCTCCCCCTCCCCCTGCTCCTGACCAGGATCCTGAAGCTGCACAGGAGCATTGAAGCTGTATAGATTTGGAACAGTGGTTTGCAGAGGGGCATAGTTCTGAAGACAAAAGTTGGGAAAAAGTGGGTCGTGAAGAGCAAAGTGAAGAAGAACTGGAAAAGAGAGAGCTAACAGACTGTCTCTCACTGGAAAGTGTCCAGCCTATCAGTCCAAGGTCACATAGAGCAGCTAAGGTGGCTACACAAAAAGTGCAGTGGTTGAGAGATCAGGTTGCAAGGCGTGGAAGTGATTGGGGGGAAATGGGTGGGAACCTTAATTGGGAACACCTTCATTCTGAGAATAGCTGCTTTGTTCTTTTGCTGTGATCATGAAAGACTCTTTAAATGGTAAGTGTCTCTTTTCACTTATCTACGGCCGGGGGGGGGGGGGGGGGAGGAAGCTGAGTCCCTGAAGCCTGACAGTGACCTACCTGCCAGGAAGCTAGTGTCGTGGCTCCACCCCACCCACCGAGATGCTTCTGCGTGACACTGGGTCCCTGTAGCTTCCAGGCTCAATTCAAGGTCCTGGTGGTGACCTACTGTCTACTGGGCTATCAATTGCTATTTGCCACAACGGCTATCTTCTACTTCCAGTGTAAGAGGCAGCTTGCCTCAGTATGTCAGTTGCTTGGAATCACTGTGAGAATAATGCTGCTGCCCTCAGGTCCTGTCCTGCTTGTGGGCTTTCCATGGGCATCTGTGAGAACTGCATGCTGGACTAGATGGGCCTTTGGCCTGATCCAGCAGGGCTCTTCCTGTGTACTACCCTTTGTCCCTTCATGACCTTCTTTATTGGTGGCAGCTCTTGATTTCGTTTATCTTGGAGACTCTGCAGATTTTTTCCATTCTGTGTTCTCCACTATTGGTTTGTTAAAATTCAGTGTGGCATTTGAGGGACAGAGAGGGGAAAGAATAGAGCAAGCTGGGTTTTAAATGACATGAGTTTGTTTTGCAATTAAGATATGTAATCCTTTGGATCAGGTCAGCTGTAAAAGGAATTAATAAAGGAGAGCAGAGGAGAACTCTGCAGTCTCTTTTCACAACTTCGTTGGAATTATACACCTTTTGTGAAATCTACATTTGTGCATAAGGAATTTGTAAACAGTACAGACTCTTGAATAACATATAAAGGAGTTCTGGATTCTTTTTGCCTCTTATAAGGAACACACTCCCTGCTCATTTGAGTATCAATCATCAATGGTGAATCTTCCCCAGGTCGTAATTTTTGTCACACGTATGATTTGAGGGTGCCCTTGTTGCATAACAACCATTATACCATGGAGAAAAACAGCACAACCATGCCTGCTGCAGGGAATGTTCAGTGCCCAGCTAACGAAAAGAAGCCAAATGTGTGGGAAAGTGAGGCAGCCATCAGTTTCCAGAACTGACATTTCCAGAAAAGCTATTTGGTAAATGGTGAGTTTGTGAATTGTAAGAGGAATTATGGGTTGGGTGGGGGTGTTGGAGAGAGGATAGGGAGGAAGGGGGAGAGCACTTACGATATAAAAGACATTCAAGCTGTTAGTGGACACTGGCATGTGGTATTCTCGGTAGGCATGCTGATTGAAGCTAATGGCAATGTATTCTACTATCAGTAATCGAACAACTTCTCCAGCGTAAATGAAAAGAGCAAATCAGAGTGTGAGGCTTTAAGAACAATGCCACGCTGAAAGAAAGAGAAGAAATGATGTCATTGAGGGGGGGGCGGATTGGAATCGGGGGAGGGGGAATGAGGAAAGAGGTTTGTGGGGAAATGTAAAATTTTCAAATATGGTGTTTTATTACGTTATAGTGATTTAACAACCAGGTTGGTACTGAACAACTCTGCAGTACAAGCCAACAGCACCAGCGGGATTCATTATGATTTCTTTAACGCTGCAGGGAGAATGCCTAGCTGTTTTGGGGGCCTAGTGGGCCCCAAGCCTGGTACACTATATTACATAAGAGAAAACCAGCCATTTGGAAACCTTATTCAGCTTACAGTCATGACAGAGGTAGCCACAGGGGTTTTTTTATGGAGTGTGGTAGAGTTTGCTTTCCTAGGCTGTTGAATAGGAGTTTGGGCTTGTGCCCTGAACTCTTTCAGGCTCCTTATAAAGACCCACATGTTTACACAATTTTGCACTTCTCTGAAAATTGCAGAGCAGTTTCCCACCCAAGCATTGTGTACCAAAATGCATATCCTAGTGTAAGGTGTGCATAAAATGCATACGGTAAATGAGTGACATGCATGGCGAGAATTACATACACAAATGTGTATTTTAGGAGAAAACTAAAACTCTGAAGACTTTAAAAAAATAATCTGGCAAACCAATTGCGGAAATGTGGAGAACTAAACTTAAGAATGGAAAAATATGAAACTAAGATAAATCAAAAGTGATAAATTTGCCCATTCCTAGTCTCCTGTGATGTGATTGGGAAGAAGGAGTGGGTGCTAGAGGGAAGTGGCCACCACCATTTACAGAGGACAGTGGGTGGAGATTTTGGAGGGAAAGGCAAATTAGACCAGTGTTTCCCAACCTTTTTTGGGCAAAGGCACACTTGTTTCATGAAAAAAATCTCGAGGCACACCACCATTAGAAAATGTTTAAAAAATTAACTCTGTGCCTATATTGACTATATATAAAGTAACTCTCTTTAATAGGAATCAAATAAACACAAATAAAGTATTTTATAATTACTTTATTATGAAATAGTAAGTAAACAGAAATATGAAAAATTATAAAATACTTTATTCAGTGAACCTGTGAGGGCCCGCCCTTTGCGGCAGCCGATTGGCTGCCGCCGTGGGCAGTGAATATTAATGATGTATCATTTTTGTGCTTCATGCTGTGGCCACAGACATGTGATCTGATGGTGAATTTGGGGTGACCCAATGCAAAAATCCTGAGAATCCCTGTGGATCCATGTTTTGTAACCACGTTTTTGCACCATTGCAGCCCCAGGCAACAGTGGGTGTGTGATTTTGGGGGGGCAGGCTGTAGCCATGGACATGCTATGTGATCTGATGGTGAATTTGGGGTGACCCAATGCAAAGATCCTGAGGATCCATGTGGATCCATGTTTTGTAACCACATTTTTGCACCACTGCAGCCCCAGGCAACAGTGGGTGCGTGATTTTTGGAGGGCAGGCTGTAGCCATGGACATGCTATGTGATCTGTTGGTGAATTTGGGGTGACCCAATGCAAAGATCCTGAGGATCCATGTGGATCCATGCTTTTAAACCACATTTTAAGTGGGGAGGGAAGGAAAAACACAGAACGGACAAGGAGCACGAGAGGGGTGTGCAGAGAAGCAGCTGGCTAAGAATGCAGGAGAGGGGTATAACGGGGAGGGAGGAAAGGAAGGCAAAAGTTTTCCCTCACCTACTCACCCAAGCCAGCCAGCTCGCACGCTCTCTCTCTCTCTCTCTCCCCCTCCTGCCTGCTTGCCTGGAGGGGAGGGGCTTTCCCTGCTCTTTGTTCCGTTTGAGCAAGCACAGCAAGGAAACAGAGGCGGGTGGGCAGTAAGACCCTGAGGCAAGTGCGGCTTGTGCTTGCTCAGCAGCTTCTTCACGGTGCTCCGCGGAACGGTGTTCTTCATCCCGCCGGTGGCGGCTCCCTCTCTTTCCTCTCAAGCAGAGCGGCCTTCCTGCTCCAGCCGCGCCTGCGCCTGAGGAGTTTCGAATCTGCCGCCGCGCGCAGGGTGACGTCACGGCCGCCGCCGGGCCAATCCGCCTGCTCGGCCCCGCCTCCCTTCTTCTCGCCTCCCTCACGAGAGGAAGCGCCTCCCTCGCGCACGGCGGATGCAGCCTGAGCAGAGTCCCCTCTCGCTTAGAGCAGTGTTTCCCAAGCGGCACACGAGGCAACGTCTCGCGGCACACTAGTGTGCCGCGGAACACCGGTTGGGAAACACTGAATTAGACAACTGTGTGGTTCCATACTTGCTTGGTTCTTCCAGATCTGGCAGCCTAGAGGGTTAACCTACAGTCCCCTCAAGTATGCAGGTGCTGTTGCCAGTCTGGCCAAAGTCCAGGGATCAGTTATTGCTAGCCTTCTTGTAGAAGGGGTGGGGTTTGCCTCTTTCTCATATATCTCTTCAGGTTTCATGGTACAGCACCAGCCTAGACTTTGGGAAATGCAATGGATACCTTGTCAAACTGTCAGTCTGGTTGGATGTTGGAATCTGAGATGGAATTGAGCATCCAGTTAGCTCTCAAAAGTAGTGTCAGACATGATAGCCAGAATTTCTAGGCTGATTGTCTTGTGGAATGTCAACATTCACACTGAGATTTTAACATCAACTTGAAGCCACTGGAAAAAGTCCTCAAGAGGTTTGGGCACAGCAGTTATCAATGAGCTCTACGTCACCTTTCCATCTGTTCATCCTCTGAATCAGTGTTTAGAGGCTGCACTGGGTTGGATAAAGGTGAACCAGCTGAGACTTAATTCAGACAAGATGGAAATGCTGTGGGAGGAGAAACTAACTCTTCTGAAGTTAAAGTGTTCAACCAGTCATAGATGAAGGACCAAGATGCAACTTGGGTTTGCTCTTAGGCATAGAGCTACCTAGGGAAACTCAGCTGGCAGCAGTTGCCAGAGATGCTACAACCCTGTCAGGATAGTCTGGACCTTGCTTTAGTTATTCTTACACTAGTAACCTCCAGGATAGGCTACTGTAATACATTCTATGTGATGTTGCCTTTGAAGACATTTTTTAAGCATCAATTGGTACAAAATATAGCCACCAGGCTACTCAGTGGGCCAGGCAGTTGCAACATGTTACACAAATACTATGCCAGTTACACTGGTTGCCAGAATGTTTCTGGGCCCAATTCAAAGCTCTGCCAATGGCTTTTAAAGCCCTAAATGGTTACTATAAGGATCAATTTCACCTGTAACAACCTTCTTGTACCTCTTGAAATGCCTGCCTCTAAAATCAATTAGTGTGTGTGGCCAACTATGGAATTCAATTCCAAATGAAATCAGCCATGCCTATTCTTTGTTAAATTTAAAGTTGACTTAAAAACTCATAGTCTTTTGGGGTTAATTAAGATCTGTCAATTGGATATTGTTTTTAAGCTGGTGTGGTTGTTTTCTTGTAAGGTAAGCTGGTCTGTGCATCTTGCATGGAAATGGATATTTTGAATGTTTAATTATTTTATTGTTGAATTTCATGGATCTGTATTGTATACGGTTGTAAACCACTTTGAGAGACATTTTCCTCAACAAAGTGATCTAAAAGTCTATTAAATAAGTAAAACCATGTATTCAATCAACTGGTGAGCATTTTCTTAAAGTACTGTGAAAAATCATTGAAACACTAGGCATTTTTAACCACTGCCAAGAATGTTTAAGAAAAAGTTGAGTGGCTTCAGCTCAGCCCTAATCACAAAAGTCCTTCCCACAAGCATAACATGTGAACAAACCACCGTGCTGTCTGTTTCATATCTGTTCCTCATTTGCATTGTGGTGGGAGAAGACATCTTGTACTGAAGGGTTTTATTACTTTGGCTTAGTTTGTTACAGTGCTATCCCTGTTGGTGGTGTAATAATTTATTCTCATCCTATTATTTTTGTCATCACTGTAGCCTGCAAAATATTTCTTACTAAAAAGGATTACCATATGAAAATATAATACCTAAAGGTGAATTTCCACAAAGGGATCGGATTCTGTGTGCTATTTCAATTCCTTTTCTTAGATTTTATTTTTAAATACTGTTCTATTTCTTTAGCTGCTTGTACCTAACCAAAGTGCTTTTTGCCTGGGGAAGCTTGGAAATATTAAGTTGATCAATACATTGAGTACTCAACCTTCTAAAGTTTTGGGGAACTAAAGTATTTATAGCTTTACAGTTTATATTACTGCTATTATTATTATTATTATTATTATTATTAAAAAAGTGAAGTTTGATTTGAATAATTATAAAAGCAAACCTTAGTTAAAAAATAATAATAATGAAAGAAAGGACAATTTGTGCCAAGATTATGCCCACATATCCTGCACACATCTTTCAATGTAAAACTGTGTTATGAGATAGCCCTACTAAGTAGCAGAAACACAAATGGGAGGGCAGGGGAGATAAAATAACTATAAAGCTGACTTAGCAGATCCATATGATTCAATAAACGGCATGAGATAAAGAGGTAACCTGTCCTGGAGAATTAAGAAGTACAGCCTGGAAAAGACAATTACAGACTGAAGGACAGCACAGCAAGGAATATGTAGCATTAACAATCATATTTGCATTTTGGTGGGGAAGATTATTTGCCACAGGATCTCCTAACTACTTGAGCAACATTATTGTAAAACAGCAGATGTCTTTCTCCTTTCTCGGCTGCTACACTCTTGCCTCATCTGAGTAAAGGTTAAACTGAGGCAGTCTTTTCCCATCTCCTTGAGTGAAACACCCTAGCAGAGAAACACAGCCAGAGCATCACAGAAGCATGCTGTGGAGACACGCTGTCCAGCTTCCAATGGAGAAGAAGATTCAAAGGCTCCCCTCTTCCCTTGCCGCAAGTCAGCACAATGTGCTGTGCCGTACTAGCATCAGGAAAGTCTTAAGCTGCTTCCATTGCATCTCACTTTGATCCGTTTACAACTAAAATGAGATAAAAGTCCCGTGTCATCACTACCACACTGCCACAGTTCTTAGGAGGAGCGGGCAAGGTTTTGACTCAGTAGGGAACTGGATGAATGTTAGTCGCAGGATGACAAAGGAGATTCAAAACAGTTCCTTGGTATTCTGGAAGGGCTGAGGGAACATTGTGAAGTTTTCGGAGAGTCTATTTTATGAAAGGAAGACTTGGACCTCCTGTGGAAAGAGGTTGTTTATGTTCTGATGGAGTATACGGCCAGCCTTCTTGACCACAGCCTTGAACAACAGGTTTCCACATTGCTGCTTAGGTATCACTGCTTAGATAGGTATTGCTGCTCAGTATTTTGATATACATATTAACAATGAAAATGTATTTCCAAAAGCAAAGCTGGCTTGCTCTTCTCTTCTCATGGAAGATTATTTCATTGGCCCACCTGCTCAAATGAACAATGTATTGCACATTCTGATAGAACAATCCATCTACAATGAATTTGCCTTCTTTTGGAAATATGCCATTACATGAGGAAACTGCTTAATAGCATCACTAGACAGTCTTCTTGCCCGGGAGATTCTCTGGATGCCCTTGAGGTATTTATTTGTACCCCACCTTTAGACCTAATTGGAGTACTGGGTGGGGGCAGATGGAGCAGGGCCTTTACTGCAGATACTCTGAACCTACAGAATAACCTCTAAGTACCTGGTGAGATCATGAGGTTTTATTCCCTCTTTGCCTACCATAAGGTACATAAGATGCATCTGTTTCACTGGTGCTTTCAATGTTCATGTATCTGACCTACCATAGTTGCAAATGATAATAATAATAATAATAATAATAATAATAATAATAATAATAATATATGCTTTGTAAACCATGCTGAGCAAAGAAAAAGCAAGATATAGATTCTTAAATAATTAAAAGTAAAAACATTTATGAAACTGTCATTGGATAGATGTGAACTGTAACAACTCTATGGCTGCTGTCCTATGAATAAACTGGTCTTCAGCAAATATTGCAATTGTTTGTTTTTAAATAGAGCATCTGTATCACTTTTGTTGCTTCTTCCTCCAAGTCTGATCAGTCGATACAGAATGAAATAATGGATAGCCTGATTTAAAAAGCATTAAGGCTGAGATCCTTTACAAAGTTTACCTGGGTGTAAGCATGCATAGGATAGTGTTGTAAGGAAATTACTATTTGCTGCTTCCACAGAGGGCTCCGAGGCTGTGTTCCCCCCTGCCTTAAACTCTGTACTTGTGCACACAAGTAGCAAACTTGGATGATGTTCTTCGTAACAGCTTGGCATTCCTTCGTAGTTACCCATAGAGCTATATATGTTCAAGAAGTAAATTTATGTCCGTGGTAGATGCTTCCACTGAGAGATACAGTTTAATATGTATCGAGCACGGCATAAATTCCTCATTAACCTTTACAACCATCTGGAGAAAGAACTGCTGCTCATATCACAACAGACCACGTCAGCGACAACGACTGTAACCTAAAACGCTGCATTTTATGAGATAGTGGAGGAGTTGGTGCCAAGGCAGTCAGCCTCGTGAGCTATTAAAGGACTAATAGGGGGCACATGAGAGGCACCTACATTGGGTCATGTAGGTTTTTTAAAAGGTTCTTGCTAGATCCCATCAATGTACACAGGAATTGTAATGATCAGTCAGCAGCCCTGGGAACACCTACTGCTGCAGCCCATTCCTAGAGGATCTGGAGAAGGTGGGTGAATGTGGTACACATTCCTTCGTTCTGTAAAACTGTAGCCTTTTTTCCATCTTCTGACTTTTATAGCAGGCAGCAGCTTTAATATAATACAAAGCACGGCTGCTGAACCTCCAAAGGCAGCTACCCACTTAATGCTTCAATTTCCATGTTTTATTTTACATGTAATTTAAAGCCCATGGTTCCTTAATTGTAAAATAGGGCTTATTAAAATAATAGCTTGAAAAGCAGTGGGGTACCCCGAGCTGTGGAATGAAGGTTGCTAGCTTAACCGCTGTTTATGTGGATTTAAAAGCAGGCAAAGCCAATATAAAACTGGAGATATTTCTAATGCAATCAAAGACCACAGGGTGACACAACCCCTGCTTTTATATGTGTTTTCGGTTGACCTGTCCCCACCTCCATTTAGATACCCAAGAACTCCCCTTACTACTTTTGTGATTGATGATGTAGCAATGGGTAAGGTCTGTGTTTCTTGCTTGCAGGAAAATGGAAAGAGAGAAATGGAGTAGCTGAAACTGTCAGAAGAAACAGGCACTCCCATGTTTCCAGGAAGCTTTCCCTACAAAGCACCCTAATCCAGACCAACAGGTTGGGCCTTGAGGAACAAAATATCAAAAGGATGGCTATTTGGCACCTCAGCCATATATTTCAACGGCTCTGTATGGTACTTTTCAGACATTATGCTGTTAGGGTCAAGGAAATAACTGCGCAAGGGAAGATAGCTAGGTAAGCTGCCTGTGCAGAACCTCCGTTGGCATGAGAACAAGATGGCTTCCGGGATGACAGCCCTACTCTGGAACTCTGACTCAGCATTGGAGATGGGAAAGCATGGGTATGTCATTTGCAAGAAACTGATCAGTATGTTGTTACGTAATTTATTTCATAAAAGTTATATAGCACTTGATGGGGGGGGGACTCAAAGTGGTTTATAGCTCACTGTAAGGGTTTTGAGTGTACATTTCTTTGCTGTACATTTGGTTATGTTATACTATAATGTGTGTGGTTTGTCTTGTGATATTTTCTAAAAAGCATTTTAAGTGCTTGATTTTTTGTTGCTTTCAGGGGACCATGAAGTTTTGTGTGTCAAGTCTTGGTTGGGCTTTTAAAGGAAAAAATAGTATTGTTTCTCTTTTTTAAAAAAATGAAATCTTGAGTGTTGAAAAAACATAATGTTCAAGGTCAGATATAATTTGGTTTTAAGCCTACCCCTGGCTTTGTGCACCATTTATAATATCTTGTCTGCAATAGACCTCACTGTAAGTTGTAGCAATGGTGGGATTTTTCTCACTAGGTGCAGATATCGTTCTCTGGTAAGCTAATGTGGCAGTGGTTTGAATATGTTAATAAGCTTAGTGTGTCGCAAGTGGTTTTCTGGGAGATACATCAGAGAATCAGAGTCAAGGTGAATGCATGAAAAATTGGATACTCATAACAAAACAGAGGAATTTCTCACGCAACAGATGAGTAAGGGAAATAAATCTTTCCTGTCATGGACAGAGAAACAAAAAACCAAGAACGTGGCAATCCATTTGCAAACTGACCATGTGACAATCCTGAATGCAGTCAAAGTTCAGGCTCATAGCTAAAGAATTGTATAAGTTTCCAAAGTTCCAACTAAACACCTTGTCATGAGCTAGAACATTCATGGACAAATGCAATTATATAATCTCATATTCCATTGATTGCACAGTTTGGAATTTGTGTGACAGTGTCATAACATTACTTCCTTTTTATTATTTCTAATTTTTTAAATAACAGCTTGTAACAAGCATATGTAACAACATATAGATATAAACCATAAACCAAGACAAGAGTGGATGATTGCCACTTCTGACATTCTGTTACTTCTAACAGTAATGTCCACATCTAGATGCCCATGCAAGTAGAGACTGTGGACATCACCAGCGCTGTCCATGGAAAAATGGCTCCTGTAAGCACGAGTCAGTGTATATGAATGAAGAGTCCTATCTGCATCAATAAATGGATGGGACCCAGAGCTGGAAATGGGACCCTGAACCTGGAGGGAATCTTGTTTTCCCTGTATTGCTGTATTCCAGTTTTGGCAGCCTGGAAATGATTTTTATGAAACTTTTTTTGGGGGGAGGGGCATAGAAAAAGAAGGAAATACCTAGTAACTTTTTTGGGACACAGAAAAAGAAGGAAATATCTAGTAACTTTTTAATTCACATCATTCATTGTGGTTTAAGGAGGTGTGGTGCAACAGAGGCCTACACAGGAAAAACTGATTTCAAGTCCTGGCAGAACAATTAGCTGTTTCAAAGGATGTGAATATAAATTTCTTCTCTAGGCACATCTGTCCTCTCTGCTTTTAATTTCCAACCACCAGCTTTAATTTAGAATCTGTAATGTAAGCACTCCATTCTGTGAACACGAATGACATAATTCGCTGAACTAAGACCTGCAGCCAAAGCTTTGCTCTTGTTAAGCAATCTGTGATGGGTAACTATTGGGCATTCCCTAACTCTTTCCAAACACAACCCCTCTAATCCTACAGATTTATCATGGCATTTCAGAGGGTAGAATAACTCTGAGCACACAGGATGGGTCATGAACACCACCTCCCACGTTCTTGATTTATCTGCCTTGAACATATAAAACAATTGATCCCATTGACTCTTACCTTTTGATTCTTTTTTAATGGGCCATGGGGATAAATTTGAGACAGCTAGCAGCATGAGATCAGGCAACAGTGTAAGTATTATCTAGCATATGTTCTTTCATGATCTTACATAAGAGATTTGTTCCATCTACCTCTCAGAACCCCTTTAATTAGTGACTTGAAGCCTTCCTCTTGAAATGTCATGGGGTACCTGTCTGCTTTCATGTTCTGCAGTGACCTGTATGGGTGAAGAAAACCCAGACAGTGTGCAACAAGGTTGCTGGAAGACAGCCCATTCAGCTTCACTCCCCAAGAGTAGTTCAGTGGCCTGTGTGTGGCAGAGCTATGCTGCAGAAGTATGTGTGTGCAGCATTGGTATCATATTAAAGCCAGGCAGTAGAAGTGGTGTGTTGCCAAAGTATCTTATCCCCTTAGGCCAGAACTGTGGTCCTTGCAACAAATCCTACACAATCTCAGTGCAAGTTCTCATAGGGTTCAATGTTAGATATACATGAGCAATTGTTAAAGGGTTGAAAAAGAAGAAGTGGAAACATATAATTATGAAAGCAACTGATGTGAACTGGGAGGTTTAGTTAAAGCACTGAAGGATGAATAAAGATGCAGATTGAAGGGAACAAATTTATGGATGGCTATGATAGGGATGGAATTAATTGTACTACAGTAGACTAATATACATATGACTAGTCATTGTATAAAAAGGGTCTTAGTTTTGTAGCTGGCCATAAGATGCGCTACCCCATGAGCATCTGCAAATAAAGAAGCTCCAAGGCTATTGTAAACATGTCCTCAGTGGGAATAAAGCATATCCAATTCCAGCCACCTGCATTCAAAGAGGAATGAACAATCCATGAATTGCAAAAAAATAAAATAAAAAATAGCAATAATATGGTGAATATGTCCTGTTTAGCTTAGGAAAAAAAGACGCTGAGGAAGAAGACTATAATTGCTTCCAATACATTAAAGAGGTGAGAGAGGAATAAAATAGATAAAGAGCAATATTTACGTAAAAGTTTTGATGGTGGGCCCAGGAACTAATGGCTGCAGATCAACCTTAGATAAATCTAGTATTTTAATAAGAAAAAGTTATTAAGTGTTCAGAAATTTGGGGGTTCCTGGGCCACTAGATATCATGGCCACTTGAGAAAAGACAGAGCATAGGATAAATTGCATCCTAATTTTGAGATAAGTCAGAGTATTTGTATTCTCACTTGATCACTTTCAGTTGGCATCAGCTGGTCGTGCATGTATCCACCCTTTGCCCCTACATACCCTTAAGCTACAGAGGGCACCCTAATTAACATGGCTGTACACATGGAATAGGTGTCTTGAGATAATGCAGCTGATCATACTGGTCATAATGTCTTCAAGGGAGAACTTTTCAGCTTCATTATTGGTAGTGTTCTTGGGGTTATCTAACACAGTGTTTCCCAACCTTGTGCCTCCAGATGTTTTTGGCCTACAACTCCCATCATCCCTGACCACTGGTCTTGCTAGCTAGGGATGATGGGAGTTGTAGGCCAAAAACATCTGGAGGCACAAGGTTGGGAAACACTGATCTAACAAATCCTTTCATTTGGGTCTTTGAGAATGGCTCTGGCCCCTGAGCATTAAAGGGCTGAATAAGCAGAGTGACTTGTGATCCCACTTTTTATCCTTCCATTGTTATTGTCCAGAAGGGAGCTAACAAAATGGAAATGATCAAGATTTCCATACATGAACGGATTTATCATCCCAACTCCAACTGACATTATACCAAAAGTACAACAGAGCAAAAACACAATGCACTGAACATCTTCCTGTTGTTGTTTTTCTTGTGATGTCTGAAGCCTTTGCTTCCTCTTTTTAGTTGTGCTTCTGAAACACCAAGCAGGCTAATTTGATTAATTTGATTAACAGTAGTTCTTAGAATCAGCTGGACAATCTCTCTGCTTTTCAAAAGAAGCAGGATTTAGACCTCACTGTCATTTGCAGGCTCCTTGGGGATGCAACTTTCCCTGTGCCTTGTAAAAAACAAGTTTAACCAATAAATCAATAATAACATCAGAAGGGTTATGTGCATGCTGCTCCTTCAGTGCCACTTGAATGTTATATCACGCTGTCTAGACTGCTGGACTAGGGGTCCAGTGATGTAGGGGTCTATTTTCAGTTCTGCTCCTGACCTCCTCTGTGGCTTTGGACAAAGCCGTTCTGCTGGTTCACCTTGTTATTTGCTTGCTTTGCCTACTAACTTCCTAGGCGTGCTGTGAATATAATATCTAATGTGAACAGTACCAATGAGCAGATGAGGTCTATTTGAGCAACTTTCAGGATTTAACCAAGCTGAAAACAAAGATGTCACAGTTGAACTGTTCTTGGTGGGTGTCAAATTATGGAGACCGTTCATGACTTCTACAAATGTAATGCAAATATATAATTGATGTGATGGATCATAACCAACATCTTTGCTGATGGTCCAAAGGCACTTGAAGCAATTCCGCTGCTAAAATTCATGGCTTGGAGACAACCTGGGGGGCAGTGTTGTATAGTGGTTAAAATGTCAGACTATGTTTTGGGATATCAGGCTTCAGAATCTGCACTTGGCCAAGAAGCTTGAACCAGTCACTGTCTCTTAGCCTAACCTACCTCACCATAGGTGCCATCATCCCAGGCCCCTGGGTGCCCAAGCACCCACAAAATTGGTCATCGGGGCCATACACACTGCATGGCACCCACGTCCCTGGGCACCCATGGTCAAAGGGCCATGCTGGCACTTCTGTACCTCACAGGGTTGTTGTGGGGGATTAAATGAGGAGGAGGAGGGACCACGTACACCATCTTGAGCTCCTTGGAGGAGGACATGGGATATAAATGCAACAAATAATTAAAAGAAAGGAATAAAAGAAACAGTAGCCCTCTTCAAGAAATTCCACTTAAGTGTAGATTAATCAGGGAAGGGGCAATGGGGGTGACTGCACTGGCCCCATCCCCTGTTACTGGCCCTGCCACATTCCAGCTAGTGGAAGTCAACCATCTGTAGTGGAGAGCCGTTTGCATCCATGGAGGTTCCATGCATGTTTCAGAGCTCTTATTCTCTAGAGTTCTAAAATGTGTGGGGAAATGCTCCCTACTGCAGATGTCGCCTCCCATGACCTGCAAGGTGACAGACAGAGCTAGGTCACTCCTTCTTGCTGCCCGCTTTGTGAAACACTTAAACAAAATGCCTGAAAAGGTATTGAACAAAACCCACTCTTGAATTCACTGGAAGAAAAGCAGGATATAAGTAATAGTGTGGTGCACTGGTTAGAGTGTTGGACTAAGACAGCGGTTCCCAACCTTTTCTTGGCCCACCTAAATATGTCTGAAATCCTGATACACGCCCCGCCCCCCATGACATATAATTCTTATTATTCAAAAAGTGAACACCTATTCATGTGGAGAAAGCCTAAAAGGTCATTCACTGTTCATAACTCATTCTTGAATTACCCCCCTTAAAAATCTAATTGCCCCCCTGTGGGGTGTGTGCCCCATATTGGGAACCATGGGACTAAGGCCTGGAAGACCTGTATTCAAATACCCCCTCCCCTCAGCACTGGAGCTTACTGGGTGATCTTGGGCCAATTACTTTCTCACAGCCTAACAGCTCACGGGGTTGTTGTCAGGATAACTTGTGGAAAGAGACAAGCTCTTGTCTGAAAATACAGGCAGGCCTGGGCATGTGCATGTGCATATACTGTTTCATCTGCTTTTGTCTACCAGGCCTAGGAATAACCTGGTTTTATAACCCAGGAACCAGAACTTGTGGAGAAAGAGGGCTTTCTACAACCATGTGTGGTTTCTAAGGATTAGAATCTATAAGATATGGTTGGGTAAGGGGCAAACCTAGAAATATTATTTTTAATTGGTTTGGCAAAGGGCTTTCTTTCTTTTTGTATAAATGATGCCAGAGCTGGCCCAGACACAAGGCAGGGTAAGGCTATTGCCTCAGGCAGCAAATGCCCACCAGGTAGCATACCTGTAGGTGCCCCACCTCCCCCACGACCTCTGCCAGTAGCAGAGAAGTAGTGTCACGACAGGCGCTGATTTGGGGTATGATCACATCCATTTGGAGTGAGATCTTCGGGCAGCACGAACTTGTCCAGAATCGGCACCAATGGCGACACCGCTTCTCTGTCAGTGGTGGTAGCAGCAGCAGGGCAAGACGGAACTTTTTGTTTCGCCTCAAGAGGCAAAACAGGATGCACTATCGTGAATGCTGCTAGTAAGTATGCCAGCATTTTAAATATGTGGTGCTTGCCTGTCTGCCAGCACTGAAGACTGGTGATGAAATTTGGATCCTGTAATAAAATCTTCAAAATCTTCAATAATTTTAATTTATGGCAGCAGGGTATTGTTTCTCTGACAAGATTATCAGGATTGTTCTCCCCCCTTTCTATAATTGTTATTTGTGTTTTGTACAAATATGTACCCATCTCTTTGTGGAAAACAAAATAATTTTTTAAACGACGATTTTCATATATTTATGTAACACAAATATAGTAACATCATCCGGTAATGTAAACCTGATGCTTCTTAGGCTTTAAATATTTCAACTCTTCCTGGTAACATCCTACGCTAACCTCAGGTATTAAAGCAACGTACATGTTTTTCTTGTTATGGGTTATGATTAGATAATGTATATAATATTAGTATTGCACATTTTGCAATTACACCCCTCACACACATACTTATAGAGGGAGGGTGGTTCCCTATATAGATATAGCATAATAATAGCAAAGAGACTAAAATCAATTCCACATCATGCCACAACTCAGGTGCTCTTTTCCATGTTCCAAGACAGGGAGTTAGTTGTGTGCAAGGGCTCCTCTTTCTTTTTCTTTTTCTCCTTGTATCTCTTACCAGGAATATTGTTTTTTGAGAGAGAGAGAGAGAGAGAGAGAGAGAGAGAGAGAAGTAAGGGGGTGGAGGGAAGAGAAACACATAAAAGAGAGTGGGGGGAAGAGAAGTGAAAGATAAATGGAAAAGGAAATCTTAATAAGGTTCCTTTTTGGGGTAGACTGCTGTATTAAATTAAAGTCATACATGGGTTTCAAAGGAAATCATATGTCGGTGGAATGGTGAGCCCACCTGACAATGCATGCTAACAGAATTGTAAATGTAAAGGGTAATGCTTGTCAGCTCCTGACAGCTCTAAATGGCCTTTTAGTTCAGTACGCAGAGCTGTCATAAAAAAACATAAAAATGCATATGCAGACAGCTGAAACTGCTATGCACATCATTATCTGCAAATGGTATAAGTATCCTGAACAAAGGGCCTTCCAGTTTAAGGACATGCATAAGACATTTTTTCTGCCTCTAGCCTTAAAACAAAGTGCTGTCAAGAAAACAAGATTCACAGTGCCAGAACTGAGGATTCTCTGTCAATCAGTGAGGTGCTACATTTGTACATATTTTTCTGACCCTGCATATGAGAAGAGCATCCTTAACAGATGTGTATTTAACTTCTGGCAGGCACATCTGTTTCTTCTGCCGTCCCCCCCCCCCCCAAATATCTTCTCTTTCTTTTAACACTGCAGCAGAACAGTTTTGTTGTGGGTTTATTCAATTCTTTGTGCCTTGGCGTCTTCCTCTAGCGCCCTTTCCCCCTCCCTACAGCAATGGTTGTAGACTTTATATGCTAGGGAAATTGAAAGACCAGGATCATTTAATATGGGAATTAGGGTTAGATTAGTAATGGCAACTATAACTACTGTTTCTCTTGGCATGCTTGTGAAGATCCCTAAAGGGGAGTAGGCCAGAAGTGTAGATAAAGTAATATTTGCAAGCAGGCCAACTTTGATGAGTGGAGGGTTAAGATAATTGGTGGGGAACCGCACAGGGATAGGGATGCCATAGGTTCAGAACAAGGCATTAAGAGAACTGGACAGCTGAGTGGAAGGAAGTTCCAGGAGATAGAAAAGCTAAGAGGAAAGGAATTGAACTTAGGGTGCCTGAGGGATGGTAGGACACAGAGCATCAGGAGTCTGATGGGGTGTGTGGTATGACCGAAGTCTGAGAAAATGGAATCTGGGAACTGAGGACAGCAAGAAAAAGCTCAAAAGAGCAGATGGGTATGAGGATTGACAGGACTGGCTACATATTGACTATCCTTTTCAAGCACAATTTCCCCTCAAAGAATTCTGGGCACTGTGGTTTGTTAAGGGTTGCTGGGAACTGTAACTCTTTGAGGGGTAAACTGCACTGCCCAGAATTCTTTGCGGGAAAGTATGTATTGGGAATGTGCTTTATGCCGCCAGAGAGAAGAATGCTGCTTAAATAAGAAAGTTGAATAAGAACCTCCCAAGAAGCTAAAACCATCTTCTTGTGGTCTTTCTGGCATACAGTCACATAATCGCCAACTGCTCCGAAAATGCTGGGACTGTCATAAAAACCCTTAAGCCATTATGGCTTCCCACTTTGTCACACAGAGTCCCAAATTCTCATCTTTGTTGAGGTACGCTGATCAGGTTGCGGGAAGCCTGAAATAGTTTTAAACGCTTTCCCAAAGTCTCCTAGATTAGCAATTAGCCATCATAAACAATGCAGGCTCCCTCGGCCAGTAAAGCGAGATGAGAACTGCAACCCCAGAGTCGTCCGCGACTGGACCTAATGGTCAGGGGTCCCTTTACCTTTACTTTATAAGTTTGTTATTGGTATGAGCTTTTGTGTGCATGCACACTTCTTCATTTTCAAGACACTTATGGAACTATTTTACAGTAAAAATAACCAAGGCTCACTAATGGGGCCAGTTTACCGCTCCCTCGTCCACCTGGAAGTAGCTGGTTCCTGATTGGAGGCTGGACCACTGGTCAAGTGGTAAAAGGTCATGTGATACTCCTTATTCCGTATAGGTCCCCTGGTGCCATTTTGGGCTTAGTTACATGTACCAGTGCAGTGGGACTGGCCACAGATATTCACCTTGGCTCCTCATAAAGCTCGAGAAGGCACACCACATGAAGTAATGTGGGAAAGAGCCAATCCTGCCTTGGAGCTTTTAAATACACTGTATAGGTTCTATGCAAGATAATCTTTGTGCTGGAAAATGTACAGGCACTGTAAGTTCAGCGAAGCAGTTTTCTCAGTCTGCATAGTAAAAAGGGAAAGGGAAGACACCCTTCCACACTTTAAAACACTGTATTTTCATCCACGGATGCCCAAAATTTAAAAAGAATCTCTTTCTCCAGTGATGGCCATTGGTGAGAGTAGGCAAGAAGCATATCGTAAAAGCACCAGAAGGCCAAAAGGGGAAAGGAATTGGTTCACATTATTTATTTTATGGGTTACTGTAGATAATGCTTCTTTATCTCATGTACCACCAATGGCTGCTACTCTGGAGAAAATCCTGACAAAAGTATCTAATATTGTCTCTTGGTTATATAAAATAAGTAGATTTGTGGTGCGATGGTGCATATATCTGTCCAGAAGGGAAAGATTCCATTACTCATTTCAGCAACCTGTAACAATTTCAGGCAATATAAAGTATAGTTTATAGGATATAACCTGCTAGCTTTCCCATTTCATATCAATGAGATCTCACTGGATTTTACCAAATATTTTACCAAATAATATCAATGATTATTTTTGCGTGTCGAGTGGGTATCCTGAGGTTTTGATTCAATAACTGGCAGAATCAAATTGTGGCATACTTTATTCAGAAAATGGAAAGGTTCAGGTCTCAGAAATCTTCATCTGTTGCTTCTCAGTGATACTCCCATGCTGATAAATTTTCAGGTGAAGTGACTGCCGCTTCAAATTGTCTTGTACTTCTGTAGCAGAAACAAAAACACATACCTAAGCTATCAGAGGTTCGTGAGACACCACTCTATAAAGTTTCGAACAGAATAAAGGGCTTCAATGGCATAGTGATGGTTATTTCTCAGTTTTTTTGTTTGCTACTTAGTGCAGCTGTGATCATATTTTGGTCTCTTAATTTTTCTTGAATGTTGGTGCATTTGAGTTCCTCAGAACTACTAAACTGAGATTCTTTGTTCAAATTCAGCAGCATTTCTGCAGTGGCTCCCCATTTGTGGAATGCTCTCCCCAGCGAGGCTCACCTGGTGCCTTCATTACATCTCTTTAGGCACCCGGTGAAAACATTTCTCTATCACCAAGCCTTTGGCTGATTAACATTCTGTGTGTTTGTGGGAGAGGGCTTAATGTTCTGTTTTTATTATTATTATTATTATGTATTTATGTTCTCATTTTGTGTTTTTATGTTGTGAAGGATCCTGCAGTAAAAATAATAACGCACTGTGTGGCCATGTAAAGCCCACTAGCACTCTCAATTCTCAGTCTGTAAAATGGGAACAATAGGAACCAGTGGCATTATGAAAATGGGGGGGGGGGGAGAGATTTCCGGCATGTATAAATTGAACAAAACTAGAAATTCATTTTTACTAAATTTTAAATTTTCTTTCCAGGGAAGAATTATTATTATTATTATTATTATTATTATTATTATTATTATTATTATTATTATTAAATCCTTTCAGCAAATGTTGATTAAGAAGCTCTACAAACTGTTCTCCAACAACAATAAATAGTGTGTGTGATTTTAAAATCAATTTGTGTCTTGTGCAGTCCTGTTTGCTTCTAAATAAACAAGTAAAACTGTTGCTGCTTTGCTGCATTTCTTAGCACATATATCTGCTCTCTCTTCCTTGGAAGGGTTCAGCCAGATTTACACAAGGTGAATGTGACCTTCAGGAGGCAGAACATCTGGGAATGACAATTAAAGCCATCTGCACCCAAGACAAGCAGGTTGTTCAGTACCCAACTCTCTTCTGCTGCCTCCAGAAAAGGAAAAGGGGGGCTAATCTCAAGGCACCCATCCCTTTTTTATTGTCTGTCCTCTGATCTAGTTGAGATGTAAAAATATTGAAAACCTGACCATGTCCTTACTGCTAATCTTCTCTGTATCATTCCAGTTTTAGTAAATGTGCTGCCCAAAGAGGAAGAAATATCACCATGAGAAAAACAAAGCTGGCCCATAATGCATTTTTAAGGCAGCTTCAACGCTGCCCTTCAATAACCCAGAATGCCACAATGACTTTAGCCCATGACAATGTAGGCAGCGCTACATCTCCAGTCCAAATTTCATGTGGGTTTGGATGCTCCGGAATCCATGGGCTTCCTTCCTGATTCCAGTGTATGTATGTGTATGCCTGGGTCTGGGGAGAGGCAGTGCCATAGACATCTCAGAGTGAGCACCTGGTCCACGTGTCACCCTGGTGGTTTATGCTAGGGATGAGCAACCTGTGACCCTCCAGCTGTTATGGGACTCCAGCTCCCATCAGCCCCAGCCATCAGGACCAATGGTGAGGGACAATGGGAGTCATAGTAAACCAGCAACATTTGGAGGGCTACAGGTTCTCCACCACTGATCCACCGTTGTCTCTTCTGTCAGTAAACCTCCTCTTTGATTCTAAGAACTGTCAAGTCTCAAGTGAGAAGCGCTAAGTGAGAAAAGTTGGTTTGTCTCTTAATGAACATAATCCAATAACAGATATTACTCCACTGCCTTGGTCCTTTGTCTTGTTCTTTCTCTGGGGCCATCACCAAAATAATTCTACGCTGAACATCAGGATCTGGAATTACAATTTCATCTGAAGTTCTCCTGAGAATGGCTGGATCTATATTACTTTATTGCAGTGGGACTCGTTCCAGGTAGCGTTTGGGACTGGGCTATATATGCTAGTCAGATTCATTCCCAGTCCCTAAATGGCTTCAGAACTACTTGAACCCCATTGCCTTTGTCAGTTGTGCTGTATTGGTTGTACTTCTGACCTGTTGTCCTGAATGAAAAATAGGCTTCGAGGAGAACTGCTCTGCAAATTACATGAAATGAGATGGTAGAGTAAGTCGGAAGATTTCTTGAGCTGTACCATTTTAACTTAACATATTTATGAATAACAAAACAAAACTCCCTACATGATGAAGAAAGTTAGCACATTAGGGAGAAAGGTTTGGTGTGTGTGTTTCTGAAGTGCTAGTTTATTACATGCAAGGAACTTTTACATTGGGGAGAACTTGCAGTCTGCCGGTTACAGTCCAGAATCCACTCATCTTACTTTGTGTTATGTGTGTGTTGTAGAACAGTTCATCTGATGCAACATAGGGTGTGTTCACACAATAGTTCATCCCCATGCTGTGCTCTGCTTGACTTGCCATCTGAATGGCAAGCACATCCATTGCCCTTGTGGATCTGAGTTCACTCTCCACTATGACACAATCATGGTTTGTCCATTAGGGATGGGTGAACCTCCCAGTTTTGGTTTCTCTCAGTTTCTCCAGATTTAGTTGTCCATGTTTCCACATGAGTTTGATTAAAACAAAAAATTCCTAATGAAAATTCATTGGCACTTTTAGTGCGATTTTCTCCTAATATTCAATTTTTTGAAAGCAACTTTGTCTAATACTCTCAATTTTGCAAAACAATTTCTATCAGAATGCATTTCTGTATGGTATTTTCACTCATATACACAGTCTATATTAGCCAAGAGCTGCATTGCAATATTTGGTGCAATGCAGATTTTGAAGGATAGCTGTGTTTTAGTTCATGCATCATTTTGGAAAGTCCAAATATGGCAGGATCGCCTTCAATTTCTCTCCCATTATTCAGGAGTAAACCACAAGTGCAGAAATGTCCACACTAATGGGAACTGGAGATGAGATTATGGAGATCATGCTGGATAGAAATGTCAGTGCATCCATTCTGAGGGAAAGACATACTAGCGGCTGATCAACTGCTCATTTGGGTGTGACTTACACAAACCAGAGAATCTGGTTACACAAGCAGGAATATTTTTTTTCTTAAAAAAAAAAATCCACACAGCAAATGACACATGCAAGCAGATATCCTTAGAGACTTAACCCCACCTTTTTTCAAAAAGAAACCAGACGCTTAGAGAATTAACCAAGATTTTATTGACAGTTTTAAGTTCCACAACAATTCACCTTGTATATGCCCTATAAACACCTTTCTTTTCGGTGTCACTCACATGCTCATTTTCTGCCTCAATAATTCTCTGCTAAGATCCCATTCCCATAACAAAAAGAAAAAATGAGTGACACCTCAAACAATATTTGATAGTCTAACAACAATTTCTAACTTCAAAGACTATATACATAAAAGTTGAAGACTTTTGCTACAAAACCAAACCACTGGGAAATCATTTTCCAACTGACATCAATTCCCTAGCCACAAGAGTGAAGTCTTTCACTAAAAAAAAAAAAAAACTTTTTATGGCATTCTTTAACGTTTTAATTTAGGCACCAGATATTGTAAATAAAACTCAGCCTACGTTTGTGTTCATTGTAGGATTGGGAGAATAAATGAAGGAACCCCAGAAAAACAGAATCCTTTTGGTTAAATGTGGTTGGATAATTTTTAAAATGAAAAGGAAACTCATATATTATAATATTTTATTGTGTTTTTGTGATGTGTTTTTCTCAGAACTGAAATTATATAAATTCCTGTGGTAGTGACAATGGAATAATAGTGGTTTTTAGTTTATGAACTTTTTATAGAGACAGATTATGGGCATGGCGGGCCATGGAAGATCTGTAGGAAAAACAGGTTAATGTTGGGGGGTGGGACATCACTAAGATATATTCTGATAATCTACATACAGGATACAAAACCTGTGGTCTCCAAGATGTTGCTGGATTACAACTTCCAACATCCCTGACCATTGACCACATATCAGGGGCTGACAGGAGTTGAATACCAAAAACATCTGGAAGGACACAGGTTCCCCATTGCTGCCCGACAGATAATCTAAACCAAGCAGTGGAATGCTTCCATGTTGGTTCTAATGGACCTTTCTCTGTGGTTTTTGATAGTATCAGCCTTGGTATCCTTCTGGACTGGGATGAGATTTGGAAACTCAATGTAGCGTTATGATTACTCTAGTCTTTCCTGGGAACTCTTGGTGGACACTTTGGCAGTTAGTCCTACTACCCATAAGGTTCCATCTTGTCCTCATCCTGTTTAACATTTACATGAAACCTATTGGAGGGATCATTGGGGCTTTGTCATCAAGATGTGGATAACACTCAACTCCACGTTTCCTTTTTATCTTGTTCTGAGGAGTGCCTCGATGTGGATATACAACTTGAAGCTTAATCCAGAAAGAACACATGTGATCCAGGTGAACAGAGCATTCTCCTTGAAAATTGTGAGTTCTGGAACTAGTCTTGCCCCTGGGTGTCAGTTGTTAGATGTAGTCAAGAGCACCTATGTCCAACTGAGGCTGATGGGTCAACTGTACCCACTTCTGCAGACTTCAGACGTGGCCAGAATGACACACGACTTGGTTACATCATGTCTAAACTATTGCAATGTGCTGTGGGTAAGGTTTCCTTTAAAGAGTGTCCAGAAACTGCAAATGATCCAGTCTGCGGTGGGCTAGGTTGTTAACTGGAGCTGTACATCAGGAGTAGGCAACTCTCTTATTGAAACAACTGTACTGGCTTTTATTTGCAACACAGTTCAAAGCAGCAGAAATAGGGAACCCATGACCCTCCAGGTAGTGGGCTCCAATTCCCAGCATCCCCTGCCAGCATGGCCAATGATCAGGACTGGTGGGAGTTGTAGTCCAACAGAATCAGCATCTGGTGGGCCATAGTTTCCCCATCTCTACCTTACTGCTTGGGATCAGTTTATCTGAAGATTATCTGAACCCGTTGTCCTATTAAGAGCATTATCATTGGCCCTCCTGTGTGTCCTAATGTCTCCAGAAATATATCTAGTTGGGATCAGCAAAAAGGCCTTTTCAATTGCTTCACTCAGACTCTGGAACTCCCTCTTGAGGGAGGCTCATCTTGTCTCCTCCTAGGATGCTTGAAACCTTCATTTCTAGGGTTGCCATATTTGAAAATTAAAAATCAGGACACCCTGAAAGTCGTTGAGCCTTTTTTAGGAGGATCACCAAAATTGTTGAGCCATATTGAGCACTTCCCACCAACTTCAGTCTGCCTCCACCTGCCTGTCTTCTTACCTACAGCCTGTCCATGGGGTGGCCCTCACTGCCAGTTTCCTCCTCCTTACCCTTGGTGTTGCCTTTGTAGAATTCAGCAAGGAGGAGCATGGGGCCAAAACTAGAATGATTTGGACCTCCTTCTGATTGGCTGTGGTTCTACTGGTTGTTGGTCTCTCTGCCTTCTGCCCTACCAATCCCAGTGGCCACCAGCCACCACTGTTTTCTTTTTAGGAGGGTTTGTGGGGTGTGAAAGGGTTTAAGATCTGGTTTTATCGCTGGGAGAGGTCTACTTGTTTCAATGACGACCTTTTATCGTTTACCTATTCTGCTGCAAAAATATTTAAGTTTTGTTTTATTTGTTCATAATTCCTCAACAATCACTCCCTTAAGCCTTTATAAGGAAAGGTGGGGCAGAAATGTTTTAAATCAATATTTGAAGTCTCACTTGGTCACAATATGTTCAGGAGCAAAGCGATCCTTTGCACTTTGTAAATCTCCGCAATTTCCACTGAAGGCTGGAATGCCAATTTGGACACTTCTCTTTGCCGCATGATTCATGTGTGATTATGTTTTCCTTTGTAATTTTAATGTACTGCTGACTCGCATGACATCATCTCTTTTTGCTAAGCCTTCCCTAAAATATGAGCATTCTCATTTGAATTGCCATGACTAAATATATTGGAAGCCATTTAAAGTTCTAAGTGCATTAAACTGGTAACATGCAATTCCTCTATGTTCCTGTTGCCAAGCTGTGTAGTAAAAGTTTATATGATTAAAGCCATTTAATGTATGAAACAGGCACTCAATGAGACTGAGCACACTAAGTCAGTTTTTCCAGTATAACGCTTGCCTGGTTGTTTTGCATTGTCCAGAGTTCGGGAAATGTCTTTGCCAGGAGAATCTGAAATAACCAATACAGATGAATACGAAAAAATGCTCTGGATCTTAAACACATTACCTCATACGCTGAAGCATCTGAGAGGGCAATGTCAGACATGAGAGTCCAAGTATCAATTGTGAATTTTATTTTAATAGATTAATAACATCTGTGGCTACAGTGTGGGACTTGGAATAATAAAAAGAGTCATGAAATAGCTAGTGGGTGTTCAAAGTGGACGGTTCAGAAAAGGATGATTAGGAACGGCCTCCCACTTCTTCTGCATATCGCCTAACATGAGTGGCTGGCTTATGTATTGCATTTTTCATTTGTTCATTTGTTTTTCATTTAAGACTTCCTAAGACTTGCCTAATTGGTAAATAAATTTGGTTCCTTAACAAATAGAAAAGTCTCTTTGCTTTGACCAGAAATGGGCTTTCATTCTGCTGCTGCTGCTTCTGATTTTTGATTAAAGAATTAGAATGCACAAAACGAAGTGGCCTGCTTTCCCACGTTTTTACTTTATCTGTATTTATTTTTCACTTCTGTTGCACCTTTTGGACTCACAGCTGTCCATGGAGGCACAGGACAGTTCTGTGTCCAGGCCAACTGTTTACCAGTTCCATCTGGTACGTAGGCTGAGACCCTGCCTGCCCACAAACTGTTCCACCAGAGTGGTGTATGCTCTAGTAATCTCCCACTTGGACTACTGCAATGCACTCTACATGGGGCTACCTTTGAAGGTGACTTGGAAACTATGACTAATCCAGAAGCTAGACTGGTGACTGGCCGCTGAGACCGTATAGCACCAGTCCTAAAGGAACTTCATTGGCTCCCAGTATGTTTCCGAGCACCACTGAAAGTGTTGGTGCTGACCTTTAAAGCCCTAAACGGCCTCGGCCCAGTATACCTGAAGGAGCGTCTCCATCCCCATCATTCAACCCGGACACTGAGGTCCAGCGCCGAGGGCCTTCTCACTGCGAGAAGCAAAGTTACAGGGAACCAGGCAGAGGGCCTTCTCAGTAGTGGCACCCGCCCTGTGGAACACCCTCCCATCAGATGTCAAAGAAATAAACAACTATCTGACTTTTAGAAGACATCTGAAGGCAACCCTGTTGAAGGAAGTTTTTAATGTTTGATGTTGAATCGTGTTTTTAATATTCTGTTGAGAGCCACCCAGAGTGGCTGGGGAAACCCAGCCAGATGGACGGGTATAAATAATAAATTATTATTATTACTTCCAATCCAAGGAACCCGGGGTGCCTTACAGGGATCTCCTTCTCCCCATTTTATCCTTGCAATGACCCTATGTGGTGGATTAGGCTGAGAGGCAGTGATTGGCCCAAGGTCACCCAGCGAACTTCATGGCTGAGTAAGGATTTGAACCATTGTCCACCAGGAGCTGGCAATAGCTTCATGGCCAGTTTGCACTCACATGGATGTGCAGTTTGTGAGAACTTTTGCCTCCAGGTATAAGTAGCATGCATTGCTGCTGTGACTTGCCCAAATGCAGCACCTTGGAAATGGACCTCAGGTAAGGATACCCAGCTCCAGTGAGTATACCTCATCCTTCACATTTTGAAATAGGCCACTGGGAAAAGCAGAATACCACATTCGACAGACCGCTGGTCAGATTTCATCTGATACACAAAGCTGTTCTAGCATTCCATTCCATTGGGGTCTGTATATTTCTTTAGAACATTACAATTTAAACAAAACCATATTAAATTGCATAATAGCTTCATTGAAACAGTTTCTCAACCGCCTCATTCGCCCCACCCCCTGAAGGTATAAGCAAGTGTTTCCCTGAAGCTAAAACCTCTTTTCTAATTGGTTGAAGAGATTATGTTATGAATGATTGTTAACTCACTTTGCAGGAATTTCATATCATCTACACTGTCAAGTGTTTGACTTATACATCCTGGCTGTATGTTCAAAAGTGAAATTAATATAAGCAATGCTTTTTGGTTATGGGGCTACGGAATTATAAGAGGCCCTAAAGCCTTGTTTAATAATGGTGTGAGTTTGGCCATTTGATGGCTATGAATTGGGTCCATCGCTATGGTTTTGCTTAAAGTGTCACCTGATGGGACACTTCTTTGACAAAAAAAAACTTTAATGGTGGTTGATAATTCTTGAATCAGCAATTCACCTGCAAGGGTGGAGTTCTGAGACTAGAGCTCTGCAGATATGTGTGTGAGAAAGAGCAGTTTTCAGTTTTAATGAATATAGACAGAGGAGGGGAGAGAGGCAAACAAGAGTGACAGCTGAAAATTGAAGACGACACAAGTTTATAAAGACCCCTATATTTTGAGGACTGCCTTTCCATGTATGAACCTACCCAAACTTATCAGGGTCTGAGGTCCCCTTCAAAAGATGTTCAGTGGGTGACAAGATCAGGTGTAACATAACCCCGAAAGCTAATTTATATTTTGCAATATACCGTATTTTTCCGTGTATAAGACTAGGTTTCCCCCCTAAAAAATAATGTCAAAAATTAGGGGGTGTCTTATACACGGGGCCATCTCCCCCCATTTTCTTAAATCTGAGTCCCCCAGAATAGGGGGCGTCTTATACATGGGGGCGTCTTATAGACGAAAAAATACGGCAATTACAGAATATGAGGCAACTTTTTCTGGAAAATAGCTCATCGTCAATAGCATTCCTGCGTCACCAACATGTTGCCCATGAGTACAATGACACCTTTGTTTTAAAAGTGATATTTGATGTCTTAAAAAATAAATAAATCACAGATTAATGTTGAAATGACAGTAAACAAGCCCATGCAAAAGTTAAATAAAGAGATCCCCCCCAGTCCTAGCAGTTGGGTTGGGTTGTCTGTCCTCTTTGTTATAAGAGATCGAAGACAGGCACTGTGAATCAGACAGGAGTAACACTGGGCTAAAAGCTGAGCACCACCCCTTTCTTTGCCTTGCAACTAAACTCTTGAAAGGTATAGGAGGAGGTCAGGAGCAGCTGAGTGGAGGTCACCTTGTGAGATTTCCATGCCAAATCCCCATCAGTCACAATCTCTGCATTTGTGAACATCTGCAATCAGTCCCATGGCTTCCCATTAGGAGGGTGGGGGAACGTCTATAAACACACATGAAGAATTGTCGTGGACATTTATGTTTATCTGCAGGCTATATGAAAAGCACATGTGAAAAATATCAGCATAAGAAACAGTGCCAGCAACCAAGAGATTAATCAGCCTAATTGAAATTGCCAACGTTTGCACAATTGCCTCGAATCAGCAGCCAAACTATTCACTCCTCACCAAGGGCACTTTTGCTGGTAGCTGTGGAAGTTCATCTTTTGCACAACATCTCTTTGATATCCAAAGGGCGCAGAGAAATCATGAATAATTTTTTTAATTACCTGGGACCTGTTTCAAAATGATGAGCCATGTTCTTAACTGGGCAAACACGGCACATAAATGTTCTTGACATATACATCTTAAATAAAATTTACGCTAGCTGTGTTTCCGCAAGCACATGAGGTTCACCGTTCAAGAAGATTCTTCTGCAGTGTTCATGATGTCAGTTCTGTGTACAACATGACAGAGCCATTACCTTTCTCGTTGCTGGCAGAGTCCTAAACTTCAAGGATGAACCAAACATTCATTCTCTTTTGTGTAAGTATCAGTGTGGGTCTCAGGCACCTTTGTAGCATCACACAATAGAAGGCACTGTTAGGCGTCTGCAACAGTGAAAGGTCTTCAACTTGACATTTCTCTTGGGGCATTCAGTCCCAGAAGTCAGGGTTCAACTCCTTTCTCCTTCAAGAGGACTGCAGAGAGACCAGTGAACTTTTTGCTCTTTTCCTCCTGCAGCTTCAGAGCCTGAGTCAATGTCTCTGCCCAACTTATTAATAATGGTAAATGTCAAGTATTTTTTTCCCCTTCAGTCCAGTAGCATAGGCCTAAAAGGAGCAGGGCAGAATCTTTTTTGAAATGGTGGAATTCTAAATTAATGTTCAATTCTTTAGGAACATAGTTAGTATATGAGGTTCACAGGTTGATAAACTGGCTCCAAATGCCTCAATAGTAGATCTCGTTGCTTCCAAAATGCCACATACCCACTAGAAACATTAGTGTTTAAGTTAAAATGCTACTATGTAGGCCATGTAGTATTTTCTTTTCCCCTGTCAGCCTGAAGAAAAGTCGTTATCCAAAAAGCAAAAGGCCTCGTTTCTCAGATCCAGGTTACCTAAAGGGCTGTCTTGCTCCATGTATCCCTGTTCCTTAAATGGGGCACTGCTGGAAGTGTCACATACCTCACTGGTGCACTTAGAAACCAGGCTTTTAGCATTGTAGCTCCAGCCCTCTGAAATCACTTGTTGGAGAGGAAGGTTTGGGAGATAGATCCTTACCCTTTTGAAGCAGAGTTAGCACAATGGTGATTGCTTTTGTGCTTTAAGCACATTAAAACTTGGTTAGATTTGCATCTTCCCTCATCCACCTTTAAATGAACATTCCCCTCAAAAACACTTAGGCTAGAATAAATCACAGACACTTAGCTTTGCAAATACGTGAATATTTTACTTACAGAGTTTTCAGAAGTTACAACAAGCAAATCTCCATCCATTAAAATGAAGATGAAAGTGTTGGGATACTGCCAGGGAGACAAAGACCATCACTGCCTCCACGTCGTCTCCGGACGATCTGTTGATGTCCCGTAGTCACGCAGTATCAGCAATTAGCAGCACCAAGCCTCAGAAACAGATTGCCACATTCCTGGGCTGATGCACACTCTGTCAGCAGAATTCACACAGCAAAAGTTGCACTCAGGAGAGTATCATTTAGAATATTTATTCAGCGTTGGTCAAAACAAAGAAAAACATGACAGACTGCTAGCGTGTTCTGGCGCAGAGAGAGAAAACGAAAGCAATAGCAAACTTAAGCATCCTGAGAAACAGGAAATACACAGACTCTGTGACTCACAAGCCTGCTCTCTCTTAAGGTGGAACGGAAATATCCTAACATCCTCCCCCTTTCCGTGATATCTGTAGTACCTGTGGTTCAACCCAATTGCAACTTCTGTACGTAAACCTTAAGTTGTTCTCTGTTAACAACCTTAGACAACAGATCAGCAGGGATTTCATTTCCTGCCATGTAGGACACCTGAATCAGTCCTTTTTGAATACACTCTCTTGCACGATGTAGCTTAATCTGCAAGTACTTGGTTCTTTGCTTGCAACTCTCTGAGTTCAGCAAAGCCAAACAGGATCTATTGTCTTGATATACCTGTATAGGACATTTCACAGAAACCCCAATGTCCTTAAACAGTTGCATCAACCATTCACAATCCATGAGTGAAAATGACAGAGCATTGAGTTCTGCTTCACAGGAACTTAGGCTCACTGTTGTCTGCTTTTTGCACAACCAGTCAAACAGACAGTGGTTGTACATGTAGCATACTCCAGAAGTGCTTGTACCATCCGTGGTGTCACTTCCAAAACTTGCATCTGCAAAGATTTCAAGACCTCCAGTCTTCTGACTGGTAAACCTCAGCCTGTAGTGCATAGTCCCTTTCAAATAGCGGGCTATGCGCTTCAGAGCTTTCCAGTCCTGAACAGTAGGGTTGTTAGCATGTCTGCTAAGCAGGTTAGTGCTTACAGCAATGTCAGGTCTTGAGCATCTAGCAATGAAATTCAACTTGCCTAGAATGCATCTGTACAGCGTAGTGTCAGAAAACGCTTCAGCAGTACTATCTACCTGGTAACCTGTCACCATCGGTGTGTCTGCTGGGTTTGCATCAACCAAATTCAACCTGGTTAATACATCAGCAATTTTCTGTGTTTGATGTACCAGAAAATTACCTGCTTGGTCCCTCTCCACCTGCAGAGAAAGATAGTTGGATACCTCACCAAGATCCTTCATGTCAAAGTGCTCCTTCAGCTGAGCTAGGGTGCTTTGGTAGAAAACCTGATTCTTCCAAAACATCAGAAGATCATCAACAAAACATAAACAATACAGTTTGTTTTGCCCCTCCTCCTTGACAAACACACATGGATCAGCTTTGCCCTGGTGAAAACCTAGAGAAAGCAATGTCTCAGTGAGTTTTGTGTTCCAACACCTGGCACTCTGCTTGAGACCATATAAGGATTTCCGCAGTTTACAGACCATTCCCTTCTGTATCTGCATTCCATCAGGTGGAAGCATATACAGCTGCTCGTCCAAAATCCCATACAAAAAAGCTGTATTAATGTCATGATGAGAAACATGCAGTTTCTCCTCTGCAGCTATCTTGAGCATCAGCCGAATGCTCTCATATTTGACAGTGGGCGAGTAGGTCTCGTGGTAATCCTGTCCTGGTACCTGTGAAAAACCTCTGGCAACCAATCTGGCTTTTTGTCTGACAACCTTGCCATTCTGGTCTGTCTTGGCCTTGAAGACCCATTTGCTGCCAACCAGTCTCATTCCTGGGACTACCGGTACCAACTCCCAAGTTTGGTTCCTGTTCAAGGAATCAACTTCAGCCTTCATGGCATTAAGCCAAGGCTCAGCATCTTTAGAGGTTAACTCCTGAACCTCTTTGAAGCTTGAAGGTTCCCACACCTTCTCTGAGCTACTAAGAACAGCAGTTGCTGTTTTAGCAAACTCATCAGCAAATCTCTTTGGAGGTCTGCCTTTGGTCGCCCTTTCAGACCTGCAAACCAGACGTAAGTCTTCTGGACTCATCTCCTCCTTCTTAGGAGAAAAGTGACCAATGGTGAACAGTGGTTCTTCCAGTTCATTGTCAGACGCATCAGATGGTCTGACTTAGGCCTTTGCGCTCTTGTAGTCTGCTGTGTCATCACTGTCGCTGACACCAGCAGCAGCGCCACCAACTGAACTGGAATCCGAACTCTGATCATCATCATCATCATCATCATCCTCAGCTTTCTCAACATCATCTGCCTTTTTCCCATCACCTTCATCCTCCTCTGGGTAACTCTGGAAAATTCCCACATTTCCCCCCCACTTAGGATTGTACTCAACACTCTTGGTGAACTTAATGGACTTAGAGTTAGTCATCCATACCCTGTATGCACCTTTTTCATACCCCATGAACAAACCATGTGCCCCACGCTTCCCAAGCTTGTTGTTTTGTGGGGAGTGTACCCACATGTCAGAACCAAAGATTCTCATGTGCTTGACGTTCGGTTTCTTACCAAACATCTTCTCGTACAGAGTGCAACCTATGGGTGATGACAGTCTCCGATTAACGGTATAAACAACCGTTGACAGAGCTTCCCCCAAAAACTTCTCAGGGAGGTTGGCAACAAGGTTTTCAGGCCTTGAAGCAAGGTCTGATTTGCTCGCTCCGCAAGTCCATTCATCCATGGCGATCTAGGCGTTGACAAATCATGCTGGATTCCCTTCTCAGTCAGGAAAGCTTCAAACTGCTGAGAAGTGAACTCCCCGCCCCGATCGGTAAAAAGACAGCCGATACGTTTACCATGAACATTCTCCAACCAAGCACAGAATGCCTTGAACTTAGGGAATGCTTGCGATTTCTGCTCAAGCATAAACACATGAATGTACCTAGAAAAAGAATCAATTAGAACCATGAAGTACCTTGCTCCACCCAAAGAGGGCGCAAGTGGACCAACCAGGTCTGCATGCACTAGCTGGTAGGGTTTGGAAACCTGCCTGCTAGACTCCTTGCCTTTTGGAGCAACCTTCACCTTGTTCTCTGCACAAGATACACATTTCATGTGATACTTACAAGGTTTGATGTTCAAACCTTCAACCAACTCTGGCATCTTGGCTAGCGCTTGCCAAGACATGTGACAAAATCTTCGATGTGCTTCATGAATACATCCTGCATGAAGAACCTTGTTAGTTTGTGCAACACAACAAGAATCAGCATTAGACACAACAGCATTGTCATCATAAGTTATACAGAATAAACCATCTATAAACTTTGCATGCAAAATGTCCTCTTTGCCTTTCCTGATGACACAGACATTCCTCTTGAAGGAAACCTCAAAACCACGCAGAATCAGCTGTGGGACACTCAGCAAATTGTCCGCAGCTCCTGGAACATAAAGTACATTACTGATGGTTGTATGCAAACTTGCAAGTTTAACAGTCCCTTCTCCTGCAATTTGCAATGTCCTTCCATCAGCCAGGTGGATCTCTCCTTCTTGAGGTGTGAAGGAGATAAACAGGTGTCGATCCTTCGATAAATGGCGCCTGGCGCCTGAGTCAACAATAAACCTGGCTTTAGCCTTTGGAGCAGTCTTTCTGGCAAGCAAAACCTTGTTTTCCACCAGCGTGGGCTTTTGTAGCTTGCCCCCCTGCTCCTGGCCATGAGACTTGCCTTTAGCCTTTGGTGAAGCAGTGCCAGCTAACAACGCTTTGTTTTCCACTGGCATGGGCTCTTCACCCCCCCTCTGCTTCGGGCCATCCGCAGGCATCTGTCTTTGTTTACCTCTGGCCTTCCGGGAACTGCAAAGACAATGACCTTGGCTCCCACGAGAAACAGAGCTCTCAGCTGCCGACTCCTTGGCTCCCCCTGGAGGCTGGAATGCTGCCTGGGCTGACATCACAGTCTGCTCCCCCTGCAGCTTGCAACCGGTGCCCTCAGCATCCCTGCATTCACTCGCATTCTGGGAAACAGCCAGGACCTCCGATGCATTCACACCCTGGGCATTCAGACTCTGAGCTGGGACGACTTTCAGATGAGCTCTCTTCAAAGCATTCCACATCTTACGTGCCGTCACGTTGCCAGCAAGCGTTTTTATTTCCTTCAGAGACGGACAAGACGATTATGTCAATGGCCTTCGAATTCTGGGCCCTCCATCTATCTGTCAGAGGAACTGGGGGGGGGGGGGGGGCTTGAGACACAGTTTGCCACACTCCGTACTGACGCAGCAAACTCTCACACCATTTTGCCCAGGTCTGATAATTATTCCCATTTAACTTTGGGCATTCAGCAGAGGCTTGGAAAAACTCCATTTCAGGTTTTCCTTGAGCCCGAGTCTCTCTCTTTACCTCAAAGACTCTTTAATCTTGGCTCCCATTAATCACAAAGCCTTCTTGGCTCAGCTCCCAGACCAACTCAGGCCAGCCAGACATCAAAGGCTTTTTTTCCCGCGGCCCAACAGAAAAGCCTCCTCTTACGCTTTTCCACATACCTCAGCAGTCTGTTGCATTTTCATTCTTACTCTCCTTTAAGTGCCATGAATCTGGGCCCATAACCTGTGGTTGGGATACTGCCAGGGATACAAAGGCCATCACTGCCTCCACGTCATCTCCGGACGATCTGTTGATGTCCCGTAGTCACGCAGTATCAGCAATTAGCGGCACCAAGCCTCAGAAACAGATTGCCACATTCCTGGGCTGATGCACACTCTGTCAGCAGAATTCACACAGCAAAAGTTGCACTCAGGAGAGTATCATTTAGAATGTTTATTCAGCATTGGTCAGAACAAAGAAAAACATGACCGACTGCTAGCGTGTTCTGGCGCAGAGAGAGAAAACGAAAGCAATAGCAAACTTAAGCATCCTGAGAAACAGGAAATACGCAGACTCTGTGACTCACAAGCCTGCTCTCTCTTAAGGTGGAACGGAAATATCCTAACAGAAAGATTTTCCGAATGACTTTAAAAGAAATGGAATTGGCTTACTTACAAAAGGACTATGGAATATTTGCATTAGCAAAGATGCAGGCTGTAAAATCTCTCTTTTGGAGGAGATTCAGTTCTCTTCTAGGAAGCCATGACCACATGGCTTCTTGCTTGTTTCAGGAAGCATAAAGAGAAAAAGACTGAGAAGGTGGGGGGCAGAGTCTGCTGAGTACTGCTAAGCCACACCCATTCTGGTAATTTGAACTCAGGGCTCAGGTTAACCCTTTCACGCACACAAATGTGCTTCAATAACTGTATATAATAACAACATCACTTACCAATTGAAATGAGACAAGCACCTTGATGTTTAGGCAGTTCCTGAAATAGTTTTTGCTTGAGAAGGCTTTCTCTGAAGTGTGACCCAGTCATTTTATGGAACATGAACTGTACATTTGTGGAAATGGTTTTTACTGTTTTTAGTTTATTGAGTATCTTTGTATTTTATCTTATTACACACTACTTCAGTAGCTTCTGGCTGTGAAACAGTTCATAAATTTGCAAAATAAAAAGGAAGCAAGATAAAAGTCAAGAGTCATGCTCAGAAGCATTGGTCCCCCCCCCCCTCTTGCTGCATACAAGGAGAAGCTTTCGTAGAAGGAGCAACGTGGCTTTCTTGTAGAATAACATGGAAAGCAGGTAATTGTTAAGGTGAGTAAACTGCCTCCAGGCATCACCTATGAATAAGAGAAAAGATAATTAAGCCATATTACAAAAGCCCAGCAACATATTTTGTTAGCTCAGGATCATTGGAGAGCACTAGACAAACTCTTAACAACTGCTCCCCCCCCCCCCGCCGCCAAAAAAAGGAAAGATACAAGACAGTGCCTCATACTCCTTCCTAAAAGGAAAGGAACTGTTAAGGAAGTTGGGTATGTTTAGCTTGGATAAGAGGAAACTGAGAAGCAATATGATAGCCATCTTCAAATATCTAAAGCAGGGGTCGGCAACCTAAGGCCCATGGGCCACAAGTGGCCCGCGGGGGTCGTTTAACCGGCCCCCAAGCCGCCACCTGGCGTAGTGCGGCGTGGGGACTCGCTTTTGCAGTGCCAGAAATCACGTCTGCACAGACGCTGGAAATTGCAAATGATCCAGCCCATTGAAGGACCCCTGATCCTAAAGGGCTGTCACATGGAAGATGAAGCAAGTTTGTTTTCTCCTGCTCTGGAGGGTAGGACCTGAACCATTGGCTTCAAGTTACAAGAAATAAGATTCCGACTAAATGTCAGGAAGAACTTTCTGGCAGTAAGAGCTGTTAGACAGTGGAACAGACTCCCATGAGAAGTGGTGGACTCTCCTTCCTTGGAGGTTGTTAAGCAGTGGTTGGATGGGCATCTGTCATGGATGCATCAGCTGAGATGGGTTTGGACTAAATGATCCTCAGGGTCACTTCCAACTCTACAATTCCATGTTTCTAAGATTTGGACAAAGATCCTGAAGATGCTGCAAGCACAAACAATTACAAGTTGTAGAATGTTTCATATATGACACGTTGCAGTTGTGTGACACATTAATGCACTGTTTAGTGCTTTGGCTACTTCAGCATCACATCTCATGCAACGAAGAGGACCTGGCCTGTTCCACGCTGCAGGATTAGTCTCCATCCATTAGTCAGGCTGCTTTCCCAGTTTGAGCCATCTTAGCAGGTGCACTTTATTTATTGTTTAAATATTGTGGAGATGGATCTGTTGCTATGCCATGAACTTAGTTTTTCCACAAGCTAATGCTTTATGCTGGGCTAATGTGATTGGTGCACAGTGAAAAATGCTGGAAGCTGTAGAAGAAGCCAGCCTGCAGCTGAGCAAACGATCTTTAATGAATGATTTATTCAAGGAATTTAGGCCTTTCCATCTGACTGTCAATTACTAGCGGTCAAGTTTTGCTTTTTACAAGTCAATTGTTTGACAAAGGCTCAGTGCAAACATACCAGAATAATATTTGAAATGTCTTTGTTTTGATGATGTCTGGCCATTCACGCAGTTAATTATGATTTCCCCTACCCATTCAATATCTCCGGCCGCAATCCTGTACCAATTTACCTGGGAGTAAGTTCCACTGAGCTCAATGGGACTTACTTCTGAGTAGACATATTTTCAACTTTCAGCTAATCCTTTAAAAATCAAATGAGGATGGAAAGATTTAATCATTTAAAAAACAAACAAACCTTACTGCACGATCCGTGAATGATAAATTGGCAAATTCAAAACTGATAATCAAATAGTATTGTTTCGTTATTCTTAATGGATAATCTTTTAGAGTGATGACACTTCTGTACTAAAAGGCTCAAATTCTGTGGTTGGTATAACTACTATGAAAACAATCATATTTGCATACCTGTATTTAACTTGTGTCATTTGGATGTGTGGGGGGGGGGGAATGGGAGAGTTTTATTATTCAGGAACTGCAGTTGCACCGAAGTTGAACGAATGATCCAATGATGTATGGAAGGTCAGTAGAGAAAATGGCCAAGGGGTTTAGAATATGGGTCCAGCTCTCCTCATCAGTTACTCATATGAAGAAGAAAAGCATGGAGAGATTCTATGAAGATAAGAATATAAGCACGTAAGATGAGCCTATTGGATCAGGCTAATGTCCTCTGTTCCCACAGCATCCTGGTCTCACAGTGGCTACCCACATGCCTGTGAGAAACCTGGAACCAGGACCTGAGCACAAGAGCACTCGGACCTCCTGAGTTTTCCAGCAACTGGTTTTCAGAAGCATTACTGCCTTCAACTGTGGAAGCAGAGCCAGCATGTTTTTGGCCCTGTCTTCGTGGCACATATCTCCCTCAGCCCTGTCCCTGCCATCCATGAGTCAGCATTGCTGTCTGAAGCAAGGAAGCCTTTGGGTGTTTACCTCTACAGGGGGGAAGCAGAATCGTTGAAGACCACCATCCTCCTGTTTTTTTCTAGAAGTTCCATGTAAACCATGGAATGGCTTGATAAGAAGATTAAACAAATTCGTGTAGGATAAGGCTATTTGTGGTTACCAGCCAACATGACAGTGGTCTACCTCAACTCTTGGAGGCAGCATGCCTCTGAATACCAGTTGCTGTAAACTATAGGAGGGAGAGTTCTCTTGGACATGGGTTTTGCTTTTGGGTTTCCCACAAGCATCTGGCTGGCCAGTGTGAGAATAGGATGCTGGATTAGACAGGCCATTGGCCTGATCCAGGAAGCTTTTCTTATGTTCTTATGGGAGGGAGGTACTGCTCCTAGGGACTCCAGATCCCAGCCAATATTGATACAGTAAGTAAAGAGGTTAAACATGTGGCACAGATTTTGCCCCTGAGTTGCTTTCTCTGTGGAGTCCCCATTAAAAATCTGTGTAGGTGAATAAAAATAGGAACTTGGTGAGATAAGGACAGGAAACAGCAGGTGCTATGTGACTGTATTGCAGCCTGCTACCAGGGCAGAAAGGATCCCCAATGTTAAAAGGACACCAGTCCTAAACATACGCATAAACATAGTATTGGTCAATTATGCTTTCTTCCCACTAACACGGGCACAATTGGCCTCGTTGTTTCATTTGAAGAACACCTGAATGGTCCCACTGGAGTGGAACTGGGATTGATTGGAAACAACAATTAAGTTCTGCCAGCTAGGACAGGGAAGATACGAGAGAATATATTTTCATGCCCTAGACATTTATGCAAATGGCCTGTTTGCCTGAAATGATATCAGAAATGCAAACAAGGAGGATAGGGAGAAGGGGGACAGCAAACATTTTGTAGTCATTTTTTCTGCAATTTATGCACAAAGCCCACTTCTATGTAACAAAGTTCCTTTTTTAAAAAATCAGATGAAATGTTTAGTGACAGCAGCTTTTACAAACCTGGCACCCTCCAGATGTTTGGGTCTACAACTCCCATCTGCCATGCTGGCTGGGGCCGATGGGAGTTGTAGTCCAAAGCAAAAGGTTGGCAAAAGCTGAACAATAGCCTCTACTCTCCAAGTGGGGCATCGTTGTAGCAGCATTTTAACAAGTGTTCATCTAATCCAAAATATCAAGTGTGTGTGTGTCTTAAAATATGGGATACATTAGCACCATTCTTTGAAAAGTTGTCTCTAGGAAGGGCTGGGGTCAGTTCATTTGACTGGTATGCCTATACTACTGTTTTGAATTGTCGGTTTTATTCTTAATTGCTTGTTTTACTTGGATTACGTTTCGTAAGCCACTCTTGGGAGCCTTGCACAGAAAGGCAGGGGAGCCTTTTAACAGAAAGAAAGAAAGGAAGGAAGCATATTGCTGGCAGTTATCTCAAAATTTGGAATTCCCCTTGGAATTCTGTCCCATTGAACACTGGACAGGCGCCATCTCCCTTGTCTTTTTAGCACCTACTGAAGACCTTCCTTTGCCAACAAGCCTTTTACACAGAGCTCTTTGCCTGTCTGCATCTACTGGAATTGTGTGTTTTTTTGGACATTGGTTTCATTGCTAGGGGGTTTGGTGCCCTGGGCTTTTTTAGGAGTAAGGGTGGGCTATAAATCAGGGTTGCCATATTTCAAACAGTAAAAACCAGGACACCCCAAAAGTAGTTGTTGGGCTTTTTTTTCTTTCACAAAAATGCCAAAACCATGCGATTTTTTTATTGACTTGCCTAAGATCCAGGACGAAGCGCCACCCTCGGATGTCAATTCCGCTTTTGAAATCCTGGTACTTATGGCCGCCCAGTATAAATTTAATAAAAAGAATTTAGAGCAGATATCTGGATTTGGGCTGGCTAAGTCACTGAAGGTTTGCTGGGAATTATTTGGTTCTGTTTTTATTTAAAACGTCTCCTATGGCTACTTTAGGTCCTCGAGCAATGTTGTGAAATGGGGTCTGATCGGTACAAACATTGGGACTACAATCCAGACACTTCACCATAGCAGGGCAATTCGTTGTTGAACATAATTTCATAATTCCTAATTCATAATTTCATAATCACCCCAATGAGGTGATTACAATTCTGTGAGTTCTTCACCGTCTTGGTTTTTGATCACCTCCTCATTCCTTGCCTTTTCTGCACCCATCCACCCTTCTTCCCTCTCACAACTAAGTTGGCTTTACTGCTGGCCCATGGGCAGCAGTGGTGGCGGTAGGGAGGGATTGAGGTGTTTATCATATGTTCAATGTTGGTACAGTCGTTCCAGTATTCTGCAGCACACCACTAACTGAAGTCCTTGAGCTAAACTTGGCAATATAGGGGCGGAGGGGCTGGGAGACTGTCACAAGTAGGGGGCAAATCTGATGCACTTCTTTAGTTTGTGTTGCAGTGGAGAGTCATTGCATTGTTTATTGTATCTGAACCTTGGAAAACATTCAAACAGCTCCCATTTTCAATATTGCCTTCAAGGAAACAAATGCCCTACAGTGCATGTGACGTTACTGTACTGGAAACAATGTTTAAAATCACATTAATAGAAGTCATTAAAATCGAGCTTTTCCTCTCTGCTGCAGTCACACTCAACCCTTTTTCAATTGCCTTTCAAGCTAAATAATTGTAGTGCGGTATTCACACTATTCCCTTGGTAGCCTCTATTCTAAGCATTGGGGGTATTGTAGTAATGTTATATAATTACAAATGGCAACACAGAAAAGTTTAAGAGGAACCGCTGTGCATACTTACAAACAGTTGGTATTCTATGTGTAACGTCTCACATACTAATAATCTCTGGCACATTCTTGGACCTGTTTCATAGAGGAGCAGCTACAAAAAAATCCTGATGGTAACTAAAAACAAAACAACCCCAAACCATTTATGTGCATGCAGCGACAGCAAAGAAGGTCGCAAAAGTAAGAGAATTTACAAAGCAAAAAAAAAAAAAGATCCTTCACTGGCCCTTGGCCTAATTCTGCTTCATATTTAATCTTGTATATCTTAAAATGATAAGGAATAAAATAGGCTGCTGGTGATGTCCTTTTCCATGTAACTTTTATTCCCCATTATCTGCCAGCCAAAAAGTAAACAGTTGATAACATTCTAGCATTGCTTCTATAGACCAGATTCTAAAAATGCTAGGTTGTTGCAGAAGTCAGGGATGAAGATGTAAACTCATCCCATCTCCCAAAACAAAAAAATTGGCAAATAAATAAAACCACACATACCAGCTTCCATCACTTTTCCCACAAGAGTATAGGAAACTGCCTTATACTAAGTTTGTTCACCTAGTTCAGCGTTGTCTAGACTGCCTTCCTTAATTAACACTGACAATGGCTCTCCAGACTTTCAGACTTCTTTGCCAGATGTACCTGGAGATGCTGTGGAATGAACCTGGGACCTGCATACAAAAAGCTTGCCCCACCAATTTGTCATGCATGCCTATGTGCAGTGTCCCGTGGAGGCAGTCCCATGTCACCTACCATTGCTTCTTCCTACTGCAACATCCCAGTAAGAGGAAAAGAGTAGTGGGCAGGGCTCACATTGAGTCTCAGTCTTGAGTGTTGGGTCTCAGTCTGCATAAAACCCATGATGGGAACTATGTAGAGAAGATGCTGTCCTGAAGTACTTTCAATGATCTCTGGTTGGCTGCAAAAGTTATGGATTGATTCTAAGTCACACAGGCATTCCACATGATCTGCAACAATCCAACTCTAGCAAACTCATTTAGTGAAAAGTAGAGCGAAAATCTTACTCATTAAGATAGGTGAGAGAGAAGGGGAGGGTACACAATTCATTAAGAACCCATTAAAGCCCCAGAGCTCTTGAAAGAATAGCAGTCATTCCTTATCAGACAGTAGCATACACATTTTCTGTGCCAGTGTGACTGGTAAGGTTGGCTGTTGTTTTGCAGGCTGCCTGCAGCAGCTAATTAGGTAGGGTCCAAGACTCCAAAGTCCAAAGAAATATTCTTCTTTCTTCTTTGGCGATCACTCGTAGCCAAGTAAAATTGTCTTCCATAAACAAACATGGTTTTAAAAGTGAGTCCATAAGTGACTGTGGAGGCCAATTCTGGATCCACACATCCTTCCACAGTGGGGACGTAGATTTCCGGGTGGGAGTTGATCGTGGTGAGGGTTTGCCAAGCGTGCCTTCCTCTTAACACGTTTCTCCCTTGCGTCCTGAGTTTGAGCGTCTTCAAAGCCCATGACATCCTTTGGTAAAGGATGTTCTAATTGGAGCACTCGCAGGCCAGTGTTTCCCAGTTGTCAGTGTTCATACTACATTTTTAAAGATTTGCCTTGAGGGTTTCTTTGAACCTCTTTTGTTGACCGCCAGCATTATGCTTACCATTTTAAAGTTTGGAATAGAGTAGTTGCTTTGGAAGACGATAATCAGGCATCCAAACAACATGACCAGTCCAACGAAGTTGATGTTGAAGAATCATTGCTTCAATAATAGTGATCTTTGCTTCTTCCAGTACACTGGCATTAGTTTGCCTGTCTTCCCATGTGATGTGTACAATTTTTCAGAGATACCGTTGGTGGAATCAACGGTGGCAAAGAAATGGCAAAGAAATATTAATCTACCCTGTACACACCCAATGCTGTGAACATGAATGAAGTTAGGTCCACTGAGATCAGAGTGCATTGACATCTATATTATGGATTTAAACTCATTTTAATTGCCATTTCCACTATCTAGGGATCCCTAGGAGCTATTTTCTGTGAAGAGCTGTAGGGAACTCTGACAGAATTTTCAGCCACCAAACTACAATTCCCAGGATTTACTGGGGAAATCATAGCAGTTAAACTGTTATAAGAATGAAATGACACTGTGGTGTAAACACACTCTCAATGTGTTTAGAGTTAAGGCAACAGTGACAGAGAGTTATTGGGGCATACAACTTTTCAGGCTTGAAGGTTCATGCATGATATTTTCACGAATATGAACGGAAACAAAGAGAGAGTGCACATTTTTATGCAATGAGCGAAGGCCCCAAAGGAAGACTCTCCCTGACTTGCCCCACAATACTTAGGTCAGCCATCCTGACTGAACTGGCAAGGTAATGGTTGGCAACCACTGGTTATGTTGGAACTAAGAGGAAGGCAGCTCAAAAACTATTTTGCAGGCTTCCACCCCTGTTGCTGACTGAGAACAGAAGTTGTCTCCACGGCTTCAACAATTGCTTGTAAATGTGATTCTTGCTTTCATTAAAAACGGAGTTAAATTAAAGCATATAGAACTTAGAGGTTTCGAGGGGGACTTAACTCAACTTGTTAAAACCAGATGTTCCAAAGAATGGGACATATCCACAAACATAACACATGGAGATAGCTATTCAGAAGTATGTCACTGCATTACTTTAGCTTTACCCAACAGATTTTCAAAAATACATTATATAAACATTTTGCTGAAGCCTTAGTTCTTTGGATTATCTGATTACCATATGTTCATCTCTCTCGTTTTGTACAATTGAAACTAATGAATGATTCCCACCCCCTTGTACTGGGGCCAGGAATAATGCAGACCAGACTCTGTGTCAGTTTCCCCACCCATTTCTGTCAAAGCATTTCAGCCAGCTCTTCCTTTATTCAGGTATTCTTTGTTATATTTGTTATATTTTTATTCCTCAAAGGAGCTCAGGGTTGTGCTCCCTTCCTTGTTTTATACTAACAGCAGCCCTGTGAAGCCGATGCCCCAAGAGAACCTTAATAACCTGTATTCTAAAAGATGCTCCATTGCATTTCCTGGAGCAAGTGCTGCTGCCAGTCAGTACTGGGTAGATAGGTTAATATTATGACTCAGTGTGTTCCCGCTTTGCATATTTGATATCAAACAGGCATCTTCACTGTACTTTTTTTGGCACCTGCTAAAAACATTCTTTTTTAGGCAAGCCTGCCCAGAGGCTTAGCATGTTGAGGTGAATTTTAATCTGTTTTAGTATCTTAACTTTATTATGTTTTAAAGTATCGTTTGTATTGATTGTAATTGTTTGTAATTTTTTCTTGATTTTTAAAATCTTTTTCTAAACCACTTTAAGGTTTGTTTTATATGTATATGTAATATACATGAACAAATAAATATTTCATTCATGTTTGCTAATATTTATATGCCACCTTTCTTCCATTATGGAATTTAAGGCAGCATACACAAAAGATTCCTGGGCAACCAATATGCTTCTCTTAATGGAGGGATGGGGAACTGTGGCCTTCCAGGTGTTATTGGACCCCCAACTTCCATCATCCCTGATGTTGGCTGGGGCTGATGGAAGTTCAACAATAGCCTGCCCTGCAGAGGTGCCCCTGGCTTGGCTTGGCTTGGCTTGGTTTTCAGTGCTGCTTTAAGGAAGTACCTCTTTGCTCAATCTTTTGGAAAAGCAGATAAATGACCAGCTGCTATCTGAATGTATCAGCTTCTGTGTTACGATTTCTAAAAGAATATTATTTATCTTTCAATTGGGGCTGACTGGCTCTGTTTTATGTTGGTGTTTGGCTGTAACCTGCCCTGGGATCAAGATGAGGGGGTAATAAATCAAAGGAAATAAATACATAGTGATGTTTAAAATATGACAACAACAACATCCTGTCCTAATGCATAGTTTAAAAAAATAAATAACTCACTTCATGACATTAAACATTAACTGTTATCTGAATTTTAACTTCCTTCACAGCAGGGATTCGGGCAAGGAATTTTTATTACTGTGACATTCACTGATGAGCTCTCAGGCTACAGATGTAAGGTGGTGGTGGTGAAACTGAATGCAGTTCAATTGCCACATCCAGTGCCCTGTCCATCATCCTGTTCTCATAGGTGGCCAACCAAAGCTCCCAAGCAGGACCTGACTGTTACACCATTCTCCCTTCATATAGCTGGCATTCAGTGAAGGCAGAGCAAAGCCATTGTGGCTAATTACCATGGATTCAGCATGAATTTGTTGAATATTCCTTTAAAGCCATCCTTCAGATGCAAGCAGTTTCCTGGTCTTCCTCAGATGTTTCCTGGTCTTCCTCAGCATGCCTCCAAACAACACACACACATATGTTTTTTTTGTCCTACTGAAGTCAGAGCTCCAATGTCAGTTGAGCCATGGCATTTGAAGCTTCAGAGGTCATGGGAAGGGGAAATGTGATGTCAAATCTCCCTCTCTAACATGTACAGTGTTGATCAGTGTTGATAACTGATACGTTATGGCAACTGGGCTTGCATGATCCATAGAATCACGGAGCTGAAGGTACTACAGCCAGTCCAACCTCCTCCTAATAGAGGTAATCCAAGTCACAGAATAAAAGAAACTGTTTCTTTAAAAAAATAAAAACCCTACTTTCAATTAATTAAGATATATTTTGGTCATAACCCAACAGAGATTCAACTTGTAATGAAGTGGGCTCCAGTGCATGGAAATCTATGCAGGAATATTCAACACAGAGTTGAGTGTCCTCATGCCTATTGACTTCACTGGGTATAAAACACAAATAACTCTGTGCTGAATTGTGGCCTCCACATTCTCATTTTCTTCACCATGGGTCTGGTTTGAGTTAGAGATGCTGTGCTTGGCAGGTCACCAAATGGGTAGGTTTACATGAGTGTATGTGGTTGCCAAGTTACAACCACTAGAGCAGCACCCAACATGGCTAGCAATGTTCAACACCACCTACTTTAAGTAAACTTCACTGTGGATTCCCCCCCCCCCCCCGAGGCATTTGCCACAGTACAACAGAGAGCTAAGTGAACGTAAACCCACCGATCATCACAACGGATCTTCAGTGCAAACCTATGCCTGTATATGCCGAATTAAGGCCCACTGAATCAAATGAGGCTTACTGCCAGATAAGTGGGTATATGATTTCAACTTTAATCTGATGCTGAAGTGGGACCAAAATTACATGTATGTGCCTCATCTGTGTGTGTAAACAGACCATTTTGGAAGCCAGAACATGTGCATTTCTGCCAATGAGGATGCCAACCAGTTCAAGTCCAAAAGGCATTTCATTCTCTTTATTCTAATGTGCTTATGTTTCCCCCTGAAATGATTCTTTTACTTCTGGAAAACATTTAAAAGAGAAACAATGCAGTTCTCCTCCAAAGAGTGAGAAAGACAGAGGGGTGTGGGAACCATAAAACCAGAAGAATAGAGGAAGGTAACTACATAAAATGTGCTATGGCTTAACAGGACTAACTTATCTCAGTGCAGCTTCACAACATCAATTCGTGGCTTATACAGGCTTGATTCCTCTTTCCATCCAATACACTAAGGACTTGCATACTAGTTCAGTGGATTTTCTGCACAATTACAGATTATTGCCATGGCAACCTACTGCATCACATGACAACTTTGTTACCTCCGAGACTAGAAACAGCCATTAAAGAAATACACATAATCTAGTAATGGGACTTTTTACTGTTGGCCTCACATTGTTTTAAGAGTAATCGTTTGCTTTTCCAGAGACATGTTTTTCCTCATTTTGGTTGTGGTCGGGGGTTTTTTAATCACATACTTTTTTTAATGTTTTCTGTAGCAATAAGTTCCAGGAAGGTAGCCATATTAGTTTGTTGTAGCAAAAACAGCAGAGAGTTTTGCGGCAACTTAAAGACTATGGGTAGTATTCAGCTACATTTTACTCAGAGTAGACCCACTGAAATTAATGGACCTAACTTTGTAATTTTGATTAATTTCAGTTGTTTTACCCTGAGTAAAACTTATTTGAACATCACTCTAATAAATTTACTACGTTCATATTGATACTCTCCTTATCCCCAAATGAAGCTCCCTCACAACACAGATTTTGTCCTTCTCCTGCTTCCCTCCTTTTCTTTGTCCTGAAAGTACAAATACACCACTAAAAGGAGGTAAATTAATGCCATAATCCAGAACCACCTTCCTTACTTCCTTTATCTTGGGCCTTAAAATTGACCAAGAAAGTGAAGTGAATCTTCTGTTGTTGAAGCAAAAGGAGACAGAGGCAGCAATGGTGCCTATTCTTCTTAGGTTTTGGTGTTACTTATAAATCGCCAGGAAGCAAGCTTCCTCCTTGCATTATGTAAGAAAGGTTATACTATATTTCAAACAGTAACAACTAAAGCAGGTGAAGATGATTTCCAAACAGACTTAAAGTGCCTCACATATTTAAGTCCTATTCAAAAGATTGTGTGTGGCCATAAAATGTGTAAAGGGAGCAGGCAGGTGTGTAACAGCCCCACTTTCAGTGTCCCAACCATTCCACCTCCAACCTCCCCACATAGGAAGAAAGACCTTAAGAGGGCTTCCAGGCACATTTGGCTGAACATGTTTAGAAGCCACACACACACCCCCCCGTAACATGACATTATCAAGGTTTTCGATCATATGCCCCCTCCTTCCACACACTATGCTGATATGTCACAAAGAATATAAAAACTTGAAAGCGTTGCATGTAATAATCAGGGCATGGAAGATCTGTCAATTGTCCTGGTGTTCATCAACACTTCTGTGCTAGTAAAAACGTTCCAGTGTTGTGTGTGTTGTGTGAGTTGTGCTGCATGGGCACACACCATTCATTCCCTCTCCGTCGCACTTCTGCAAAAGATTGGTGTTTTATATTTCTAAATTCATGATAATAAAGAACTGGAAAATAAAACACTGGGAAGTAATAAGTAATGACTTAATGGAGGACTGGTACAGACAAATATGGCAAATCAGTTTAATGGAGAAATTAGCACGTTAGACAGCTGAAAAATATGGACCTCAAAGATTCATTTCTTTTATGGTGGGAAGGAACATGTTGACAGGAATGTGATATGGACATTATCTCTGTATTTTATCTTTTATGGTGGGCTGACTAAACCAGAAACAGAATATATGCTTTGTGCACCATTGCTGTTACATGAAACAATGTGTATACATATTTTAATTATGTATATTAATTATAGGGAAATTAATAGACTGACAATAGATTCCCCTCATCCCTATGAACAATTAATCTAGAGGGTTGGTTCTCAAATGGCGTGAGTTATTCATTTTCTCAATAGGCTCTGCTACCTTAGCAAGTTTTTTTTAAAGTCTGTTTGCCCTCCTTGGGCGTGCAGCTTTGAGGGCTGGCACAGTGTCTCACCTGTGAACCAGCCTATTGCAAGACAGATTGTACTCCTGTCACCAAATTGACCAATGGCGGCAGGAATCTAGAGGGCATTCACCTAAATGTGGTGCCAACTGAACAGTAGCAGAGCTTGGCACTGTACCCAAGGGAAGGATAAACACCTGGCCAGCAGGGTCTTTCAGCCTCTCTCTCACCGTGCCAGTTCTCCCACCCTAATCCCACCCAGATTAGGTTTTTTGCCAATGGTACAACCTTGCTAAGGACAATGTCGGTCGCTGGATTCAGGGGCCGGAAAGTAATTTTTCCCATCTGGCAAATTGGCACCACCATTTGGGTTTTCATTTACCTCATAGCAATCGTCACAACATTGTAAGTCGGATAGCATTGGGTTAAGCCTAGTCTTGGTTGGAGGGAAGGTTGTAGCCTCTGTTTGCCCCTCCATGGGTAATGGTATCCTGTTAAAAGGATCCAGGAGGAGGGGCTCCTGGCTGATGCCCAGATGGGGGCTAGGGCCATACCACTCCTCCAAAGGGGGAACGCTCTGATTTAACGTAGCTCATAGGGCGTCTCCCCCCATTGGCCTCATCCTTAGAAACACTCCCAGTGGGTAGACGGGAGTGACATATGCTGTTGCTTACCTCAGTGCCTATGGCCAAACCTTTCACAATAAAGTTGTGGCCTTATTTGATCCCAAAACCCCAATATGCTGTGTGTTGTCTAGTTATCTGCACCTTAGGGGATAGGGTGGCCACGGGGCCTCACCACGCAAGTGCTTCCACAGCAAAGTATCTCTGAACCTGGAACATTTGCATGACAGTCAGAACTTTTCATCATAGCCTGACTGGCCCTCAAAAGGTGATGGTGGACTGAGGTGATTTAAGACATTAAAAAAAAAACACACTTCTGTTTCTATTATGATGAATATGCTTCCCTATTCTCAACCCTTTTCCCTGGTAGTTTCTTAAGCAAAAGTATGTGGATTTCTGAGCTATCATCAACAATTTTTGAATTAAGAAATAGTTTTCTCCCAGGAAAAAGCATTCTGGTTTTTCATGGTGGTGGGTATGTAACTCATTCCTGTTTTCTGTTTCAGTATATTTTCTTTGTGTTAAAGAGCTGTTGATGCCTCAGGGAAAATTCATATACAGATCCTATCTAGAAACAATTCCCTTTCTCTGAGTAATATCTTTATTGTGCTAATTTTACAGGTATTTGCATGGCTTCAGTTCAGATTCTTCTCCTACATACTCTAAAGTAAATGGCAGGGCATCATTTTTTTTCCCTTTTTGGCCTTGTTGAGTAAAGCCAGAAAAAAAAGGAGGAAAGTGATTTGAACTGATGCTTTTCATGTGAATAGCCTCCATAATAAGAAATAAGCAATGCATCTATTATAAAATATATCCCAGATTTGTTTCTTGCCGTTAGTGGAAATTCTGCCTCCATCCAAGTTAGTTTTCTTAATGAGGCTATTGCCTCTTGTAGTTTTTCCTATTTAAATGTTTCTGATAAAGAAATACAATTTTATCATATAGCTTCATTTAGGAACATTTTCAAATTTGAATGCATGCATATTTCCATACCCTCCAGTGGCTTGTATTTAATTCTTGCTTAGCTTTTTTTTTTTTTGGCATGTTTTTCAAGCAAGGGAAAGAAAAGATCAAACCATGTTGCTGCATTGTATAGTGCTTTAATTTCATGCACACGAGGCAAGCATGAGGTCTTTGGTAAAATGTGGTTTTGTAGCTTTCAACCCATATTGTGAAGAGTTGCAGAGATCATTCTTCCTAAAAATGTCAGCTCAGCACTAAAGCCATTAAAAACAGCAGCAGCAGTAAGCAAACAGATCATTATGATTGTGGCCGTGTTAATCCCAGAGGGTGTTTTTTTAAAAAAGGAAAAGTATTAATATATATAAAAAACCAAGAATGGTTTTATATAAATCTATTGGGCGATATTCTACTAACAAGTTCCATCAGGGCAAGGATTTCCACTTGTGCAATGGGATATTCTCTCCCCACTCCCCACCCTGCACACCCCACACACTCACCCTGCTCCAAAGGGTTGGGAGAACCCCTAGAACAGAATTAGGGGGTGCTTGGGGAGGGGAGGGAAGCGAAGGGGGAGAACGTTCTGTTGTGCAAGCAGAAATATTTGCACTGGTGGAACAATTGTCTTAGCACTACGTTGGATTCCACATAATGTCTATATAAATACTAAGGCATAGGTGAAATTCAGCATACCCATCCACAAGTGGTACAGAGAACAGGATCAAAAATGTTCAAGGGTATCAAAATGGTTGGCAAGTGGCTCTTGTATTTCCTTACTAATTGTATTTCCATACTAATGGACAGTTAATATTTCTTCAATGGGCACAAATGTCTAGCTTTGCCCAGCTTCAGCCCCATCCGGCTTGACCAATGACCAGGAATAATGGGAGCTGTAGTCCAAAACCTGCTGCCTCTTCCTCCTCCCATTACTTCCTTGGTCCTATAACACGTGAAATTTAATTTCTGACTGCAATTGCTGCTCAAAAAGAAAGCAGCCAAAAGATGGTGGTTCTCAGGACAGGATCCAAGGTATTTCAAACATTCTGAAATATAATGTTAGTTTAAATTGTGGTGACTTAAAGGGTTGGGGAAAAGGAAAGGAAAATGCATTTAACTCATGAGCAAAGTTTTTTTTTTTAAAAAAAGAAGAGGGCAAGAACTCATAATGATTGAAAAATGGCCCAAACATAAACAGGGCATTAGGTAGAATTAACAGACTACACCTCCAAGCCATCAAAAATTCCCGGTTGAATAAAAGATGGTTTTCAAAGACTCCAAGATACCTCAAGGCCAACATCTCTCCTGAAGACAGGAGCTGATTGGAGCTGAAGCATTTCCCTTCTCGATGCATTTGAGTGAGCATTTTAAATCTCCAAAGATTGAACTATAAAGAGAAATTAGTTCATTAATAATTCACAGGCTTCAAGAAGGGGGAAAAAATGTCAAAAGCATATGCTCATGAACAAAGCTGATGTTGTCCCCCCACCCTACCCAGTTTGGAATGGAGCAACATGTAGGAATGCCATGCTCAGAAAATTTAATTCAGCATTGTTGTCTCCCTCCTCCCCCCCCCCTTTACCCATGTAAGCATTTATTCTGACTTCTTTGCAAGCGCTGAAAGTTCTTCAAATCCCAAATGACTTATGTGAAACATTAAAAGCATGCTATCATCTTCAAGTCTTTAATAAGCTAGGACATTTTCATGGCATAGTTGTTATCCCACAGCTCTTAATTTTTAGTCTGGGAGTTAGACAACATTTCCACAGGCTGCAAAAACAAGTTGTGCCCCTGAATCGGCATGCTGTATAAGTGTGTGTCACATTTTAAACCTGCGAGGAATCTTGATGGAGTCGGTGCTCTCTTTCTACTACTATCAACAGTTTGGGAGCGGGTGTTTGTCATATAACACAATGCCTATCAATGTATCCTGCAGTGCCATTGTGTAAACCCACAGAGCAGAATACCATCCTATACGTTAACAGTGAACGAACTGGCTGCATCCATTTGAAGCACATTACTTCCCTCACCAAAATGCTGGGAACTGTAGCTTCTTCCTCACACAAATAAAATTCCCAGCACCCTTAACAAACTAGTTCACAGGGTTGTTTTGAGGGGGGCGCCATGTGCTTTAAATTGATGGTGTATGCGTGTGTAGCCGTGATTTGAGTGCATGGAGCTTACTGTTTAAATTATGGGATTTGCTCTCTCAAAAGGCAATGATGGCCACCAATTTGGGTGGCTTTAAAAGAGGATCAGACAAACCCATGGAAGAAAAGGCTACTAGTCACAATTGTTCTGTTCCACCTCCACTGTTGGCGGCAATACGCCACTAACTGCCAGTTGCAGGAAAATACAAGTGTGAAGAGTGCTGAAGGCATCTGGTAGGCAATTGTGAGAACAGGATTCTGGGATAAATGGGCCTTTCTCCTGATCCAGCAGGGTTCTTCTGGGAAGCCTGCAGCAAGATAATGTTACATGACCTTCCCATTCGGAGAGTCCCAAGCTAGACATTATGGGATAAGGGGAAAGAGGCATGGGGCTGCTTTACCTGCTGTGATGCCTAGTTCCAACCTAAGAACTCCCCTTCCTCTTGAGTAGAAGAAGACCCATGTTTCAACTGGACTCCTTCTGCATCCTTTATCCCTGCTGCTCCTGTACAATAAGAGCACAGCAATTAATAAAGCAGCCCTTGGTTACTAGTTAAATATGCTGTTTACATTTGTTTCTCACTTACTAATATTCCTTGGAAAGATAATATTACTACTGTGGGAAGGAATCTGATGAGAAAGACTGAAGGGGCTCCTCCCAGCAATCAGGAGATGATTATGAGGATAAAACAAAGAAGCATTTATACTCTTGAAGGGCTGTCCAACTGTCCAGACCCTGTGCTGTTTCCAGAACCCTAACACAGCTGTGATTCCCATGAGAATCTCTACTGACTCATACTACAGGCCACTCCTAAGGTTAATCCCACTGGATAGTACTTGGCCTGCAAATCATTGCTCTGTGAACATAATATATTAAAGTGTGTGCACCCCCCTCAACCCACTGAAAAATAACTTTCCCCTACAATGTGAAGTGGAGAAAATTTTGTGAAGGCCTCATACAAGCCTACATAATAATAAAGTTTTCGTTTAGATCTTCTAGGGCCTTTCCTGTGTTCTAAATGGACTGGGACAATCTGAATTTTATTTTTGCACTCTGAAGGTCAGAAACAGGAAATCAAAGTGGACCCAATATTTTGATGTATTTTCAATACATTTGTTTTTATTGTGTTTTTATTCTATTTCATGGCATGAATTTTAATCATTGCAAGCCTCCTTGACCGGTCAGTAGGCACGAGAAGGGGGTAACTGAAATCGCCATATAAATATAAAGCTAATTTATTGCATGTTCCTCAAAAGGGATTCAAACTGGTTTTGTGGCCCAAGATAACCAGAGACTCAGCTACTAGGAACCAAGTTCAAATTATTAAAAAATTGCCAGCTATTTCTTATTCAGAATGAAGCTCCTCAAGATTTTCAAGATCAGTGGGTGGCAGTCAGCAAAGTTTTACTCAGAGTAGACTCACTGAAATTAGTAGCCCTAACGTACAATGCAATCCTATACACCTGTTTTCAAATGTAAGTCCCATTGAGTTCAATGGGACTTACTCTCAGGTAAGAGAAAGTGGCTATAGGACTACAGCCTTAGTCATGTTCGTTACTTTCCATGGGACTACTCTGAGTAAATGCCAACTACTGTAAGGGCTCATCCACACTTCCGCTTGTCCCGCACCTAAAAATCACAGGTCAGAGCAGTTTTCTGCCTGACCCACACTTTCTAGGCACAGATCTGAGTGGTTTCCCCCTTGCCCCACTCCATTCCCAAGGGAGACCTGCTTGTTAGCTCTAGATCAGAACAAACAAAAATCCATGGAAAACCCAATAGCTGTTTTATCCGACTGAGTGCTAAAGAGCACTTTACCCAGGAGAAAGCAGTGGGACAATAGGAAGTGTGGATAAGCCCTAAGTTTTGTTTTATTTAACCCAAGATTTCAAAGTTGCTGGTGTGCAGCTGAAGAGGTGCATTGGCTTATTCAGTGAACTAAATGAATTCAACTGCAGTGCCTTTGGAAAGCCATCCTGGAACCCTACGAAGATTACCACCAGGATAAAAATAAAAATTGACAACAGGCAATACCGTGTGCAGAGTTCAGCTGAGCAAAGCCACTTCTTATCTCTTACCTAGAAACAACTGAAAAACAAAGCAGCTATTTAAAATTTTTAAAAAATAATGACATCAGTCATGTGGGTAATAAAACATCCTGCTATATAAACCAGAATTGAATCCTTGACCTTCAGATGTCCTTTCTTAAAGGCCCATCATTCATTCTTCAGGAGCAACTATTTGTCTGCTTCTAATTCCATTACTAGAGATAGACTTCACATATTGGCCATTAAGTTAAACAGCTGTTCATTAAGCTGCTGGAAAAGAATAGCAGCCCAGTCTTGTGTTGCTGCTGGCCAAGGGAAGAAATTTCTGGTCCTGGAAAATGAAGTATTGTGTGCTGGGTCCTCACAAAGGACAGAGGGTAACTTTGTTCAGTCCGCATTTTAAAGCAAATCAACCTAATCTGCATTTCCCAGATTTACAGTATACGTGTACTGGATTGCAGTTAGCAATTGTATTGCATGTGTCTCTATAAAATTCCATGATGCACTTTCGGTTCCCAAAATGCATACAAAATGGTGTAGATTTTGGGGGGAGGGAAAGTGTATTTGGGAAAAGGAAGTACATAGAAAAGCATTCAAAAATTATATATTTGGAGGAAATGCACACAAAACGCAAATTTGGAGCAGAAGTGCATATATAATATGTACAATTTTCCTGTGACTTTTGTGTGAAATCTGCAGAAACAGGACAGAACGGACTTGTGAATGTAGGCATGCAACACTCACATGGAACGGAAATAGACTGAACTATCCATCCCTCGTTCGCACTCATTCAAAGCCAAAATTTGCACCAGCATAATGCAGGGCCCATACTGAGCCAGCTAAGCACTAGAATACGTAGTAACCATAAGGTGCGTGGCCTTTCTTTCACTAATAGATCGCCAAAGAAGAAGAAGTACTGTGGTACCTTGGTTCTCAAATGCCTTGCTTCTCAAACTCTGAAAACCTGGAAGTAAGTGTTCAATTTTCAAATGTTTTTCAAAAGCCGAACATCCGATGCAGCTGTCGGCTATTGTTTCCAGGGCACCTGCACCAATCAGAAGCTGTGCCTTGGTTTTTGAATATTTTGGAAGTCAAATGGACTTCTGGAACTGCTTAAGTTTAGCGCTTTTGTTTCTTGTGTTGTTGTTTTTGGCGCTATTTAGTTTGTGTTTTTGTTTTAGAGGCTTTTTCGATTAGTTTGTTTTTGTGACTGTGTGGAACCCAGTTCAGCCACTGATTGATTGATTGATTGATTGATTGATTGATTGTGTGACTGCGGAAATGGATAAAAGCCCCCCCCCCCCATCCAAACAATGACTATCATCAGTGCAGGTAAGAAAAAAAATATTTTTTATTTTTATCATCTACAATACTGTTTTATTTATTTTATAGTACAGTACATTGATTGTTGCTTTAATTTTATGGATCAATGTCTCATTAGATAGTAAAATTCATGTTAAATTTCTGTTTTAGGGGTTGTTTTTAAAAGTCTGGAATGGATTATTTCATTTTGCATTACTTTCAATGGGAAAATGTGCCTTGGTTTTGGAACACTTTGGTTTTGGAACAGACTTCCGGAACGGATTAAGTTTGGGAACCAAGATACCACTGTACTGGAGAGGCGCAGCATACCTGTAAACATCTGCAAATTAAGGGAGTGTGTTTCCAGGGTGAAATGAGTGACTTCTAGGCTCCTTATTTTTGAATATTTTGCTATACTTTTGCTATAAATTTAGGCTTCTGAAGGCCAGGACAATTGATACTGTTGTCATTAATCTAACTCAGGAAATAGTTCGTAAAGTTTGTTGAACAGAAGCTTTAAAGAAGCTTTGAAGGGAAGTGTGTGTGTGTGTGTGTGTGTGTGAGAGAGAGAGAGAGAGAGAGAGAGAGAGAGAGAGAGAGAGACATACAGATGGACAGACGGACAGAGAAAGAATTTTTCAAAACTAACAGTTTTATGAACTTCAAAGGTTTTTAGAAATAAAAATACTGTTGCAAGTTTGAAACTGTCTACAAAGAAACACACACACTTCAGTCAGTCCTATTGCTTTGTATTTCATGACTAGGGCAATATTACTCACTTAATTAACATTGCCGTGATATATACAATATCTCTTTCCTCTGTTCAGTTGAGGGATTTCTTAACAGGGAACAGTTGCGCACAGTTTGTCAGTAACAGCCCAACAAATGTAGCAAATCAATTCTAAATAAAGTTCAAAGAAGTGCAACCCCCCCTCCACACAGAGAGACACACAAGCTCCCATCACAGATGACAAAGAGTTATTAATGAATAATGGAAGAAAAGGAAGCCTAGAATGGATTTTACACCTGTTCTTCAATATCCCAATTAAGTTAACCAGCTTTTAGTGGTAAATAAAAATAAAAATAACAGTGCATATCTACTCAGAGAAGTAAGACCAGTTAAATACAATGGGGCTGACTCTCAGATAAGTGGGCATAGGATTGCAGCCTATGTTCCCAGAAAGTGGAGTTGATTGTAAAACTATGATGGGAATTGTAGTTCTGTAAGAGGAATTGTTGTTGTTGTTGTTGTTTAGTCGTTTAGTCGTGTCCGACTCTTCGTGACCCCATGGACCAGAGAACGCCAGGCACCTCTGTCCTCCACTGCCTCCCGCAGTTTGGTCAAACTCATGCTGGTAACCTCGAAAACACTATCCAACCATCTCGTCCTCTGCCGTCCCCTTCTCCTTGTGCCCTCCATCTTTCCCAACATCAGGGTCTTCTCCAGGGAGTCTTCTCTTCTCATGAGGTGGCCAAAGTACTGGAGCCTCAGCTTCACAATCTGTCCTTCCAGTGAGCACTCAGGGTTGATTTCCTTCAGTATGGAGAGGTTTGATCTTCTTGCAGTCCATGGGACTCTCAAGAGTCTCCTCCAGCACCATTCTCAGCACTCTTAACAAACTACAGTTCCCAAGATTCTTTGGGGGAAGTCATAGCTATTTAAAGTGGTATGATACTGCCTCAAATGCACAGTGCAAATGAGGCCTCTTCCTCTCGCAAGGTCCAACTGCAATCAGATATTGATTATTCAATAGAATTCCAGCTGCTAAGATATTGGTTGCTTTTTCCTCATAAATAAGTATTGATTTAGCTATATTACAGCTTCTTTCAGTCACTTGGGCTCATTACTTTATTTCCCAACACTTGATTAGGGGATTCTTTTGTTTTCATGGCCTTTGACATGGTATTTATACAAGAAAGCATATCTCAGCACAGACAAAAAAGAGAGCAAAGACAAAAAGAAAGAAAGAAAGAAAGAAAGAAAGAAAGAAAGAAAGAATACTTTAAACTCCTATGTTGAATTAACTTTACACCTTATTGTACTTAGATTACATGTTACTTAAGTACATGTATTTACCTGCCAATGTCCTTTGTCTCATTATAAGGGCTAACATTCATTCTTTGTGGAGCAGAGAATTAAGAGGAAAGGAAGAGAAACAACAGCAATTGGTTCTGAAGAATTTCTTCCAACTTTTATTGTCAAGAAGGGGTTTCACCACCAAGTGAGTGAAGTTTTGGAATGGTCTTCCTAAAATAGGATTAAATAATTTCATTAAGCGGAACAGGAGATTGAAGGTGCCATCCAGAACATGCAATTGGGCAAGTCTCCAGGGCCAGACGGGTTAACCTCCAAGTACTATAAGACTTTGAAAGACTATTTAATTCAACCACTAAAGGAGGTGTGCAACGAGATTATGGAGGGGAAGAAGGCACCGGAGTCGTGGAAAGAAGCTTTCATCACACTCATACCAAAATCCGAAGCTGAAAAGACACAACTTAAAAACTACCGTCCCATATCCCTGTTAAATGTGGATTATAAAATTTTTGCAGATATTTTAGCCAATAGACTGAAAAGGGTGTTAAATACACAAAGATCAGGCAGGCTTTCTCCCAGGTAGACATTTGTCTGATAACACAAGGAACATTATTGATATATTGGAGTTATTACAGACGAATACTAATACAAAAGCAGTGTTAATTTTTATTGATGCGGAGAAGGCCTTTGATAATATATCTTGGAGTTTTATGAAAAAAAACCTTAAGGGAATGGGTGTGGGACGAGGGTTTGAAAATAGTATAGAAGCAATCTATTCGGAACAAAAAGCAAAATTGATAGTTAATAATGTGGTGTCAGAAGAGATTTAAATTGAAAAAGGAACACGACAGGGTTGCCCTATTTCTCCATTGCTATTTATTTCAGTCCTGGAGGTGCTCTTGAATATAATTAGGAAGGACCAGTTGGTTAAAGGTGTTCAGGTCGGAGCCAAACAATACAAACTTAAGGCCTTTGCAGATGACCTGGTTTTGACGTTGGAGGAGCCAGAATCTAGTATGAAAAGAGTTTTAGAACTGATTCAGGAATTTGGTCAGGTGGCAGGATTTAAACTAAATAAGCAAAAAACTAAAGTATTGGAGAAAAATATGACTTTTATGGAAATAGAAAAGCTTCAGAAAGAGACAGATTTAAATGTGGTGAAGAAAGTGAAATGCCTAGGGATAAATATGACAGCTAAAAACCTGAACTTATTTAAAGACAATTATGAAAAATGTTGGTCAGAGGTAAAAAAAGATCTAGAAATATGGTCAAACTTGAAGCTCTCCTTGTTGGGTCGAATTGCTGCTATAAAGATGAATGTATTGCCAAAAATGTTGTTTTTGTTTCAGACCTTGCAGATTGTGGACAGGATGGACTGTTTCAAGAGGTGGCAGAGAGATATTTCTAAATTTGTCTGGCAGGGCAAAAAGCCCAGAATAAAATTTAAAATACTGACTGACGCTAAAGAAAGAGGGGGGTTTGCTCTGCCGGACATGAAGCTATATTATGAATCAGCAGCTTTTTGCTGGATGAAGGACTGGCTACTTCTTCAAACACTGACATTCTGGATTTGGAAGGGTTCAACAATGCGTTTGGGTGGCATGCATATTTGTGGTATGACAAGGTTAGAGCTCATAAAGCATTTAAGAACCATATTGTCAGGAAAGCAGTTTTCAATGTCTGGACAAGATATAAAGACTTGTTGGAAAATAAGACCCCAAGGTGGTTGTCACCTATGGAAGCTAAGGCTCTGAAAAGACTCAATATGGAGGCCAAATGGCCGAAATATTGGGAGATACTAGAACATGATGGAGATACATGGAGATTGCAGAGTTTTGAGAAATTAAAAGATAAAGTGCGAGACTAGCTACACTATTACCAAATTAGGGAGGTCTTTAATATGGATAAGAAAATAGGTTTCCAGGTGGAAAAATCGAAATTAGAAACGGAACTGTTAGAACCTAAAACTAAGGTATTGTCAAGAATGTACAACTTGCTGTTAAGGTGGAATACTCAGGATGAAACGGTCAAATCAGCTATGATTAAGTGGGCACAGGACATTGGTTATAACATTATGTTTGCTGACTGGGAACGGTTATGGACCACTGGTATGAGTTTCACAGCATGTAATGCTTTGAAAGAAAATGTTATGAAAATGATTTATAGGTGGTACATGACACCAGTCAAGCTTGCAAAGATATATCATGTGCCTGATAATAAATGTTGGAAATGTAAGGAAACTGAGGGAACATTCTTTCACCTCTGGTGGACGTGCCCAAAGGTTAAGGCTTTCTGGGAGATGATCTATAATGAACTGAAAAAGGTATTTAAGTATACCTTTCTTAAGAAACCAGAGGCCTTTCTTTTGGGCATTGTTGGCCAGATTGTGTTAAAGAAGGATAGAACCTTTTTTATGTATTCAACAACAACAGCAAGAATACTCATCGCAAAGTACTGGAAGACACAAGATTTGCCCACCTTGGAAGAATGGCAGATGCAACTGATAGACTATATGGAACTGGCAGAAATGACTGGCAGAATCCGAGACTTGGGAGAAGAACAAACAGCAGAAGATTGGATGAAATTTAAAGATTATCTGCAAAAACATTGTAAATTATTTGAATGTTAAAACGATGCAGGATATAGAGACAGTGCAGCATTAGTGACAAAATTGAAAGGAGCGTGCAAAGATGTTGTATAAGTAACAAGTAAAGAAACATAGCAAAATTAATCAAGGATGGGGGATTAGAAGATAAGTGGTTAGTACCGGCAATGGTTAATTTAAAAGAAATTAAGTAACACTAAAATGAGTCAAAATAATGGAAGAGTTTGCTGGAACTAATTTGGAAATTGGAATACAGAAAAGGGAGGTGTGAGGAAGTCGGGAAAGTAAGGTATATGAAATTAAGAATTGAATTTATATATTTTTGTTTGATTTTTATGTGTTATATTGTTTATTGTCTGTTATTGTGTTGTTTTGTTTTGTTTGTTATGATAAAATCTGTTGAAACCCTAATAAAAATCTTTTAAAATAAATAAATAAATAATTTCATTAAGGTGACTGTATTGTATTGTATTGTATTATAATATTATTATATTACCCACCCTTCACCATAAAGTCCCAGGGCAGGTTGCAGCAATTTAAATATAGAATATTAACATCAGTTTAAAACCAATTACAGTCAGAAGAATAGGATGGGTCTGTGGGGGGGGGGGGGAGAGAGAGAGAAAGAAAGAATGTTGGAGTAGATGGGTGCATCTTCCACAAAACTATAGGTCAGTGAAGATGGGACACGGGTGGCGCTGTGGGTTAAACCAATGTGCCGCTTGGACTTGCCAGTCAAAAGGTTGGCAGTTCAAATCCCCACAACAGGGTGAGCTCCTGTTGTTCTGTCCTAGCTCCTGCCGACCTAGCAGTTCGAAAGCAAGCAGTGTAAGTAGATAAATAGGTACAACTCTAGCAGGAAGTAAACGGGAAGGTAAACGGCAATTTCGTGTGCTGCTCTGGTTTTGCCAGAAGCAGCTTAAGTCATGCTGGCCACATGACCCGGAAAAACTTTCTGCGGAAGCCAACAAACGCCGGCTCCCTCGGCCTGTAAAGCGAGATGAGCGCCGCAACCCCAGAGTCGTTCGCAACTGGACTTAATTGTCAGGGGTCCCTTTACCTTTACCCTATAGGTCAGTGATGGCCAAACCTGGCCCTCCAGTTGTTTTTGGACTACAACTACCATCATCCCTAGCTAACAGGAGCAGTGGTCAGGGATGATGGGAATTGTAGTCCCAAAACAGCTGGAGTTTGGCCATCACTGCTATTGGTGGAATCCAGTGTGCCACAAAGACAATTGTTCCATAAGTGGAAGGATTTCTATTTGCACAATTGAATGTTCTCTCCTCACCCTATTCCTTGTTTATATTACAGGATTTTAAATTTCTTATTTTAGATTAATCATTTAACAAAGGAGAAGAAGTGCAAGTGGTATGCATGAGTCAGGTCACTCTACCAGGTGCTGTATCCCAACCCACCAGCAGTTTCTTCCTCTTTCCTTTCATAAGAGCTGCTGAGAGGCTGGAACCATGAAATCCCAGGTGACCCTGCATTTCCAGTGCAAGATGAGGCAGTGGAGAGTGATTCCTGAGACTGTGTTCTGGATCTCATTGTGGCTCTCGTATTATTCACAATAACACCCTCAGAGCAGCCTGGTTTGGGGTATCGGCTCCATAAATGACAAACCATCACATCAAGCTGTTGCCCTTGTTTCTTCTTTTCAGTATTTCACATCTCCTAGGTTTCTACTCGCTTTCTAGCAAATTTACATCCCAACTCTAATCCCTCTTTCACAATCTAACCCGGGGTAAGCAACCTAAGGCCGGTGGGCTGGATGCGGCCCAATTGCCTTCTCAATCCGGCCCCCGGACAGTCCAGGAATCAGCATGTTTTTACATGAGTAGAATGTGTCCTTTTATTTAATGCTTCTCAGGGTTATTTGTGGAGCATAGAAATTCGTTCATTATTATTTTTTTCCAAAATATAGTCCAGCCCACCACATGGTCTGAGGGATGGTAGACCGGCCCATGGCTGAAAAAGGTTAGACCCCTGATCTAACCAGATACCGATTTCCTTTTGACACATCTAGTCCAAGACCTGGTCACCTAAGTCTGGTTTTTAAAAAGTGGGGTTTACCACCTGAAAGTTAAGCCATCAAATCCTTCAGGCTATGCTTGCTGTGCTGTGTTTGTTTTATCATTCCTTATCACTATAAAAAGCAATACTTTTAAAACTAATCTTCAAAGATTGAGATTTTTTCTTAAAAATATAAAGCGCTATAGAAATGAAATGAACAATAATAATAAATAAAATTAATGTACTTACATAGTGCTCCTGTTCAGTAGGGAATATTTATATTTGTTTGTTTGTTTGTTTGTGTGTGTGTGTGTGTGTGTGTGTGTGTGTGTGTTTTAAATCCCAAAACATTCTCTAAAACAATCCTAATCAGGGGAAGGGAAAAATATTTCCACATAAGAGTTTGCATGAGGAATAAGTCATTACTTCATAGTACTTTTGCTAAACTCTATGCTTATTCATGTTTATTTATTTATTTATTTTAAAAATACTTCTACACCACAATTTTATATTTTAAAAAACCAAAGCTGTTGCACACACAACCCCCCCCCCAAAAAAGCACATAAAATTTAAAATGGATCACCAGATATCTATTACAGAAATTGTTTTTCTTAACGGTCTACAAAACATGAGTCTGGCAGCAAAGCAAAGTTGTGATTCGAGGACCCGATCCCCGCTTGGGGAATAAAGACACGTGGACACAGAATGTAAGGTTAATGGGTAAGGTAAAGGCCACAACTTTATTGATTACAGCATGTGAGAAGGTATTGCCTTAGGCATTGGACCATGGAACATTAGACTCCACCCACTCGTAGAGGGGAGAATCTGAGGAGGGGTTAACCACCAGCAGGGGGAGCCTGTTGATGCTAATCCAACTATAGGCTCTCTTTCTGATGTCACCGAGGGTCGTGCCATGGCCCCCCACCACACGGGCATCGGACAGGATCCACGACCGCCAGATTCCTTTAGCGGAATACAACACATTCCAATGCCTAACCGCCACCTGAGCCAAAAGGCTCGCCGCCAATACCTTCACAGCTGCCACCAATCCCTAAGACTATTGGATGTGTTAGCCAGCCATATGTTGTTTCCGTGATCTGAAAGGTGAACGCCGTCATCCCAGAATAGGGTTTGGTCGCCAATCTGGATATCATCATGAGATATAACTAGGCCATTCATAAAACGCACTTAGTGCGCTACCGCGCGATTCAAGAGTTTCCTGGATTTCTCAAAGGCCATAATGTTATGTGCATCGCGCCAAGCCTTTCTCTTCAAGAGAGAGGACCAGAACAGGGTTGTTCTGGGAAATAAGGCAGCCAACTCATCCAAGACCTTTCTCATGTTCCACAAGTCCACACTCTTCCTGCTAGCCAGGTCGCTCTCACCCAGCTGAATGATTAGAATGTTACGGGGGCCCAACAGTACAGCTTTTGCCTTCAGCAGTGGCATGAGTTCTTCCCAGCGCATGCCCCTTCTCGACAACCAGGAAACTCGTGCCCACGATGGTAGCCCCAGATTAGGCATGAAGCCGGAACTTGCTGACTGGAGGTCAGCAGGACTGCATGACGCAGGAATCGTCTCCCACTCACAACCCCTTCCCTCCTGGGAGTAGGAAAGGCTTTTTCAGCAACTGTTTAAAGATGATAGAAGGTGCGTGCTGAATCTCTATTGAAAGGACACTCCCCAGGACTGAAACAACGACACTTAAGGCTCTGTTTCATGTTGATGTCAAATGAATCTCACTAATTGCAAAGTTTGAAATATTGGGCTTCCTGCAAATCTTCCTGAAGCTGGGACATTTACACTGCTTGACAGCAGAGGGAGAGCTCAGTAGGTAATTTGTGAGACTCTTAATCAGGGGTCAGCAAACCTTTTCAGCAGGGGGTCGGTCCACTGTCCCTCAGACCTTGTGGGGGGCTGGACTATATTTTGAAGGGGTGGGGGAAATGAACGAATTCCTATGCCCCACAAATAACCCAGAGATGCATTTTAAATAAAAGTACACATTCTACTCATGTAAAAACACGCTGATTACTGGACTGTCCGCGGGCCAGATTGAGAAGGCGATTGGGCCAGATCCGGCCCCCGGGCCTTAGTTTGCCTACCCATGCTCTTAATCTTATGGTCATGGGTCTGAGTCCCACGTTGGGCAAAATATTCCTGCCTTGCAGCGGCCTGGACTAGATTACCCTCATGATCCCTTCCAACTTTACAATTCTATGATTCAAAGCAGGGAGGCTGGTAGTTCATCCACTTAAGTTTCTTTTCTGTTGTATCTTGATTTGGGACCTTCATGAGGATTTGAAGTATGGCAGCAGCACATCTGGATTCTGGAGAACCAGTATTTCTTAATTTGACTAAACAGCCTTAATTTCTAAGGTGATGAAGGTGACAGAAAAAGAGTGCATGCAGTCCCAGAGACCTTCTGAGGTGCAGATCCCTCTTGTGGCTAGCTGAAGTGTTATAGCTTTGAACTTTTACACAGTGCCTACAATTTTCTATGCACTTGAGAGAAAATACATAGCTGTCATTGTCTCGTGCAAAAATAATAATTAAGGAAGAATAGTAGCTCTCGACATGCAAAAACTGAGAGCTAGAAACATTTTAAAACTGAAGCATATGGGTTTTGTTTTAATAAAATGAGCTTTCATAATATGTTTTGAGCAACAGTGCCAAGCACTGTTTGACCTGGGTGGGGGTCTTTTCTTTCATTAAATTGTCATCTACCCCTTTTTTGTATTAATTCAGCCAAATCACTAGCATGCTAACTAAACCAAAAGCAAACAGGCTGCAAAGATGTTAGTTTTCCTTGCCTTGCCATAGGATATTGTTTCAAACTTTTCTTTCAGATCGTTTTAGGCAGGACATTCTTCAGCTGTGCTCTTGGCACTAGTAGCTTGTTGGCATGTCATCTCATGAGGTAGATTCCTCCCTAACTTTACACATAAGGGAATTTACATGTGCAACTCCTATTAGTGCTGACATGCTTCTGAGTTAGCAAATGTTTATGTTACTCCCTGACTCACTGTTCCTTATGCAAGGGGGAGGGATGGGTGGATGGAACGTAATCTATCCCCTGCCCTCCACAAATTGGCTCTGGGGACATTAGGAGAACCCCCCAGAACAGCATGAGTAGAGAGGAGAGGGGAGATTCTCCACTGAGCAACCAGAAATAGTTTCACTGATGGAACATCTGTAACAGTGTTGTGTTGAATTCCTCCCGATGTTACAATATAGTTCATTAGGCCCTGTTATGATAATTATGGGTTCATTTTCTCTCTCTTTATAAGTGGAAATATATAAAAGCTTCCCAAGATCCACATGCTAAAGTAAAATATGTTTGAATCACTGGGATTGACTTGTCTACAGTAGGGTGGGAAACCTCAGGGTTGGGCAACCAATGCTGTCCTCCAGGCCTCTCTATTCAGTCCTCAAAACTCTCCTTAAGTCACATAAGTCTTACCTCTAACCAGTCTTGCTCCAGGCCCTCCTGGAGTTCTTTGGCCTGGATGAAACACATCATTGAAAGTAATAATGCCTCTTGCTGAGAGAGAGAGAGAGAGAGAGAGAGAGAGAGAGAGAGAGAGAGAGTTTAAAAACCTCTGGCTTTTATACAGCTGGAATACCATACGCTCCAACATTTCTCCAGTGAAAATAGGGGCATTTATTCAACAACAACAATATAAATCCCACCCCTCTGACTGGGTTCTTCCAGTACACTGGGCAACTTGCAACATAACAAAACATAAAACATTATAAAACTTCCCTATACAGGGCTGCCTTCAGATGTCTTCTAAAGATTGTAAAGTTACTTATCTCATTGGCTTGGGGGGTCACATAACTCCATACTCTCCATTATTTATCAAATGAAAACTTCCTATTCAATAGTAGTAGTAGTAGTAGTAGTAGTAGTAGTAGTAGTATGCCATTAAACATTAACAAACATCCCTATACAGGGCTACTTTCAGGTGTCTTCAAAAGGTTGTACAGTGGTACCTCGGGTTAAGTACTTAATTCGGGTTAAGTAATTAGTTCTGGAGGTCTGTTCTTAACCTGAAACTGTTCCTAACCTGAAGCACCACTTTAGCTAATGGGTCATCCCGCTGCTGCCGCGCCGCCAGAGCACAATTTCTGTTTTTATCCTGAAGCAAAGTTCTTAACCCAAAGTAATATTTCTGGGTTAGCGGAGTCTGTAACCTGAAGTGCATGTAACCTGAAGCATATGTAACCCAAGGTACCTCTGTATAGTTACTTATCTCCTTGGCTTGGGGGTCACATAACTCCATAACCTCCAACATTTCTCCAATGAAAATAAGGATGTCCTAAGGAAAAGTGGGGTATTCAGGGATCAAATCAGAAAGCGGGATGGCTTCTGTAAATCTGGGGCTGTTACTGGAAAATAGGGACACATGGAGTGTCTAGAACACAATGTACAAAGGTAAGACACACACTTTGGCCTCTGGCCCCACCCAGCACTGGGATGCAGCCCCTGGAAGGTTGCCATGCAAGAATGAGGCCCTTGGATGAAAAAAATGTACCCAACCAATGTTGTACAGTCAATGTAAATTCCAGCAAAGAGAGGCTCTTGGTAACTCTAGGATGCCTGGAGCCAACTGAGCTTGCTTCTTGCCCAGTTCTAAACAGATCCAAACATTTGGGAATGTTTACAGACCAGTTTTAAAGTCAGGAAACGGACCATGATAAATGCACACATATTTTGTGACCAATGTTAAATGGTTTGTGGTGCTTTTTTGGGCATAAGATTTGTATAAGGAATGTGGTAAATATAATAAGTGGGAAAGCAGGATATTCTATTATGATGTCAAGTGTATTAGGAATTGTGGATGATTTCCAATTTGTTCACAAGGAATTAGTCTGGTATTTAGTATTCAGAGCTAAATTTGCAAACACTTTGTCTATTGAAGAATGGTTAAGAACAATATGAGTCTCATTAAACTAACACATTATGTTAAATTAAGGGAAGAGATGTGGAAAAAGAGTTTATTGATTGAAAAGGAAAATCAGCTTATCGCCTTTTGGAGAAGGTATAATGGATCTTTCAATTCAGTTTTTTTAATGTACTCAAACATTATCAGTTATTTTATTAATAGCATGTGCTAATTGTCAGAGAGTTTAAATTTAATACTCTCTGTCAAATTCTATATGAGGAATTTGTATATTATGAATCTGAATGGAAAAAAATAAACACTGGTCACAAAAAGATGTGCACACATTTAAATGAATTAGCACACTAACAAAAGACCATCTTTTCTCCTGAGAAATGTTGTAAACCTTGAGCCGTGAGACAAAAGCACCTGAATTTGTTTTCCACTTCAGATTCTGTCTGTGGGTAGATTTATTCTAGATCGAATTTCACAGTAAGACTGATTACTTCTGACTTGCGCTCCTTTTGATGGTGTTTTCACATACATGTGTATTGTACTGCATGTACTTCCCCTTAAGTATAAGCCTCCTTTCGTGGAGGCACCAAAAATGGCCTCTGCAATCTCTTGAAAAACCAGGGTGTCCCATTTTTCCTGGGGCCCCTGGCAGGTATCCAGATGCTCTACCACTGGGAACTATTACTCCCAGATAAGTGGGTATAGGATTGCAGCTGAAATGGATTTAACAGTGGGCCGCAAATACCAAAGAAGACTGAATATATGCAAACCTAAAGGCTAGAGGGGCAGGAGGTAAGCACAGGGCAACACACTGGTTTGACTCTGGCTGCATCCAGACCAGCTGATTTTAGTGTTCACTCCCCCCCCCCCATTTCTTTTTTGTGCTATCCTCCTCTCCACCTAAGCACAGCTTCTCCTCTGCTTGCATAGTAATGAAATGAGGGTGATTCTCACCTAGTCGAGCAGACAGCAAACAAATTGCAAACAAGTTTTGCAGCAATTATACATAACCTGTATCTCAAACTTGCTTCCTGTCCCTGTGTTTAAACTTAGGAATAGTCCATTTGATTAAAGAAACATTGGTCATACTTTATATTACATGCCTGGTGTAAGGATTTAATTTTGACTTAATACGTTATTGATTGCATGTTCTTCGCCTCTTTTTTTATTAAAGCTATATTCGTTGAAGTTTTGCAGCTGTGTCAGGACAATATTCTAAGCAGAACTGGAATTGTCAACAGGATATTGTTTAGTGACTCTGACATCATGCATTCGGTTACATATTTTTACACATTCCATATCCTTCACTTTAAAAGAAATAGAATAGTTACAGCAAAATGAAGCTAGAAGGGAAATCTGCTCTGTGCTCTCACAAGCCCAGAGCACTGGACTGCATCACATCAAGAATGTGAAGAAATTTGACCCGTCACAAATTTTCTTGTTTGGCATGTCTAGAAATCACGTAAGTTGCCCAAATTCTTTCAGAAGATAGGGGAATGAGCCACCATTATCTGAAAATATATACAATTATGACATGCTTGGCATTTCTACTTGTTGAGATCATGATTAGCAAAGCTTCGACCTATACAATGTGTGGCAAAAAAATAATAATTCTTTTTTCAGATTACTACATTCATTTATCCCTGTGTAAAAGAGGAGTTTCAAGAAGTGAAGTTTCTTTTTGAAAAGCCTTGGAAGCTGAAGCAGGTTATCCAAAAGCCAATGAATTTCTGAATTCCTTGTGTTGTTATTAGGTAATGGGTGTTGCTGTTGTTGTTGCTCCTAAATCACAGCTAATTCTACCTTGCAGTTATGCCCTCTTCCCATCTGGACCTGTGTTTTCATGTCATCATTTTTTGATGCTGTGAAGACTACTTGAGCGATGACAATGTCAAAGAGCTAAGGAGAGGTGATAGGAGATGGTGAAGATATGAGGCTTTCCCCTCCCTCAAAAAAGTCTGTAATAGCAAAATAGAGAGCGATATTATTTATAAACATTTGAAAGGTAAACGGATCTGAGTTCATGCAAGCTGCGTTTGAAAGTTTTCCCCAGTGTGAAAATCCCTAGGTCTGTCCCTGTGTTCAAAGCTTTCTGTTAGCTTACACTAGTCCTCCTTCAATTACGCTTTCATGCAAAGAACTCTATAAGCCCAGGAGCAGTTATGATGATGCCGACATGGGAATCTGGCAACCCTATGAATACCTTGTTTGTCTCGTTTTACAGTTATATTTGGAGATGGGCCCAGGAGGCAAAATTCCCATCCATTATTCATTCATTATTCCAACTGCAGTGGCACCTAAGGACCCCAAGCAGGCCTCAGGGCCTCATGAGAGCAGGCAGCGTGAAGATGAAGTACACAAAGGCACACCCTGCCCCAGAGAAAACATAATCTAATATTTAAAGAATATGCATCAAGCAAATAAAGAAACAGGGAGCTTGCGAAGTGGTGGGGGGGGGAGGAGAGAGGGGACGAGGAGGACAAACAGGCAGTGTCGGTTAAGACAGCAGGATGTGAATCTGCACAGATACACAAGCTCAAAAAAGGACTATAATAGACTCTGCTGTCATTCTAAAATTCCTTTCCAGTTAAGGAACTCAAAACAAAGCTTGTAAACATCCCTGGCACAGCAGATACAATAGAGCTGTGGTTCCCAACCTGGTGCCTGTGGGTGCCATAGAGCCCTCAAATACCCCTTTGGTGCCCACCAAGGCCCCCTTTCTCCCCAAATTTTATTTTATTTTATTTTGAAATGAGGTTTTAGGACTTTAAAAAACAACACACCATTGGCAGAGCTGGGCTGGCAGGAAAGCCGAGTGTATTGTAGGTATCCCACTCCCTTCTAACTGCAGAATGTCGCTGGGCCCACTTTCTTATCATAGAAAAAGAAAGAAGGGGTCAGAGTAACTGGAAGCCCTCTAAAGCTCTTCAGAAATGGAAAGGAAGAGGCCCCTGCTGCTGCCTGGTAAATTCAGGGGACAAGGGTTGTTTTGCCTATTGGGCGGGTGTACAGTAGAAGGCTAAGTGTTTTATGAGATGTGTGTGTGTGTGTGTGTTTTGGGCCTTTTCTTTGGGAAGGAGTATTGCCTGGGTTTTGCTTTTTTGTGAGGTGTGGGTGTTATGCCTGTGGTTTTCTTTTGGGTGGAGTAGGGAGTACTCCCAGATGATGAACCTTCAGCAGTAGTACATCTCCATCTGGAGCAGGTCATTTACCATAAGCACCTCCATCATTCAGCTTCATTTTGCTGGCTGTCATCCAGCCCAATGCTGCTTCGTGGGATTGACTCAGCACAAAGACAGCTACATCTGTTTCAGATGATATAGAGGGGCAGAGCTGTGGGCCCTCCACATACTGATGGCGGCTAGGTGCAAACCTCCTGGTGACCACACCCAGAGATTCATATAGATGTCCAATAGCACTGTGAATGGAAGGGAATTCCGGGGGCCTCTAGAGTGCAACTGCCGGGGGGCTGAGCAGGAGTCTCCCAATGCCTGTTTCTGGAAGCAACCCTGCAGGTAGGAGCAGAGCCATCATATCGCTCTGTCTCCAGCTCCTTGGCAATTGGATCCCATGGCCAGATCTGTCTCTCCCCCAAGCCCCATGTGCGAACTCTGACAAGTGATTGGGATCGTCTGTTAATGACTCAATATCTTTATGTCACGTTCACTTATCAAAGTTGGCCAGCACAGGTGGAGGGAAATAGTGACCAAGCAGGATCACTCTTCACCGATCAGCTGATGGGCAGGGGATTCACTGTGCCCATCAACTTCCCCTCATAAGGAGATGCCACCTGATTGACAGGTGAGCATATTAAAATGGTTCCAAACTGGAACCCCCTGGTGTGCCAGGATTGGTCCATGAACCAGAGGTTCCTCACCCCTGCCATAGTTAATGGTATCAGAAGCCACTGAGAGATCTCAGAGAGAATTAGCAGAGTCACACTCCTCCCAACTCTCTCCCAATGCAGGTTATTAATAAGAGTGTCCAAAGCTATGTTGGTGCCAAAGCAAGCCTGAAACAGCTTCTCCCAAGCTTGCCAAAACTCTCTCAGGAACCTGGTCTAAGCAGTGGCAATCAGGAAGCAGTTCTCTGGGTTAGACTTCAGGGTCCATGGAGGGTTTCATGAAGGAAAGAGAGCACCACCACCTCATTTAAGACAGCTAGAACAATCCATCTGGTCTTCTGTGTTCAAATTCAATCTCCGCTCAATGGAAACTTCAGCCCAGGTTGAAAATATAATCATTTCTGTCCAAATCAATAATGCTGATCACCACACACACACACACACACACACACACACACACACCACGCCTGCATTATTTCCAGGGAAGGCATTCAGTGCCTAAATTTGACTTTAGTGGGCAAATCTATAAAATCCAAACAGAGGATTTTTATTCTTCTAAGTGTTTTGGGGAGTGGGCTCAAATGTGGAAATGCTGGTATTAAAAAAATTTGTTACAAGAAGCATGGTGGCAAAATAAAAACGGGTTTTACATGGCAGCTGAAAGATGCTGATCTGAAATGTATTGGGACAATTATATTTTACAGTTTTCCTAAATAGGGAAAAAGTTGCCTGGCTTTACTTCCCCCACCATTCAGGCCCTTTAATTAAAGCAGTATCACGGATTGCCTGCATTGTAATAAAACTCCACTGCATATCCAGGTACCAAGGGATTTATTAACTTGTACTTAGCTCTAGCAATCAGCAGCCGTGGTTAGATGTGCCTGTTGATGATGACATCATCATTTTTGGCAGCTCCTTTCTATGAGTGTTGAGTGAGGTAATGTCCCCTGTATTAAAACTGACAGCATGATTAATAATGATGGATTCACCGACTTTGTGTGTGAATGATCGAAATTGGTAGTCTATTCCTTCCACCTGGGATTACTTAGGGATCATCAAAATATTAACTTGGTCATCAGCGGACCCTACACAAACAGGGTATTTTAGGAGGTATAGTTTACGTATACACAAAGTGCAATTGGATTCCTAGGGAAGATGTTTTTGTGCAAATCATGACACTGTGTAGATGCCAGCAAACCACTGTGATTTTTAGTGGACAGTTGCATTGGCTACTGCAGGCTACCAAAGGCCTCTGCACCACATAAAGCAGCCCTACTCATGCCCTCTTAGCTCTCTTACCCTTGTGGTGGTAGCTGAAGGAGTCCACACCAAGCAGCAGTGGGCTGATGCTACTTGACCCTGTGATCTGCCCATGATTTCAGCCCTGGGTAGATGGCTTAGCCCTGGAAGGCTCCATGGAGGGCATGCATCTGAATCAGTGGGCTTGTGCTAATATATTTACTTTTCTTTAAATATCTATATCCCACCTCAATCTTGATCCGGGAGACAACATACTTAGGATACAATAAAAGGGCACGCACAAAGGATTACATCCAAAGTAATAAAAACGGTGGTGACAGCAGGACACAAAAGATAATGCACTGAAAGTCATTTCAAATAAGCAACAGAAAATATACTCCAGAGATTCTAAATCCCCTTAAGTGTTTTCACAGAGAAAGTGCCTTTAAAAGGAGGGTGCTGATGAACAGCTAGAAAAAGGTGAGTGTAATAAGAGCTTGTCTGCATCAGACTAAAGGCTCGTGGAGTTCACAGTGGCCGAACCAGGTGTTTGTGGGTAGCCCAGAAGCAGGACCGGAGGGCAACAGCACCCTTTGCTTGTGATTCCCAACAATTGGTATTCAGTACATAGGCAGCATGGCTGGTAGACCTCAGTAGCCTCATCGCCAACTTATGGCACCACAATTGAAACACCCCTTTCTCTCATTGTCACCCACTTCACTTTGAGCCTCTGGAGAATATATCCATAATCAGGTAAGTTCAAATCGGGTAGGTATCCAGATGTAGCCATATTAGCATTTTTTAATTGTTCTTTAAATTGGTAGCCACTGACACTTCCAATTGAGTACTGGCTCTTAAGTATGAACATCTAGGAGCAGGCTCATTCCTGAGTTTAAAATTTACAAAACTAAACACTTCTTGATGGATAAACTGAGTGAGTGACAAAATAATCAAACTACCAGCTTGAATAAAGATTGACTCAACCCACACCAGTCCATGTGCTCATGTGAATTGGTCGCCACACAGCTCCAGTTGACCCCATGCTCCATCTCCTTGTGTTTCTGAGCAAAGAGGTCGTGTCTCAACCAAGCTGAAGAAATGGAAATCTGAAATCATGAGGGGAAGGAATGAGCAAACCTTGGGTCATTGTTTAATTTGCTAAAAGAACAACCCCACCTAAGATTCCTTCTGCCATCTGCCAATGATGACAAAACAGTGAAAGATAAAGACAAATATGCCTCAAAGATGGAGCACAGCTGTTGTAAAAGCAGCAAAAAAAGGCCAAAAGGAGCTACGTTAATAAGAGCAATATGCTTGCTGTACACTCAGCCTAGTGCTACTGAGTCCAGCATTCCACACTTATTTCTTTGCCAGCTTTGTCCTTGAAAATACCTAACAACAATAATACATTGTCCTCTTAAAGCCTCTTACAGCCAAGGGTATCAAAGCAGTTTGTAATCACTACTGGATTAAGTTACATAGCAGCACAGATGAAGGATTATGAAAACCAAACAGCCAAAAGAGGGAGATCACCATCCATGTTTTTTCTGAGAATGTTTCTGGAGACATGTCAAATTATTTCTCTCATTCATTAGTCTTCTCCATCAGTTAATTCCTAATGTGCTCTCTATTTTCCCATTGACTTCAGCAATGTGGAATTAAGTACTTGTTTAGCAATGCACTCTGGCCAAATATCTGATGACTGTAATCTAAGGGTGTAGTCCTTGTCTTATTATCCTATTACCATGCACATTATTCTAGGTGCAATCCTCCTTTCCAGACTTTCCAAATAGTACCCTATGAGCAAACTCCCATTTGTTGGCCTACAAATGATGCTAGTGTAAAAAAACATACCAAAAAAAAAACCAAGCCCGAAATCTCACATCTCTCACAAGATATTAAGCTTTTCCTATACACAACAGCAGCAGCAAGAATTTCATTAGCACAGAAGTGGAAACAAGGAATTACCGACAAAGGAAGAATGGCAATTGAAGTATGCGGAACTGGCCAAAATGACAGGAAGAATCCGAGAACAGCGGGACCAAAAGTTCATCAAGGACTGGACCAAATTTGTAAATTATTTGAAAGAGAATTGTATTCAATCAAATACACTGGTAGGATTGCAAGAAGCTTTGTAAGGAAAAGTACAAAAACCACTGCAGATAAGAATAAGAATGTATGATGTTTCAATGTTTTTGATTTTAAAGCAATGGTTAAATAGTGAAAATGCACAAATCTGAAATGAAAGATAGAAAATCATAAGGAAGGTTTGAAGGAATTCAGGGCCCTAAAAAGCCAAAATGTATAATATAAGAGGAGATATTGCAATGGAAAGTATTATTGTAAAACTAATAAAAATGATATGAGGAAAAAAATATCACATCTCTCAACTGCATCAGCAAGGAAGTTGATAGCTAAGGGCAGCCCTCTCAAAGCTGTTGGCCCATCAACCCCAGTCAGCAAGGTCAAGAGTTAGGAATTTGTGAAGTTGTGGTCCAAAAACATCTGGCAGGCACCATGTTGGGTAAAGCTGGTTTTCAGGGAATAATGAATACTATTCACATTTAATGTTGTGACCTACACTTCAGTGTAATAAAGCCGTGATCACTCCTGCTCTGTATTAAAATATCTGCATATGCAGGTATTTGGTAACCGTTGCCTACTTCCCACTGCCAAGCAAACTATTAAATGTAAAGGTAAAGGTAAAGGGACCCCTGACCATTAGGTCCAGTCGTGACCGACTCTGGGGTTGCGGCGCTCATCTCACTTTATTGGCCGAGGGAGCTGGCGTACAGCTTCCGGGTCATGTGGCCACCATGACTAAGCCGTTTCTGGCGAACCAGAGCAGCGCACGGAAACGCCGTTTGCCTTCCCCCTGGAGCGGTACCTATTTATCTACTTGCACTTTGATGTGCTCTCGAACTGCTAGGTTGGCAGGAGCAGGGACCGGGGCAATGGGAGCTCACCCCCTCGCGGGGATTCGAACCACCGACCTTCTGATCGGCAAGTCCTGGCTCTGTGGTTTAACCCACAGTGCCACCCACATCCATTAAATGTACACAAACACAAATTAAATGTACATTCATTCCTGGCGTGCTCTGGTCCATGGGGTCACAAAGAGTCGGACACCACTAAACGACTAAACAACAACAACATTCATTCCGCCTCTTGTCTGTCCACTCGCCAGCAGAAGCTACCAATCGCCCGCCCAATTACCGCAACGTCAGTCAATCACCAGCCATTGCAACCTATAATACACCCAATAGCCGCTGACAGCCACAGCAGCAACCAATCAAATGTCCACCCTATGCACTACCCATGTATAAGATGACCCCCACTTTTTAACATGATTTTTAAAGGAAAAAAACCAGTCTTATACACGGAAAAATACAGTATTCACAACTGTCCCACCTCCTCCCATATCTGCTATAGTGGCTGTGCTGGACAGGCTTCATAACAACAGCTGAAGTCAGAGCATTCCTACCAGGGCTGACTTTCTGGCAGCCCAATCAGTCACATGCTTTTTCTGCTTAGTTGCCATTCTATAGTGCTGGATTGGGATTGCCTGAGCAGGGCAGAGAGGTGATTGGTCAGAGAGCAGAAGATTGACAGCTATGCCTCCATATATTCAAGGAAGTATAAAATTGTGGGTCAGGAAAAAGTCTGCAGCTTTAAGACTGTGAGGATGATTAAACAAAAACAAAAACTTCTTGCCATTTTTAGTGGGAGGGCTGTGCCCCAGTAGCTCCATATCAGCAGGGTGCAAAGTTGAATCTCTGAGTTTAGTGTGCCATTCCAATCTAGCCCAAAGACATTTGGCTAAAAACATCTTTGTTTTTAATAATATGTGTTTAGTAGCTTTCTTTTGGGGGGGGTCATATTTATTGCTACACATACCCTGGTAGACTGAGGATGCTGTGCATTTGCTAGCAGTCTGGTATCTACTTCTGGACTGGGTACCATGTTAGCAGGATAGTTCTGAGTGATGTTTTCTGGAGCTGGACTAAAGCAGCCAGAACCCTGACCCACACAATGAAGCTACAATCCTAACCCCACTCAACCTGGGAGTAAGTCTCAGGTCTGATTCCACACTTGCTTTTCCTCTGTGCTTTCCAGGCATGTTCCACACATTGAATCTCCATCTCAGAGTGCTTTTTGTTTGCTTGAGCTTTTATGCACTTTCCTCATGAAAACCCATTATTTAAAGCTGAACTGGATCAAGCGCCAATCTGCAGAAAAACCTGAATTGACATTTGTTGTGCTTCAGCTTTAAAGAGCAGGTTTTCATGAGGAAAACTCTGGACAAGGCATGAGGACCTGTGCCTTGAAAGAGTAGAATGAAAGGTCAATGTGGAGATGCCCTCGCTGAATTCAGTGGAACTTACTTTTGAGTAGATATTGTCAGGCCCGCAGTCTCAGTCCCCACAGCTGGAGCCACAGAGGTAAAGTGGGAAGGGCAACATCTGTGACTTTTATCCTACAATAGGCTGAACTCTAGCCACATGCAAGTCAGAGATTTCTACATACACATGCTTCATATACACATCTCTCCATACTACACCTTGGCAAGTATGAGAATGATCAAAGTTCAGGGATGCGTTCCAAATGGGCAAAAGCACTCAACCTAGGCACAGAGAAAGACTTGTGAGGACTTAGGGGGAGAGAGAGCATGGCCCATAGAGAATCCCCCAGGCTTGAAGATCCCCACTGTCCCCATCAGCATTTTGTTATTGATCTGATGTTCCTATTTCTAGCACTGAGACTTAATTCTCTGCTACCTTGCAGTAAATGAGTGAGCAGCAAGGCCAAGCCTTCTGCCAGGCACCAATTTATACAACGAGAAATAAAAGAAGATGTAATCAGCATGAGCCATCAAGAATTATAACAAAGGTGAGACATTTCTCGACATCACACACTGACTTCATTGCATTCAATGCTGCTGGGCCAGGGGATGTTTCCTGTGCTCCCAAAACCACAAATTAAATGTACAGTACATTCATTCTGTGTGTGGGGGGAAAATGAAATTCTTTCTTCCTTCCTGTTGGAAAACTCTTTGGCAGTAATGCTTGGATTGTTTTCTTTGTAAATTACATTTTTGCTGTTTTCAAGATGTTTTCCTGACTTTCTTGAAATTTGACCCACTTAACGAGTAATGTAGACCTTGTTTCCATGTTCAGGGGGGAGGGGGAACTCTCCCAGGGCTGCTTGAGAGTAATGATTAAAACTTCCATGTGTGCAGCAAAGTCAGCCACTTTTGCAGAGAGCAGAAAATAACCTCTCATAACCGAAGGACATTTCTCTCACCATTGGATAAACAATGTGAAATCAGGGGCAGCCAGTCCTCGTCTCGAGTCCAGAACTAACACCTGATTTTCATATTCACTGAAGAAAGCCATCTGATCACAGGTGAGGCCCTGATCCAGTGTTTAATAATATTGTTTAGCAGGAAGCTCAAATGGTAGAGCAGGTATGTGTTCCTTGCGCTGGCATCATACTGCTTACTCCTTATGAGCACATGTGCACAAACACTCTTGCTCATTCCCCTTGGATACTCCTTGGTCCAACAGTAACATATGCACAATTCCTACCCATTGCAATGGAGAAAAGGCAGAGAAACAAAGGAGACCAAGAGGTATTCATATTTATACATGCTATTTTGTGAACCTCTTGTTTTTATTTTGTTAATCACAGCCTAATGTTGGAGGGGGCGACGTAGCATGAAAAGAGCTGTAGTAGCACACAGTACTGGAGAGGGCTGTAGCCTGCTGAGGTAACCCTCTCCTCAGCAGACCATTCAGCCTTGTCCTTATTTGCATTACCTGTACCACAGTGACCACTTTATCTGCATCCTAGTCCTGAAATGTCAGCACAAAACATTTTAATAGTAAACAGGTGCCTTTTGAAAAGAATGCTTCATCTTCATGGTGTTGCAAAATCTAAGTTATGTGGTGTGGTTATGTCTCAAAGTTGGATACTTCCCCTCTCCTCAGCTTAGCATTATACATGCATCATTATCACCGCCATCACTATCATAATCACAATTGGTGATATCTAACATTAGCCAAACTCAGCATATACTCAATTGGTGCATTCCAGCGTAGCACTAAGTCTCTTGTTCTGTCAACGCAATTATTCCTTCTTGGGCAATGGAATGTTCTCTCCCTCTGCTTCCCCTCTGCACTGCTTAAATTGCTTCTAGGAGTCTCTTCCCCCACCCCCAACCCTCTGGAGCAAATATCAGGAGGTTGTGGTGCACACAGAGGGGGGTGAGAGGGGCGGAATACCATTGTGCAAGCAGAAATCCTTGGTAGTTGAATACTGCCCATTCAGTTTACTCTGAGTATACCATGAATCAGATTCTTGGGTCAAGGCCTCAGCTGCGATCAGAGGATTTCCTTCAGTAAATATGAAAATCAGGTGTTAGTTTTGAACTCCTAACAAAAAGCCACAGAGGCCTAATGGGGGCTGATTGCCACTGATGTCACACTGTTTATCCATTGGGATATTACATACAATGGATCTACTCTCAATATTACTTAGATGGACAACACCCAATATTTCTAGCATGCATATAGTGTCTTAGAATATTCCAAGTGCTTCATGTAAATGTCTTGAAAAGGAAATACATATATAAAGAATACTAAGCATTTAGGTAGAGCACTGTAATTACTCAAAGCTTTTATTAGTGGTGGGCCAGTTTCCTCTGGCTCACCTCATAAGGAAATCCATTTTCCTGAGTGTTCTTGAAGAATTCTCAGGGTAAACTCAAGGACTTTCCAAGAAAGTTGGCTTGTCCAATGTAAGGGCAAGCCAACTCTCCCACTTCAGTTATTATTTTGTTGCCTTTATACTTAAACTTCCTTCAATGAATGAAGAGAGTGGTTTAACCTCCCCTGTAAAATAATTACTTGCCCAGAGCCGTGCCGTGAGTTTCAGAGCTGAGCAGAATTGGTTTGTTTATATTCAATATTTGTATACTACCCAATAACAAAAGTTCTCTGGGTAAATCCAAGAAACACCACACACAAAATAACAACTGGTTTGAAGACTGAGTTTCCAACTGTCAGTCCTCCACTCAGTTTCTGAACAATATGGACTCCTTGAGGAAGAATCTGATTTTAAGGCTGAGCTATTTCCAACTTGCCAATACCACACTGGAGTTCTGCCAGCAGGGCTGTAGAGGAGCAGGACTGAGGCCCGGAGGGAGACGTAGAAGCTTTTTCACATTGTGGCAACTGCAACAGCCTTTCCCTGCTCCTTTGTACTTGTAGCTTACCACTGCCTCCTCCACTTCTGTTCCTGCTTCCCACCTGCCCAGCTGCTGCAGTGCTGCCACTGCAGAGTGCCACACTGACTGTAGCTACCCATGGTGTTGTAGTCGCTGATGAAACAAAAGAGTGAAATCATGAGAAGCAGCTCTGCCATTTGGGGATCTCAGAAAGAGATTCAGGGCTTGGGCTCTGCTTGCCCATATCAAGAGATGCCCATAACTCCAATCGGGAGACAATACAACTCTAGAGAGAGGGGTTGGATAATTCATGATCAGGGAAGGAGCCTACACACTTTTTGGGAGGTGGTGTTGTTCAAATTTCAATTTGCGTGTTCAGACCCAGAGACCTTCCCCCTAAATAAAGTCACACTTGACTCCATTTTTAGTTTTGGTTTTTGGCAGAATTTAGGCCACAACTTTATTGATTATAGTAGGTGAGTGGTTGCATAGGCTCTGGTTTGACTAGCTCCCTGCACCCTTGCAGGCAGCGCTGACCCAGGGCACCAGCAAAGGTCAGCCAAGGGTGAACACCTGGGTAGGCAAAAAGCCGGGAACAGACTATGTTCACTTCCCAGATGCCCCCCTGGACTCAGGCATGGGCACAACTCCCTCTCGGGGGTTGACCAAACCATTGAGTCCCTGGATTCCTTTAACAGAATACCCTTCACATAGAGATGGCAAGAGCATTCTCCCATCCCTATCACCTGAACCAGTGCCTATCCGCAACCTTACAAGTTGTGATGATTTGCTACACGGCAAGCGAAACCCAAATGGCAACAGCCAATCAGCCAAGTGGGGAAATTCCTGCCGTGCCCCTGTCACAATGACAGACGACACACGACGGCATAGCAAAGTCAAGTGCAAAATGCCCTAAAAGTAGGGAGAGGCGGGCGGGTGTTCCGAAAGAGAAGCTCTGGGTCATGTGCATGGGTATATATAGGTCCCTTGATCCGTTCAGACTGTGCCCCATTGGCCAGATTTAACCCAACATCGAGGGACCTACCAATCAGGTGTTGTGGCTGACCAATCTTACCCACCCACAACACAGGTGGTCAGTCTCCAGGTGTCACTGCAACATGTGCCCCCTTTTAGGGAGGACACGATAAATGAATAGATAAACTGAGAGCTCTCAAATAAATAGTGCATATTGATGGTAACCCATATTCTCAGCTAATACTCATGGTTAAGTCAGTCTCCACCCCAACTGCTGGAAGAGCGGCGGAGGGGGGGAGGAATAAACAAGAGCAAAGCTTCATACAGTAGGAGAGCATGAGTAAAGCTTCCCATTGCTTTTCTTCTGTCACTGCTGTGGCTTGTTCACAAACTGGCAGCAGCACTCCAGACAGAGATGCCTTGCAGGTTACAAGCAAGGACCTTGCACTTCCTGGAGAAAAGCAATTCATCTGGGACAGGATTAAAGCTGTGTTAATGCCAGAGAATCTCTCTGACAGGCAGGCCACCTGTCAGGCAAGCGAGACACATTCTATTTGCTATTCAGATGGAAAGAGAAAGGCAAGCCTTCCAAGTTCTAAAGGCAAAGTAGAGAGCTTTCTGCATGTGTGGTTTATGGAAGTGAAGTGGAGAGGCTGGCATTCTGAGGACTTTTCTGAATGAGAACATAGGGAGTTGCACTATATTGGGTCAGGCAGAGGGTGCATCTAGCTCAGTGTTGTCTACACTGGCAGAAGCTCTCCAGGGTTTCAGATAGGGATCCCTCCCTGCCCTGCCTGGAGATACCAGCAATTCAACTTGGGTCCTTCTGCATGCAAAGCTGAGGCTCTATGGCCCTTCCCCTAAAGAAATAAGAACACATTTTGCTCCTATCTTTTCAAAGCAGCTGTGGAAAGATTTGGGCAGGGGTTCTGATTTGGCCTGCGAGGCCTTTTCTCACAAACCATAGCCACCTGACGTCATAGCTCTTCAGTATGTGTCAATGCAGTTGCTGTTTCTTTCTATTGTCCACACCCCTTTGCCAATATTTTCACCCCTGAACACTTCCAGCAAGTAAGGCGGCAACCAAGTGTCTGTAGATAACAATCTGGACGTAAAGCATTTTCTGTCATCACACTGGAGAACCTATGGTGGGCAGACATTTAGGGACTTTAGGCCAGTGAGTTACATATAACTCTGTATCAGGAATGGGGAACCTGTGGTACTCCACATGTTACAGGACTGCAGTTTCTCCTATTCTTGGAGAATGGCCATGCAGGCAGGGACTGATGGGAGTTGGAGTCCAAGGGCTTCTGGAAGGTCACCCCTGCTTTGTTCAGTAGGTAACATTCTAGCCACGCAAAACTTAAAGAACACAACCTCTCCATTCTCCATCTGGACAAGCAAGACTCATTTTCATGGTTCAAGGGCACATTCTACTCAGGCAAAAGCACACAAGGAGTGTGCAGGGTCAATGCAGGTTATGGCTGAAGGAGGGATGTATGTGTCCCGAGAGTAGACAGAGAGGACTAGAGAGCCTCGTTCAGTTCCTTGGACTGAAGACTCCAGCCTCTAGAGAACAGGAGTACTGGACTGGCTCCACTGGTACAATTTGCAGTGTGTTGACCTCATTGCTGCCTTGTCTCTCCTGCCTCCCACCTCTCCCTCCCACTAAACAACAGCAACCTATTTGCCAGAAATTAACGCAGCTGCTCTGCCCCACCAGGTAAGCTGCTTCCTGATATGGGTATTGGAAACCTTGCAAAAGAAGTGGGTTTTAGGAGGGTACTTCCAGTGCACAAAGAAAAGAAAGACAGTGTTGACACCCCCATTCCCAGCCCACACAAACAAGTTCCCTCACCTGAAATATTCACAGATGAACACAGATTTAGCAGATCTCTTAAAATACGCAGGTAGCTGCATCAATAAGAAATGAGTGCTTTCTTATTTCATAATACAGTGGCAGTGCCTGAAAGAAGCCAAATCTCACATTTATTTGCAGAGAAGCCTACTAAAGCCAGAATGGGTATACAGATGCTTATTGTCCTTTTTGGTGTCAGCTTGCAGAAAAATCCCCATCAAATGGCAGGTGAGTTTGCCATTATTTACTGTGGGTGTGTCAAAGAGTTATAAAGTGAGAAACACCTAAAATGCTTTCTCCTCCCCCCTCGTACTGTCATGAGAGCACATTGACATATCCTGCAGCATGTTTATTAAAATGCAGCATTGTTCCAGCTTGAATGGCATTTCAATGTAAAAAGAAAAGTAATTTTGTTTGATTTGTACTCTTTTCCCCAATGGCACACAAGAAGGACGTGTGGGCTGAGGATTGCAAGCCTGCTGTTCTGTCTGCTGAAAAATGAATATGCCCCAAGATTTAGTTTCCTGAGATGAAGGGAAGCAAATGATGTGTGCTACTGGCAGGATAGCAGCACATGGGGTAGGGAGAAGGTAACTGGGAGAGCTGAACAAATAATTAAATCTCTCTGTTGTGTAGGGTGCTAGAGTTGTTAAGTTAGGAGAAGGGCAGTAACTCAGTGGTAGAGCATTTGGTGGCATGCAGAAGGTCTCAGGTTCAAACCCTGATATCTCCAGGTGGGACTGGGAAGGATTCCCTGCCTGAAACCCTGGAGAATCACTTCTAGCCAGTGTAGGCAATACTGAGCTAAATGTAATTGTGTGACTCAGTAGCTTCCAATATTAATTTGCTTCTAATGTTTCTTAACTCTCTAGAAAACTTTTTTTTTTTTTGCAGTAAATACAATGTCAGCGGCATCGATAGAAAATGCAGAGGTCAAGTACATTGCCAATATTCAATATCCACATTCATTTCATAGAAACCATGAAGCTGGTTTCATAAATTTGTCAAGTTGAAAGAGACCCAAAGGTTTGTCTAGTCCAATTTGAAATTATTCACTTTACAATGGGGATTCCTACTAATGCACCTACAAGTAATTCTAGATAATTTTTTTAATACCATTTTTCTGCTTGGTTTGTTTTAATTTTTGATAACAAGTCACAAAGAACCACGTGTAGCAAACTGCTTAAAATAAATAAATAAAAGTGACCGAACGTCCCCTCCCCTCCCAGCAAATAACTGCTGCAACACAGCTTCACAGCCGAAAGGGTGAACTTGATACTACTACACTCAACAGAATTATAAAGAAATTCTAGGACAGAAAGCCTCTTTCGCAGGGCAAGAAAACTTTTGACAACCTGGAGGACATGTTTTGGAGCAACACTACTACAACTGGCTTCTTCCCAACTCTTTGTTTTGCTTTGTTGTCCATTTAGCCTGATGGAAGAGTTATGGAGAACTCAAAACTTATGAACTATTTTGTGATATTTGGGTTGGCCTAATACGGGATTTGGATTTTTTTTTCTTATGGGCCAACACAACTCCCTTTTGTAACACAAGGAGGTCAGGGTGGAGACAGTAGGCATTATTCCTCTTCCTTCATACTGTATACCAGTTTGCTATTGTTCAAAAAGGTTGTATATCTTGTGAAGTATTCTCTGCATTTTCCCCATGCTTTCTGAAACTCTTGTCTAGTGGGATCTCTGATTGCCTCTTTTAATCTAGCCAGTTCAATATACTCTAACAGTTTGTCTTGCCTTTCCTTTTTTGTTTGCACAGTTTCTTTTTTCCAGTTTTTAGCAATTAGGATCCTTGCCGCTCCTGTGGCATAGAGGAATATTTTCTGATCTTCTCTTGCTATACCTGTGTCCATTATCCCTAGTAGAAAAGCTTCTGTATTTTTCATAAAGTTATACTTAAAATTTTTTTAAAGCTCGTCATATACTGTGTTCCAGAAGCTTTTGATTTTTTCACAGGTCCACCAAATACGTATAAGTGTCCCCTCTGTTTTACCACACCTCCAGCACAGATTGGTTTTTGTCTTATACATTTTAGCTATTTTGGTTGGTGCTACGTACCATCTATAAAACATCTTGATTAGGTTTTCCCTCAATACTTCAGTGCCCTAAAATACATACCTGGACTTGTTTCGATAAATGTCTGCAGGAGACTTTGATACAGGATAAAGGAAGTCTTTTATTTCATTGTTTTTATTGTTGTATGTTATGCTCACTGTATGTTGTGTTCATGTTTAATGAGGGTGGATTGTGTATTGGGGGGTGGGGGGCTTAAGTTATGTTGTAAATAAAATTCTAATAAAAATTAAAAATATATTTTTTAAAAAGGTTGTATGTCATTCAATAAACCCTTGATCTTCTGAACAATACATCCACCCTTGTAAGTCGCTTCTGAGGAAACTTTCTGCATGTCTCTTTGAACACGTGCTTAACCCTCTCAAAACTTGGGAGGAGGTATCCTAGACTCATTTATCTGGGAATAATGAGGCATTTTCTGAATAGGATTGACTTTTTTTTTTTGCAAGTTTGAGAATTGTTCTTTAAAAAAACCCCAACATTAATTTTCCAATTGTATCCAACATATTTTCCTGGACACCAGATTGGAACAAGAAGAAATAGATCTACAGTAATAAGTTTATTTTATTTTTTTCCAAAAAGCAACTCTTATTACTTTTTATTGAATATTTTTTCTGGCATGAATTGTTTCTGGATATTATTTTTCGTAATGTACAGCAGATATTCTGATGCCCAGTGAAGAAACTGAATCTCAGTCTTAAAACTTATTTATTGCTTCATAAATAACAATGTTTAAAACTATGAAGAAGAATTAGCCCTACTTAATGTCTACAGCTAATAAAAGTCTGTCGACCCATTATGGATGCATAAGGGGCAGGGGGTGGGGAGAGAATAAAAGACCACTGTCACCTGTGACCTTAGAATCAAAATGGAAATTAAGAAACTAGGTGCTTTTCTGAAGGCTTGCTCTTTGTTAAGTCAATTGTTTGTTGAGAGAAATCCTACTCCATATCTTATAAGATCATATCTACATAAGACAATCTAGTTCTGTTTGAAGTAGCTCAGAAGTAGGATGACCAAATATATATTCGAAAGTAGACAAATAAAGCAAATCCTGGATAATCAGAAGTAAGAGATAACAGACAAAAGCCACCAGCAGATGGGTGAATGTAACACTGAATCAAGACCAAGAGTTCCAAATCACAAACAGTAATAGGCTAATTTGGCTTAAATCTCCTTCGTTGCTGTGCTTGGTCTTTACAGTCTTTACAGATTTTAAAGCTGAAATGGATGCTTTTGGTTCGCTAAAATGTATGTGTGGGGCAGAATGAGAATTTGGGGTATACTGGTCTGGAAGATAGACCAGCTGCCTATTCTGGACAGAGTGTCCCTCCTTTTAAAGGAGCAGGTATGCAACTTGCTCCTTTAATCCAGGGTACTCCTGGATACACCTTTGTCATTGGAGGCCCAACTGACCTCTCGGAAATCACTCTACCAGGTTCATCTACAGCCGTATCTGGATCCTGATCACTTGGCCACTGTATTCCATGCAGCGTTTGACCCACTGGCGGACGAAGGTGGGGGCAGTCTGACATGGGTGCCATCGGGGGGTGACATCGCAGCTGCCCCCGCCCCCCAGGACACTCGGCACTCACCGTGCATGCCCCACGACGCACACCACTTGCCTCACACCCTCTCGATGCACGCCACACCCCCTGAGATGCGCACCAGCCAAACCCCAGGATGTATGTCACTCCCGGTGCCGGAGCAGGTAGCTTTGCCACTGGGTTGACCTCAAGACTTGATTACACTCTACATAAGGCTGGTCCAAAAGCTCCAAGCTCTCTGATCACATTCTTATATCACTATGCTAAACCAGCTACAAGAAGCATCCTCTACTTCATCCTTTCAAATATTCAATATGTTCATGCCAATAAAAATGCTGACATTTCAGTACAGTGATACCTCAGGTTACATATGCTTCAGGTTACATACGAATCAGGTTACAGACTCCGCTAACCCAGAAATAGTGCTTCAGGTTAAGAACTTTGCTTCAGGATGAGAACAGAAATCGTGCTCCGGCGGGAGGCCCCATTAGCTAAAGTGGTGCTTCAGGTTAAGAACAGTTTCAGGTTAAGTACGGACCTCCGGAACGAATTAAGTACTTAACCTGAGGTACCACTGTATGCTGATGATGACTCCCAGGTCTTTCTGTCTTTCCCAGCTAAGTCAGGTGGAGGCTAGCACTGCCTTCACTGGGTCCTCAGAATGGGGCCACTAATGGGCCCCCACCTGATGGCAACCAGGGCCTTTCCCCAAAGCTGCTGCTTGCCACCATGGTGCCACACATTGCCTCCCTCTCTGTTGCTATGTTATCACTGGTCTGATATCTGTTGGGCACTCTTCTCCTATATCAATCTGCCCATCCATTAAGATTGGTATAGAGATCTTTGTCTGGGTTTCCTGAAATCTAAAGTGTGGCAGGTGCCAACTGGAGAGACCAACTTTTCAGTTCTGGCTCCTTGCCTTAGAATGTCTTCCCCAGGAAGACCTGCCTGGCACCAAGCAAAAATGGGATCTGTTTTTCCAGGCTTTAAAAAAACTGCCATTACTTATGTTTTTAAACTTAGAAATGTTTTTGATCTTACTGTCTAAACAAATGGGCTATTGCTATTGTTGTTTGTTGCATTAGTTGCTATGCTTTTTTTGGTAAGTTTTATTTTATTAGTTTTTACTTTTTGATGTACTTTGTTTATTACCTTGTTAGATGATTTGAGATTATTTATATTTTGTTGGACATACTGGATATAACTAGTGTAAATAATAAGAAATGAAACATTTCCGCATGATTTGGAACATAATCCGAATTTGCACTAGGTATCGACATCCCATTTTTCAACTTGCCAGTATTTACCCTGTGGCTTATCTTAAATACAGAAATAGTTCTATAAGAAAGGAAACCCATCAGATTGTTCATAACTACATGATTATTCCAGAATTGTGACCTCTGGGCCTTTAAGATAAATTTGATGCTGGAAAGTTCCCCATTGTTTTTCACAGTGGGCATTATTCCAAGTGATGGGGACTGCAGACAACATGACCTCCTCTTGTCATTCTAACATCAAGACAATAACAGCAGCTGATCCAAAGTCTGACATCTAAGGGATATCATTATCTAAGTAATAAGTCAATATGCATGACAAACAACCTTTCATCAAGTAATCACTTTTACCCTTGAACAAGTAAAACAGTATGGAGGACTCCAGGTCAGTGCAACAGCAACAGACTGATCAAATTATTACTGTGGCTATTATGGGACTATGATCAAGCAACATCTCCTGACTGCTCACAGAAATAAACAGAGCATGTTCTTCTTTTACCAGCTGCAGTGCTAGATGTGGTAACAAGTGAACAGTAGAAGGCAGTACTAAATGTCATTGCTATGCAAGAGAAAATGTGGCCAGTTTCTGACCATTATTCTTTATGCTTTGTCATTTCAATATTAGTGAAGTCGATGGCCCTACAATTTTTCTAAAAAGAAAGTTAACATAAAGTTCATTATTTCGCAAAGGAAGCCTTCTGTGTGATCTTAACAAAGAATATATATATTCTTTCTATATATATATTCACATCAGTTGCAAATATTTCATTTCAAACATAAACTACAATCCTGGATCCCCTTATAATAACCAGCCAGCTCATGCCAAAATTGGTGCCTGCTTTTGGTTATTATATTATAGACCGCAAGGGTTATTGTGCATAATTAAACAGGGTGGGGTGGGAGTGGGGGAGAAACTCTCCAACCTGGAATTATAAAACCGTCACCACAATCCAACAATTCCACTTGATGTGTATTAAGTCATTTAATTTATTTTGTTTTCTTCTTTTAAAGGGAGAGGGGAAAGCAAATGAGAGGAATTTTTTTCCCTGCCTTGTAAATCATAAAAAATGCATGAAGGTTTAAAGCATGCCAGAAACAACCCGCACATTCACTTAGGAGCACATGCAGAAGAAACCTACTGCATTAAAAATAAGAAAGAAGGTTTTCTGAAACTGGCATGGCATTCTATCAAAATAAACACTATACGGCCTTTGGGAAGGAAATGCTTCAGGGAAGTAAGGGTTATCCACTAGTTGCAATGTACTTTTGCTTTAAAAGGGGTGGGGGAAACACAGTGCATCTGCCTTGTAATAATTTAGTTTGCCAATGCTGTGAATTTTGCAACAGCCCATAAAAACTTTTTAAAGGTTCGTCCTAGAAGAGATGGAAAGGCGGAGAAGTATACTTTCCTGTTCTTATGTGTGGATCATGGAATTGCTGCTGCAATTTCTGACTCCAGATAAGGCAACCACAGTGTCAGAACTCACCAGGTCAAACATGAGTATATTGAGAATTCTACACATACCTGAAGTGTGTCTAGCAAACCATGTGTCTGATAATTGAAGATGCTGGAGGTCCTCAGTTAGAGATGAGACAGCCATCTCTTGGGGATGCTCCAGCTCTAGATTTCCTGCACTGAACAAGCAGGTGGTTTAGAAGGCCTACCTATGGGACCCCCCCCCCACCTCTATGATCCTATGATTTATATAGCAGCATCAGTGTTCACAATGCTTTCCAGGATAACATAAGCTGAATATAAGTTCCTGACCCAAGGAGCTAATAATCTAAATTTAAAGACTGCATGTTTTAAGGTTGGGAGTCTCCTTTCATAGATGCTTTAGTTGAGATTCCTGCATCGCAGGGGGTTGGACTAAATGACCCCTGGGATCCCTTCCAACTCTACAATTGCATGATTTTATGTGGGCAGAAATACCAGATTAAGAGAAAGAATGGGAAGACAAAGTACCATTTCAGAGAGAGACAAGGAATGTGAAAAGCAAGGTAAGCAATTGATGAATTTAAGGAGAGCACTAGAAATCTTCTAATATTTTTGCCCAGGAGTGGGGTAGCAGGGCACTCACATGACAAGATGTTTGAGGGGCCAACAAGCTTAAATAGGAGGGTAGCTACTTATCAGCTTGAGAGCTCATTCAGTTCTGCTATATGAGATGGAGATCAAAATCACTCCCAGTCATTGATTCTCTGGGATTCTGGAATATCCAGCTGCCCATGTTAGGGGCAAAATTCTAAAGCACTGTTCCTAGAATCGATGTGTGAACCAAGAAATAGCTTCATTTTAAAATATTTGAAGGGATGCTATAAAAATAGCTCTGATTTTGGTGCCAAAACCCTTTCTCATGGAATATAGACGCTGCAGAGTCCTGCAGGTTACCCATATTCCTCTATGAGAGAGATGTGCCACATGAATGTAGGAATGTCTCGTTGCAAAGTGCTGAGTTGTTTCACTTTTCTTCCTAACTAGCCACTTCTGTACATACATACACTTTCCTTAACTAGCATCAATAACAACAGCCTCTGTGGCATTTTAAGAGATTAACATATTTATTATGTTATGAGCTTGTGCAGGCAACAGAGCTTAGTTCATTAGGTGCCTTTCTAATGAATGGCCGTTGCCATTCATGCTTTGATGACTTCCAGATTTGACCATTGTAATGTGCTCTATGTGGGGCTGCCTCTGAAGATAGAAATTTAGTTAGTGCAGACTATAGTGGTCCACCTGTGTAACCAATACTCTGATACATCACCTAATATCCTGTTCATTTCTAGGCTCAATATCCAAGTACCAGTTCTCACCTTTCAATCCCTATTTAGCTCAGGTACTGATTATCACAGGGAATGTCTCCTCCTGTGCAGGCACGTCCCCAGTACCAGTTAAGATCTTCTGTGGAGGCTCTGCTCCAGAGTCATGGGGGTTGGCGGCTGTATTAGCAGATTCAGAAGCAGCATCAGTGCTATGGATTTTTCTCCCAAAGTAAGTTCATACAGTTTCCACCTTGCTGGTAGGTAAACACCTTTTTTGAACTCAGGTGGCATTAGAGAAAATTGCTCCTTTTTCCTTCCTCAGAGAGAAGGTTGGATGATGGTGCGCCATGCCCCAAAGGGAAAGGCAGAGTGCCTATGTGGACCAATGGTTGGATGCATGTGTCCATTGTGGCAATGGCTAGTGGAGAAGGACATGAGCAAGTGGTATATGAACAACCCACCCACCCCTTTCCCAGGGACAGAGATACCCAACCCATCTCATTGTGCTAGGGAGGGTGGCTTGGGCAGATGTAGCTTTCCACCCAGCTCTCCCAGTTGAGCTGCAGATCTTCTTTGGAAAATATGTTTGATTAAGATTAAGTTTTTGCTGGATCAAATAGTAGCTCTCCCCTGATCCAGCTCGAAGCGTAGAAGACAGCAAGCATAGGCCTGCCTCTTCTGCCTACCTGGTGCACATGACTCAAGTCTACCATCACTGCACATCTATGCAGTGACAGAATGACTGAACATGCCTTACATGTTAAATCCAAAGCACATACGCAAAATGTTCTGCCGATCCCATGATTTTTTTCTTAGCAACACAGGAATGTTAGGAAGACCAAGCCTACACTCATTCCTCTTCAGGCAGTGAGTTGGATGGGGGGGGGTGTATCATAAGAACATAAAAAGAGTCACTCTGGTCAGACCAAAGTCCTGTATTCTATTCTCATAGTGGTCAAAATTTTGGGTCTGACTTCCCAAAAAAAGCTCAACACCTTTGGTCAATCCAATGGTTAGATCACTGCCAGTGTTTTTATAGTGGGAGTAAGTAGATCACAGTCTCTTGGAAGCTGGACACCCCTGGTCTATGGGAAGCCCACAAGTAGGCCTCTTTTTGTGCTGCCTCCTTCTGGACTTCTCACAGAGCAGACACACGAAGAAGGGCCCCAGATGATGATCACAGGGTCCGGGTCAGTTCATATAAGGAGAGGTGGTCCTCGCTGCCTCTTGTGAGAGCAAATCCCACAGTTCTGCTGGGTGAAGAACTACGCACTGTGTGAAGAAGTACTTTCTTTTGTTTGTACTATATCTTCCAACCTTCAGCTGTGCTTGATGGTCCTGGGTTCTGCTTCCATCTGTCCACACCATGTATCATTTTACGAACTTATCAAGGCTTTTCTTTCTGCACAGGAGAGTTGTGGCAGCCTTGTCATCTTTTGGGGTTTTTTTTCTGCACAAGGAAGGGTCTAATTCCCTTTTAATGAGAGCACAAAAAGACATCATCCGACTGAATCCCCCTTTTCATATCACAAAAGTACTCCCATTGGGGAATTTTACCCTGGTTTCAAAATATGTGGATTTAGTAATCATGTTCCAGATTTAGGCTTCTCTTTTCACCTGATCTCTCTGGCTAGCTGTTAAGAGAAGGTTGCATAACTGCAACCTCCCCCCTCCCCCTGTGCTCTCTTTCCCTTAATGATGCCATTTTGTATCATAGTCACTAAGGTTGGCCTTAGTCAGCAATTTCATACCTTTTCATTTTCTTGCCCCTTTTGTCAATAGTCATTTTAAATGCTTGAAGTCAGGCTCCTTTTCAGCTGACATGGCTCCATAGCCTCCCACACCCTTCAGGTGTATAACTGACAGGTGACCAGTAGCGCATCAGGAGACTTTAAATGAATCCCAGAAGGCAGTGTTTGTATAAGCATGAAAGGGCATCCCAGCCTTTCTGCTGAATAAAGGATGTGATCATAATTATAGGGAGATAATACAAAAGGACTTTCTGCTAGCCAGGTTTTTGATCAAAAGATGTGAGAGCTTAAAAAAAGCACGTGTATATGGCAAACATGTTGTTCTGCTGACTTTGAGAAGGAGCAGCTGCCAATTAGCGAATCAAAAAAACTAGTCATTGTAACACATATTCATGTCCTTCAGTTTACAAGTGAAATTAGGGGTGCACACACATTGCACCAGAATACATTTACTTCAAATAAGTCCTGTGCAGTGCAGTCCTAGAGATGTCTACTTGGAAGTAAATTTCCTTGCGTTCAAAGGAATTTAGATGAAAGTTAAGTGTGCATAGGATTGCAGCACAATCCCCTTTGCATTTACTCAGAAGAAGCCCCACTGTAGTTGGTGGGGTGGAAATGGAAGCTCTTCAACATATAACAACACAGATTTGTAATAATGGTGGAAGGACCATAGTGGTAGAGGTTTTGCTTTGCATGCAAAAGGTCCCAAGTTAACAGAATCACAGAATTGTAGAGTTCATACATGACAGATGGTCATCCAACCTCTGCTTAAAAATCACCAAGGAAGGAGAGTCCACAACCTCTTATGGGAGTCTGTTCCACTGTTGAACAGTTATTTGTGATGTTTAGTCAGAGTCTCCTTTCTTGTAACTTGAATCCATTGGTTTGGGTCCAAGCCTCTGGAGCAGGAGAAAACAAACTTGCTCCACAGCCCTTTAGATATTTGAATACGGCTATCTTCTCTCAAGTCTCTTCTTATCCAGGCTAAACATACCCAATTCCCCCAAACATTTTCACACACCTGATCATCTTGCTCATCCTCCTCAGCACACCTTCCAGTTTGTCAATATCCTTCTTAAATTGTGCTGCCCAGAATTGTCCACAATACTCCAGGTGTTGTCTGATCAAAGCAGAATAGAGCGGAACTATGACTTCCCTTGATCAGAACACTATACTTCTGTTCATGCAGTCTAGAATAGCATTTAGCCTTTTTTATTTTTGCTGCTGCATCACACTGTCGAAATGTTAAGCTTCTGGACTACTAAGACCCCTAGATCCCTTTCACATGTACTACAGGTAATCCAGGTGTCCCCCATCTTATATTTGTGCAGCTGGTTCTTCCTGCCTAAGTGTAGAACCTTATATTTTAGGATCCTTTCCTTCATTCTATAAATAATCTCTTCCAATCCTATGATTCTGATTTCTGCCACCCCATCCCAAATAATACAGCTCTCAAGTACACATATAATCTATTCCTTCAGGAATGCAGAGGGAAGAATGGCTGGACTGAGAATTAAGGGGGTGGACATTTTTGTGGTATATTTCAAACCAAATTGTATTCCATTTCCTTGCGATTCCCCCCTGCCCCCATCCCCACCCACACACTTCATGATGAAAAGAGAAGTTTATGAGGGGGAAAACGTGGTTGCTGAGGAAGACTTGAACAAAGTTCCCTTGGGATTCAGCTGCTGCAAGACAGATGAACTCACTGAGTGACGTTGGGAAAATCTTTTCCAGGCAAACGCTCCTGCTGTTGGAATCAATTTGGGTGGGGTGAAACAATATTAACGAGAACACAATCAATTTAGTTTCTCAAAAAATCATCATAAACCCCTTGAGTCTTCCACAGGAATTGCAGCACCTCACAACTTCAGAACACCTCTCTAGTGTTCCAACACTGAAGGCACTTGGCAGGGAGAACATTATTTGAGACTTTGAGTAAAAATGCAAGTCACAAATGGAGCTCAAGTCTTTGTACCTTTCTGTACGTACACTCAAAATGGATAATGTAGCTTTGGGGCTAGGGTCCCCTAAACAGTCTGATACTCTAAGTCCACCCCCCCCCCTGCTGACACCAGACAGCTGAGGCAGTAACTGAGGTTGGCACTCACCCCACAACCCCAATGTCCACATGCCAGGAACTTTAAAGCTTTTGAGAAGGCTCTCCCTTTTACAGATCAAAAGGTCATTTGAGAGGTAAATTTTAAGTGGAGAAAATGTTTTCACCTCCAATATCTTCATCCAAAGGTCCTTTTAGGGACACCAACTTTCTTCAATGATCCTGGAAGAGACAAAATAGAATTAGGCTGTATTTGTGTCCTCCCATTATTAGGTCCTAGGTCTGCCACTTGCTTGCTGTCAGGCTCAGCCACCCATCATACCAAAGTTTTGCACCAGAAATCTGCTCTCTTGCTGCAATCTGACCTCTCCTTCAATTTCTCTATCAACCTACCAACCTACACACACAGACACACACACACACATTTACCTAGGCTGTTTCCCCGATATGCAGAAGCCATTATCGTCTCTTGGGAATGGTACATCTAGGAGGCAAAGTACAAATGCATTGTTTTGAACTAGGGATGGGATAATTCTGTGAAGTATGGTTTCCCTCCGTTTCCTCATCTTAAGTTCAGTTCTCCACATTTTCACATATGTTTATCATTTTTAAAAAGTTCTCAAATGTTCTCATGACAACCAACATTTTAATGCAAATGTATCCTATTGTACAAAGTTTTGCCCATATTACTTGGCTGGAGAACTGCGTTGCAAAAATTGGAGTATGAATCACATTCTTCTCCAGCCTCCATCCAGATGAGCAAGAGGTATCATCAGAGTTCAAGGACAAATTATCTGAGCCAGGCAGAAAATTCTCAAGGAAGGTAATATAAAGCCCTGCACAGCTTAGGCCCAAACTGAAAGATCATATTCCCTCCTACACACTTGTATGAAGTTCTGAGCTCTTGGGGGGAGGCCCTTTTGGGGGAGGAAGCAGGAGAGGGCCTTCTTGGTGGCTACTCCCAGACTCCAGAACTCCCTGCGTGGAGAAGAAAGACTGGCTCCCTCCTGGTTGTCCTTCTGCCAGCAGGTGAAGACCTTCTTGTTCCAACAAGCTTTGGGGAACTGGCTGCTTTTAATGAAACAACTAGTGCCATGCTGTTTTTTCATGGTAATTATTTGTATATTTTAAACATATTTTATATGCATATATTATTCTAATTCTATCCGTGTTTAATTGTTTTTTAAATTATTATTATTATTGTGTTTTTAGCAATTCTTGTTTTTATCTGTAAGCCACGTTGAGTCCCATCAGGAAAAAAGGCAGGGTGTAAATAAATTCATAATGTTGATGATGTTGATGATGATGATGATGATACAAAGCAGGGCTTAGAGGGAAGACCTGGAGAGAGGAGGTATGACTGAGAAGCAATGACCTGGCGGTAGTCTTGAGGGCTCCATTCATTTTGCCTCTGAGCCTGAGGTTCCCCACCAGCCTTTAGAATCTTAAAAAAAAACACCAAAATAAACAAACAAATAAAAAGCACCTTTTGCAGACTTGGGGGTTCCTCCCAGTATGGCGATGTGTCTCTTTTGCTTATCAGTGGCCAGTTTTACATCCACTCCTGCCAGTCCTCAGCACTCAAATGCTCTCTTAGTTGGAGTGAAGATGATGAAGATGTAACTTGCCCTGCAATGCTTCCCAGCTCTCTCCAGCAAAAGCTTAAGTTCCCCTTTCTGTCAAATACACGGTGAGAAGCTATTGGGCTGGAAAGATGCCGTCAGTCAAAATGTTGCCTCAAAACAACATGCTCTGAGGTTTGCTTGCTCTGTGTAATTTCAAAATTATTCGCCGACAATGAGGATGCTACACAGTCCGTACAAAGTTTTAGGATAAAGGGAAAAAGTGACACACATCCTGAGATGCAAATGAAGACAAGCAAAGCCCCATGTATTCTGGATGAAGTCTCTCCAGCTGCCTGTGCTTGGCTGAGGATGCTGTCACTGTGAGTGATTATCCTACAGTGCCTCAGGAAAGGGCTTTTGTTTGTATTTCAGGTAGACAGCTTTACTGCATTATATATGATCCTGGTGATTGTTACCAATATCTGCTTCACCCTAAATACAGTGTGGATGTTCATTGCTTACACGACTGTCATCTCCACCATTCACACACCCACTCAAGGTGTCGCATATTGGTGCCAGCAGTTACAAATCAGTACAAATGAGTCCCTATGTTTAAGAGGTCAGAAATGGAGGGGGAGTGGATTCAGAGCAAACTTTCCTGCATATCTGTGAACAAATCGGAAGAGCCAGTATCTCACCAGCAGAACAGAAATCTTGTCCAGTGGGTCATGTCTATATCTTTGGTAAGACAGGGTTTGTTCTGACAGGCTTTCATCAGATTTATGACACAAACAAGTCATACACAAACAAATGTTATCTGCTCATTACGGAGTTTTCCACACATGGCACATTTCAAACTGGGAACATGTGCGAGAGCATTGGTTTTGGTTTTTTGATGAGTCTGTTTTCAAATGTCTTTTCGTGTTTAGGATGGGTTGGAAGATGAAAGAGAAATCATTGGATTTTACTGTCTGATCTCAAACTAAAGCAGCACAGCGGGTGGAATTTAGGGTCAGATGAGCAACTCTTTAAAATGACATGACATCATGAATGTTCTATATTTATGCTCCTCTCTGTAATGCTGCTATCAAATCCACTCAATCTGAAGGTCAAAATACAGTAGTAGTAGTCACTGACTGAGCAGTAGGTTCAGCTTGGCACCTGAAAATCAAAATGGACTTTTGTTTAAAAAAAATATATCAATCCTTGTCACCTTCCATCATTTTGACAGAGGTTGAGGGAAGGAGATCCTAACTAACAAGCAAGCTGTTATCAAGATATGTGAACTAGGACAAAACACAATTGTGTTCTGCCCTTGCTTGCTTTCTGTCAATTCTTGCACTGGTGGTGGTGTGTGTGTGTGTGTGTGTGTGTGTGTGTGTGTGTGTATGCACAAATCTGCTAAGGAGAGTATGATTCAAAAATAACTTAGTAGCACAGTGCCAAGATGACAGAGCCATACTTTTCCTAGGATACATGATTTCAAAGACAAAAAATAAAACTGCAAGTACTTTCTGAGAACCAGTGTGATCCCAGTCAACTGAGGGAGGGTTCGAGCCAGAGTTGAGAAACATGACATGGGTTTTATAAATCAGTTTAACCAAGGACTGGGAGACCACTTAACACACAGTGATTGCCCTACAAAGAGAATGCTCTGGTGAAGAAAAATAGTGCGTCCACAGCCTGCATTCATTGAAGTGCAATGCATTTACTTCATAGTATTTACACACAGTGGAAAAGATAGGCATGTGTTTATCACATGTTATGGTGGTGTACATGCAATTTTCCTACAGTAAAGTGATATCTTTGAAGCAAAATTGCCATATCTCTCTCAGTGTATAGCCTTAGGAAAGTCAATCTCAGGTTTTTTTTTCTTACCACCCCCAAAATAGGAATATGTATAGTGACATTTCTGAAAGAGATTGTTGTGAGGATAATGGAGGCAAAGTGCTGCAAAGCATTGTCTTTCCTTACCTTACATTCCCCATAGTGCATGTATAGCATAAATGTGCAGATTTACATTGAATGGAATGAAAGTTTTTCTCATCTATAATCATTTGTTCCAAGGGAAAAATTTGTTTGAAGGGGAGGGGAAGGAGAAATTTGTACTTTTAATGTTGAGAAAACAGATGGAAACTGTTGACAGCTTTCCAACTGGAGCTAATAGGAATGAGTCCTGGAGAGGTGAAGGCAAATGTCAACACGGTGAGTCATTGGAGAGCAAAGAGGAAAAGCAGAAGGCCATGAGATGCTCTCAGATGAAATCCACCTAAAGAAGGGAAGGCAAGTTCACCCCTTGAGCTGCAGCTCATTAGCTTCCAAACCCTTCCAAGCTTGTTTTCAAAAGTAGGTGAACTTTGTGTCAGCATCGCAGCTGTAATTGCAGCTTTCCCTAAACACTGTCTGCTAAAATTCATCAGCTGTTAGCTTAAAAAAAAATGTACACAATGAAGCAGACTCCTCTGCTATCAGCATGTGTCCTGGGTGGCATTCAGTCAAATGGAAGGACATTTACGGACAGCTTCAGATTGTTATGCTCTATCAGCAAAATGCTGCGGTGGTTTTTCATAGAATTATAGGAGGAGGAGGAGGAGGAGGAGGAGGAGGAGTTTGGATTTGATATCCTGCTTTATCACTACCCGAAGGAGTCTCAAAGCAGCTAACATTCTCCTTTCCCTTCCTCCCCAACAAACATTCTGTGGGGTGAGTGGGGCTGAGAGACTTCAGAGAAGTGTGACTGGCCCAAGGTCACCCAGCAGCTGCATGTGGAGGGGCGGAGACGTGAACCCAGTTCACCAGATTACGAGTCCACCACTCTTAACCACTGCACCACCCTGGCTCTCCAGGGAAAAGACCCTAGTAGATAGAGTAGAAAGGACCCCAAGACTCATCCTGCCCAACCCCGTGCAATCTCTAACAGATGGCCATCCAACCTCTGCTTAAAAACCTCAATTTAAAGGGAGTCCACCATCTTCTAAGACAGTCCATTCTACTGTTGAACAGTTTTTACAATCAGCATGTTCTTCCTAATGTTCAATTTCCATTCCTGCAATTTGAATTCAATGTTTTGGGTCCTAATCTCTGGAGAAGCAGAAAACATATTCACATGGAAGCTCCATCTTCCATATGACAACCCTTCAGATGTTCGAAGATAGTTCTAATGGACTTGGATAGGACCCTGGCATGGGGTCAAAATGCACAGTTAGTCACTTGGGGTATGTTCCCTATACTAGATACAAACTGCCTTTACTATAATGCTCGTACTGGTGGGACACATGACCACCACCAATTGAAAAATGATGACTTCGCTAAAGCACTGACTCAGCACTGCAGTGATGTGACTAAAGGTGACATCACAATAAAGCTAAAGGCTTCTCTCCATGAAATAATGCTTCTCTAGGGAATAGTTTCCGTAATTTCATTATGTGTATGTATGTGTGTCCTTTAACCAGCAGACGTTCTTCAATCTAAACTACATTAACTATGACAATAGTATGCAAACTAGTTTGCCAGATTAATTGACACACAGCTGCCACTGCCAGAGTTTGTTGCTCGTTGCTCATTTTTTATTTCTATGGAAAATGGGAAATCCAGAAAGAAAGAAATTTCTCCTTTCAGACTCCATTAATTATTTTGGAAGTTCTGGTTTGCTAGAAAACTGTGACAGTATTGTTACAGGTGCAGCACAGAACCCCCACATGTTGTAGAGACAAGCTGTGCAAAATGATTCCCTCCCATGGAATGACATGACTACTGATGTTGTCATTAAAAAAATGTTGGGCAGAGCATGGGGACACAGAGTGCTACTGCCCTAGTATAAAATTTCCAAAGCTGATGTCCTTCACATGTTTTGGGCCACAACTCCCAACATTCCTGGCCACTGCCTTTGCTTGCTGAGGCTGGTGGGAGTTCTAGTCCAAAACATCTGGAGGGCACCAGGTTGGGGAAGACTGCCCAACCATTTGGAAATCGAACCAATGCTACTGAATGAAAACAGCAAAACCAGGTAGGCATAATAATTGCATCCACTTCTTCAAGGACTCAGACTTCAATAAATAACCCTATGAAATATTGTGCTGGGAACTTTAACCTCTAACCTTTCCCATTTCCTTTTGTTGCTAAAGAGAATGATATGCATATTCTAGCTTTAAGATTAACTAGGTAGCAATGACTGAAAAGATTCCACTGATTAAAAATAGAATAAAAACTGCACAAATCACAAGAACGTTTCATTTTATTGTGCCCTGTTGTTTTTTTAAAGATTGACTGGAAAGCTACAATTTGAAACCAGCTCAGAATGTGCACATAGAACTCACAAAACAAACTGGTTCCTGTCGAATTCCCATACCACTCACTGCTCCTGACACTTTCCACTCCTGAGTATGCCCAGCATATCCCACTTTTCTAAAAACTGAGATGACCAATTCAAAATGACACTGAGCCTCTCTTGCCTTCCACACATGCTAATGGAACATGGATAAATAATAGCACAACTATTGCTAGAGCTGATCTCTATTGGCAGAAGTAGTCTGACTGAAGCATCAGCTTGTAAAAAAAGCTAACATGTCACTAAAATCTGTGTTTTAATTTTGGTGTAGATAGGTAGCCGTGTTGGTCTGCCATAGTCAAAACAAAAAAATTTCCTTCCAGTAGCACCTTAAAGACCAACTAAGTTAGTTCTTGGTATGAGCTTTCGTGTGCATGCACACTTCTTCAGATACAAAATCTTCTAGATTTTGGTGTGTTTGTGTGTGCACCCAGCTGTGTTTCAGTTGCATTTATGTGGCTCTGGATTTTACGTTTTTGTGTCTTTATTATTTCAAATTGTTTTCTTAGTTTTTTTTAATTGTAAGCCACCCAAATAACTTTATATCATGGGCTGCATGATAATTTAATAAACAAAATAAAAGAATTACTTTATTTACTCTTTCAAGTGTCCATTCAGCATTCCTGATGTTTTATCAAATGCATGCAAATGGAATTGGTTAAAAATAAGGCCAGATCATTTCACAAAATCGCAGCACAAGGGAAGGGCCAGGTTCCATCCCCTTGCACACAGAAGGACCCTAGTGTAGCTGCTGATCTGTGACTTAGACCCTGGGAAGCCATCGCCAGTCAGAGTAGATCCCCTTGGTACAAACAGTCTAGCCTGGTATAAGGCAGCTTCTTGTGTTCATCTGGCTTCAAGAGTTAAACTACAAAATAGAAACTGAAATGGGGATACAGTGGTACCTTGGGTTACATACGCTTCAGGTTACATACGCTTCTAACCCAGAAATATTACCTCAGGTTAAGAACTTCACTTCAGGATGAGAACAGAAGTCATGTGGCAGTGGCACGGCGGCAGTGGGAGGCCCCATTAGCTAAAGTGGTGCTTCAGGTTAAGAACAGATTCAGGTTCAGAATGAACCTCCAGAACGAACTAAGTACTTAACCTGAGGTACCACCGTATTTGTTTGGCAATTAGAACACTTACGACACAGGCTACATATACACCTTACATTTTTAAAGTGCATTTAAAACACACACACACACACCAAAGAAACTTGGAAACTGTAGTTTGTTAAGGGTGCTGGAGATTGTAGCTTTGTGACAGATAAACTGCTGTTCCTGGATTGTATGTCCTTTGAATGCATGGTGCAGACACAGCCACAGTCTAATAAATAAATTACCATATTTTTCGCACCATAAGACACACCTAGTTTTTAGAGGAGGAAAACAAGAAAAAAAATATTCTGAATGAAACAGTGGATATATGATTTTTGTGGTTCATGCTGTGGCCACAGACATGATATGTGATTTGATGGTGAGTTTGGGGTACCCCAATGCAAAAATCCTCAGAATCCATGTGGGTCCTGAGAATCCATGTGGGTCCGTGCTTTGTAACCATATTTTTGCGCCATTGCGGCCCCAAGAAACAGTGGATGCGTGATTTTTTGGGTGCAGGCTGTAGCCACGGGCATGCTATGTGATCTGATGGTGAATTTGGGGTAACCCAATGCAAAAATCCTGAGGATCCATGTGCTTTTACCTCCCCCTTCCCAGGCAGCCTCCTTTAGCTCTGGAGTCCCTTATTTCCCTCCTGATCCCTGGCCGAACAGCTGTTCAGCTGCTTTGTTTCAACACCCCCTTCCCTCTTGTTTGCCTTAGTGTCTTTTCCTTAGCTGGAGCAGTTTTTTGCTCCTCCTTTTCTTCTAATTTCTCTCCTCCTTGCTTTAATCTTCCTGTCTCCTCTCCTTGCAAGTTCACTGTCTTTACCTCCCCCCTCCCAGGCAGCCTCCTTTATCACTAGAGTCCCTTATCTCCCTTCCCGATCACTTGCTGATCAGCTGAGCAGTGGCTTTGTTTCAACACCCCCTTCCCTCTTTCTAAAAAAAGAGAGCACGATCTGCTTTTTGCCCCTGGGCAATTTGGCTCCAGGGACGACACATTCACTCCATAAGATGCACAGACATTTCCCCTTACTTTTTAGGAGGGAAAAAGTGTGTCTTATGGAGCGAAAAATACGGTACATAATTTCCCAGAATGCTTTTAGAACCTTACAGGTCCACCCCATATGATAGAAGGTGCCTTCCTTTTGCTTACATTTCCAGCAGATATTTGTTCTTGTCTTGTACGTTTTTGCAGTCAGTTTTGTCATTTCAGCATAGTCCAACAGCTTGGCTTGCCATTCCTCTCTGGTAGGGACTTTGTAGCATCCACATTGCTGTTGTCACATACATGAAAAGTCTTTTCTGGAATGTCGGTACCTATAATTCCTAATAAAAGGCTTCTGGGTTTGTTTTTACAAAAGTTACTTTAAACATTTTTTTCAATTCATTATACCAGTAATCATTGATTTCAATGATTTGTGCCAGCCTATGGCTATAGTGTACATGTGGACAATTTTCTGCACAACTTGTTACCATGACACATATCCCATGATCTCTTTACTGCACATCTCTTTTTGTCACACAAGGTTTTCGATAATTACAGATCAACAAAATCATGGTTGAAGAACCAACAGTGGGTGAACATCCTTTTCCTATACCCTATCATGCTCATAAGGGACGCAGGTGGCGCTGTGGGTTAAAGCCTCAGCACCTAGGACTTGCCGATCGAAAGGTCGGCGGTTCGAATCCCTGCGGCGGGGTGCGCTCCCGCTGCTCGGTCCCAGCGCCTGCCAACCTAGCAGTTCGAAAGCACCTCCGGGTGCAAGTAGATAAATAGGGACCGCTTACCAGCGGGAAGGTAAACGGCGTTTCCGTGTGCGGCTCTGGCTCGCCAGAGCAGCGATGTCACGCTGGCCACGTGACCCAGAAGTGTTTCCGGACAGCGCTGGCCCCTGGCCTCTTGAGTGAGATGGGCGCACAACCCCAGAGTCTGTCAAGACTGGCCCGTACGGGCAGGGGTACCTTTACCTTTACCTTTATCATGCTCATGCTGGCAGGGTGGAAGGTGGAACTCGTGGTTTTTCCCATTTTTCTCCTATTTTATGGGGCCCTCTTTATTATTATTTAAAAGAATAGCTTCCTGCTCATTTATTCCAATGGGAGAATAATAAGCTAAAACAGCTCCAGAGCTGATGTGGTTTGTTCTCTATTCTGGAGGTATGTCAAGGGAATGTGAGAACCACCCTGGAATTATGGCTGGAGGCTGGCATGCAAACTTTTTTTTTAAAAAAAAATAGTTCTGTTTACTTAAATGCAACACATGAATGTTGCTCTGGCTGCCCCCTTATTCTCAGGTAATCCAGTGAATTAATCACGAGTAAATGCTTTCAATATTGCAGCCTGTACAAATCCCCCCCAACAAAATGCCACGATCACTCACACCTGATGGGTATTCCCCAATGACAAGATGAAATGGTGCTAAACTCATGCTGTGATGGAGACAAAAAAAGAAAGAAAAGAATATATTAATTTTAAAGGGAGTCAAGGAAAATATGTTGCTGTTAACATCACCAGCCAGCCTCCTTTATGTCGAGAAGCAGTGCAGCTCAGCTTCTCTCTTGCTGATCGCAAACTACATCAGCCCAGGACACAGGGAGAGCAGGGGAGCAAAAGGTGAGTCCTAGAACTGCCTCTGAGATGATTTAGAGATTGACTCTTAAAGAGCGATTCATTATGAGCTGCTGCAGGCTTCCCAAATGTGGAAAATTCCAAAGATCGGTGGGCTATGCTCAGAAAATATCCAATAGACAAAAATGAAATCTAGACAGGCTTTTCTCAGGCAGGCCCTTGATTAGGGTGGGAGAAGAGCAGCTGGGAAAGTAAATCTGTTCTCAGCTCTTTTGCATAATTTCTTTTCTTTTCTTCTTTACTGCTTCCCTTGGCACCACGAGATTGGCTTTTGGAGCCTGGGAAGGAATATGAACAGCAGATGCTGCGCGTGTCTCTCTGTCACAGGGTAGAGCAAAGTAGAAATCGTGGGGCAGAATTCATCTGTGAAATATACACAACAGGTTAACCAGTTCTGGAGAGCCAAGGTCACAGATCTTCCTGTGAAAGGTTCTCTCTCTCTTTTACTATTATTGAGTGGAAATGATTCTGTAAAGCCACACCAGCAGTCCTGAATTTCCTTTCAGATGCACGTGCCCTATTCATGGAGTAGCTCCTTTGTTTTTCTTTGCCAGTATTTTCTTGCTTTGATACAGAATGACAGAAAAACAATACTTTTTTGAAAAAAAGAAAAGAGAGGGAGAGAAGTAAACTTTGGGTGGAAACTAGCACCTCATCAGGCAATTGGCTGACATTAGCCCTCCTGAAATCAATGAATACTGTTGTTGTTGTTGTTGTTGTAGTAGTAGTAGTACTTAAAGGACCATTTGCTAGGAAATAAAGGATCATTCTGAAGTACTGCAAAGTTGCTTCCTAAAGTGCACCCAGCACTTTAGAAGCTGAGCTTCAGGAGTGGTTTTCAGAGCCAGGACTTATGCCTGGAATGCATTAGTGACTACAACTGATGAGCAATTGCAACTAATCTATGTCCCTCTAGCATGGTGCTGGACTACAACTCCCAGATCATCCCTGATCATTGTCCATGCTGGCTGGGGCTGATGGGAGTTGGAGTCCAGCAGCAGCAGGGGGCATGGGGTGGGAGACACAGGTTCCCAACCCTGCGTTTAAAGAGACCAAAGGCATCCAGGACAAAAAGTGAGAGTTCCCAATTTTTTGAAATCCCATGATATTTCATATTGAAAAGAAGTGTAAGATTGTAAATAAATTAATCAATGGTCCATCTATTTGGTAGGCAGCTGCATACACATTCCCAGCCTGAAAAGCTCAGGGCAGTGAACTTGCTGGTGAAAGCAAAGGTATGGCAAAGATTTGACACCCAGGGAAGACACAAGATTTACCCACCTGGGAAGAATGGCAAATGAAGTTGATGGACTATATGGAACTGGCGGAAATGACTGGCAGAATCCGAGACCAGGGAGAAGAGTTGTGGAAGAAGACTGGAAAAAATTTAAAGATTATTTACAGAAATGCTGTAAAATTAATGAATGTTAGAAAAATGTTGGAATGAAGTTATATGGCTTTAGCAGAAATGTTATAAGGAATTAAGTACAAATAGATTTTTAATGTATTAAAGGGAAAAAATTAGGTTAGAATAAGTTAAGATAAATTACAGGACAGAAAACAGAGGAAGATGGAAAGGAATTGCTGAAACAGTTAATTGAAGTGGAATACAAAAAGGGAGGTGTGAGGAGGTCATGGAAACAAGTGAATGAAAGATAAGATACTGAAATTATTGGATGTGTTTTAAATTGTGTTTGTTTTGTTTTGTTAATTCAATGTTTTAGTGTTAGTGTTACGTAGTGTTTTTGTTTTTGTATTGTATTGTATTGTTTTGTTGAATTCCTTTTCTTTCTTTTATAGTCTTTAAACTGTTAATAAATATTATTATTTTTTTTAAAAAAAAGATTTGACACCCAGTTCTAGGCAGATCTGGCGAGGGTGCGGACAGAGGCGGAGCAAGGTGGGTGCGGTGGGTGCGGTCCACCCCAGGTGTCACCTCTGAGGGGGAGGTGACAAAATGTTGTGTGGCACTGTGAGAGACGTCTGTGAGAGACCCTGTGGCTTTGGCGTGCACAGCCTTCTCTGGCTGCACAATTTTTTTTGAAATAAAGTCAAACCAAATTTCAATGGAGGGGGTGGCAAGAAATTTTCCACCTGACCTTGCTACGCCACTGGGTGCAGAGTGTGCATGAGGGGAGAAGTGGGGCGGAGACCTGTTGCACAAGAAGGAATCCTTGCACTGATAGGATGCTTACTTAGTGTTGCATTGGCTATAAGCCGGAAGTTCTATTCACGTGATGTAACTGGGAATCAATGTGGGGATAGAGAAGGGTGAGATCGCACACTGGCCTTTCTCTCCGTGTGTTCAATGGAAGCTCTCAACAGCTGCTTTTGCAGCACCTGCTCGTGCATGCATTTCCACATGCAGCTAAGCCTAGATAGGCTGAACGTTGTGTAGGGTCACAACGAGGTTATGAAAGTACTGCATTTTCAGAAGGCAAAAGTGCAGCCTCATCTATCCTCTGTCAAGAAGCCTGACATTGAGGGCATTAAGTTTCCAGGATGGAGATGAGACCTACAATTAATGGCAGTTTCCCCGAATTGGAGTGCTTCTTGATACTTTCCCTTCCCTCTACATGCGCCACGTTTTGAAGAGGATAATAGTGGTCCTCTGAATCTATAAAGCCACTCTTGTAATGGAGTACTCGGCAGTGCTTGAGAGAAGGATACATATGTGTCAAAGCAGGGCAGGAGAGAAGGGAACTGTTGCAAGCACATAATAGTGCTTTCTGAACTTAGGCCTGGTCAGCTGAAAATAGCCTTCAAATTCTAAACTTCTCTCAGTAGCTAACTAGCTAGCTTGCTAGATATGGATATGTTGATTTTACATTTGACACACACAAACACATTGTCCCCGAATTCCCCCCCCCAATAAAATTCAATTTTTCTAGTCTTTTCTTAAGCACAAGGGTTAGCCAAACTGCAGGAGACTAATAATACTGATTTCCTTTAAGCAACCACAAAACTCAGGCACAATAAAGGAAACTACATATATTCACTGCCCCGAGGCCTCATTTCTGACCTCAGAGGGCCACTGCTTATGTGAAAGATAATTAATCATCCATGCTGGCTCAGGCCTAGTCTTTTCCCCTGAGTAGCCGCCACCACTGGTGCCAAATTGGGCCTAGCAGTGTAGATGATAAACAGGGTCTGACATTCAGTCCCATGGACCAGCTGCCTGCAGTGGATCACTAGCTGCACTCTGCAAGCTAATTACCTCAAGCTCACCGCTTCTAAGCAGGCAGCCACTCCGCCAGTGACAATTTTTCATGCGCAAGCAGAAGAAACCGACAGTTTCACTTTAAAACAAACGTTTCTAGATTGGAATATTGATTGCAAGCACAGGAAAATGCAGGCCCTTGACATGAAATTATCACATGCCTTTTATTCAAATTAAAATAAAACTTCCAGATCATGAGGGGGAAAATGGCCACAACAAAAGAAATAAACCCAAAAGAAATAAATTCTTTATTATTATTAAAGAGTTAAAAAAATTACCCCAACAATGTGTGTGTTTGTCTGTGAGAGAGAGGGGGGGGGGCAGTGAAGTGCCACTCACAAGGCAGGCAGCACTCAGACTAACTCTCTTACACATTAAAATATTGCGAATTGCTCTGTTTTTTAAAAAATCTACTGGTGGTTTTTATTAAATGGTGCTATTGGTGCTGATGTTTTAATTTTACAAAATTGCACTGCAACTGATTACCATACTTTTCCAGGTATAAAACGAGGTTTTTTTATTTAAAAATTATGTTAAAAATTGGCAGGTAAGTGATTTGTGGCAATCCCCCCCCCCCATAAAGGTCCCACTGGATCCTATCCCGACCCATTTTCAGCTGAAAGTACATTTTCAGCTGTGGTCAGTTTTATTTGGTTTTCTTGTAGTGTTTTGCAGAGAGCAGAGATGGCCTTGCCCTCCCATTCACCCTGTTTCTGTACAGCACTTTTTCGATGCAGCCTTCCAAACTCATCTATGGACAGATGGAGCTAACATCATGGTGCTTTCCACATATACATGAAGAGAAGAAAATGGGGGGGGGGTCACCCAATTCAGAGATATGGTATGAATTTCATTGTGGCCTATTTGCAGTAAAACCCTGCTGGATTCTACAGAAAAATTTAAGTGAATTACTATAGATCCCCATTTAATTTCTTCCCTTTATCCCTATCCCACAAAATACTTTTATTGATTTAAGAGTTTTTGTTTTTTAAAAAAGTCAAACTAAAACTTGAAGATCACGCTTGATTGCATGGGACAAACCATTTTAAGTGGTGAGAGTGAGGGATGGAAAAAATGAAAATGGTGTAATTTAATCACATCCCACAACAATGGGGCAAGAAATCTTCCAGGAGCATTGCTGACAGTGATCATCTTGGCATGCCAACCCCCTTGGCTGAGAGGATCCAAGATTTTCCCACTCCCACCCTTTCTCAAACATAGGCCTTGCTTATTCCATATTTCCAAGTACAAAACAGAATGTTGGCTGGTTTGCATTATGCTGCTACATACCAATTAGTTTTTGAGAAACTGGCAGATTAAATATTGGATACATATGAATTTCATATAGTTCTAGAATAATAACTCAGAGATGTTGGGTTTTTTTTTGAAGGAAGCAGGCATCGCTATTCATTTTCCATAGATCACTTAGGAGTAGACTAACCTGACCAAAGCATGATGACCAGAAGGGTCTTTAAAATATATGACCAAGTAATGATTATTGTCCTTCCCCATTTGTCTGCAAATAAAATGAAACCTATCAAATAATACAGTATTCTAAAGAAATTACAGATGCTTAGATTTAAGTGAAGAATTAATACCCTTGGATTCCCAAGGTTTAATGGAAAAATATTAACCTCCTTGTGATCTATAACCTCATGTGATGTTATTTATTTTGTTTCCTGTGAAAGCAGAGTTTAACAGATTATTAACAATGCAGCCACTGTGATGAAATACGGAGTACATATTGGATTAGGATCTGGACTGATAACCAAGCTCAGTCAGGGGCTTGGGCAAATGAGTATGGGTCAGATTACACACCTGCTACCTAGAAAGACTGGTCATGTGATGGAACAGCAAAAAACATATATGCCTCCAAAAGCATGAGCTTTTATATTGCATATGTGCAATGTCCCAGACTTCAATAATCTTTTTTCTGCTTGATAGAAAAGTATGATTCCTTTTGAAAGAAAGCACATAATATACCGTAAATTTAACAAACTGCAATGCAAAAGGCAGAAAAGGGGCAACACAGAAATCTACTGTTCTGTTTCATGTATAGGGTTTCTAAATGATACATGTTTCAATTGACCCCATCTTGGTGCCCCACTTCTGCATTTGGGAGAAGTTTCTTTCATACACCCCAGTTGCATACATAAATGAAATAGCTGCTGAGAAACATGTTTGTATATGTTAAGATTCTAATAATTAATAGCGAAAGCCCTGTCCATTGTAATGTTGGTTGTTGGTTTTTATTTTTAACAGAAGGTAATTTGACTGGAACATAACATAGCAGCCTGGCTCTCTGTATGTTTACTGGCAATCAAGTCTCTCTGCTTTCAGTGGGACTTTCTTACTATGTATGCATAAGACTGGAACCCTAAGACAATGGACTTCCACCAAGCCTATTCTTCTAAGTCTCAAGCCCTAGTCTTTAGTTCCCAAACTCTTATTTCAGCCAGCAAACACATCACAAATTGACCAGGTAATGTCTTCCCCATGCTAAGGAAAAGTCTGTAAGTTCTGCCTGTTAAACGCTTATTGAAGGCACACACACCATACAGGGGACAGGCGGGAGATGGATTTCCAGAACACAAGTTTCATTCATTATATCAGTTTCATTCAGCTTCTGAAGAAGTGACTTCCAGTATGTAAATGGTTAATTCAGCCTCCAGTGTAGCTTAGCAGGGAGCCATCCTCAGCAGGGATGGATGCAGGGACTCCTGAAATGACAAAGGCCACTGCTCAACATTTCTAACTTTAAAGCTTGAGTCCTTCTTAGATTGACAGCCCTGACAAAGTCCTTTATGCTACAAGCCTGACATGAACTACCAGCTACCCAAGAGTTCCAAACCAAACTCTTGCTGACACAATGCTCCAAGAGCAATATATGAAGGAAGACCTGGGATTTCTTTTATACTCATTAATGCATTTCAGCATTAACCATTTTATGTGGAAGGCAATAGCCTATTAGGTTTATGAGAGTCAGTATTAAATAGGTAACCCAGGAGCTACTAAAAATTTAACAGGATAAAATTAACAGCACATGAAACAAGAAATCCACATCACACTTATGTATGTTGCCCTTTCTTGCATGCAGTTTTGTTAATTGTCCATCAGTGGTATGAAACTAAGAAGCCAGGCTTTGCTAAAGTTACAAAAGCCTTACTTGGATAAGGCAATCTGAGACCCATCTCAGTGGCAGAACATGGTGGAGAAAGACTCAGGTGTCATCAATTCTCTGAAGTATCTTCAGTTTATAAGCAGTTGAAGGCAAGAGGAAACATCCAGAGGCATTTTCCCATACCAAGAGAGCTGTCTCCACTTTCAACCTACTTTTGCCCCTGCTGAATTGTTTCAGTTTTCTTGCTCTTGGAGAATGGAGATGGGTAGCAAGCAGTGGGAGAATGAAACCCTTTGAACACTGTTTTAAATGGTCAAACCCACCATCCCATGCATTGAATGAAAATACCACACGCCATACATCACAAGGCTATTTCTCTACCTAACCAGCAACTACCAAAGTCTTTATCTTTGTTTTCTCTCTCACACAGGATGACTTTCATAGGGCTATTTCATTTGGGGGGTGGAGATTCTTAAATTAGCTAGTAAGAGCTTCAACATTTTGCTATAAATAAGTAATAAAACTAAACAAGAATCGATTGCTCCTCCGGATGTTCTGAGAACAAATAAGACATATAGGGAGGCCGACTCTGTCCAAAAAGATAGATTAGGATTCAAAATTTCATTTTCTTTTTCTTTTCTTTTTTAACTAGAAACACTTTTCAAGAAGATATTTTTATTGTGCCTTGGGGGAAGGGAGAGTGGGGAAACAAGCCTCAATAGGAAGAATTAAAATGAGTTGGGTATTAATAAATGCCAACCCCAAAGTGGTATAGCTGTCAAAAACCCAGAATGTCCTAGGCTGGAAGGCTGGTCTATTTCTGTATCCTGGGAGAGCCCCCTGATCTCTCTTTCTCTCTGCAGCTTTGACACAACCCTGACTTATGGAAGGGATTATCCCTTCCTATCAAAAAAGGAAAGCTGCAGAGCAGACACCCGTCTATTCTTCCAAAGCAATGAGCCTGAAAGGCTTCTTTTCAGCCAAGCTCACATTACCAGCTGCCCTACAGTGAGAAAGCTAAACTCTACATAAGGCTTGTGTCAGGCCACTGAAGGAGCTGGGGCTTGAGGATGGGAGACAGGTGAAGTGTGTGCTGGCGGGTGTGAGGGGGGCGGGGAGAGAAGAAGCCTGCACAGACTATGGAAGTGCTAATCCTATTTAGCACATACAGTATATATTACCAAGGAACGTGTGTGTGTGTGTGTGTGTGTGTGTGTGTGTGTGGTGACTGGGGTGCGGGGAGAAACAGGGAAGCTGAGAAACAGCAACAATGAGACAAAGCCATTCACAAGTGGCTTGCGGTGTCAAAAAGGTGACACAGTCTGCTACTGGCTTGACTCCAGATGCTTAATTCATATTAAAATAAAAGCCTCCTGTGCAAGTAGCCAACCATCCCTCTGACAGCTTGTTTCTATTCAGTACCTTCCACTAGGACCCACCACAGCCTGTTTTCTGTCACTACAGTGACAATTTGAAGTAAGTTGGCCAAATCCGCCAATGCAACGCTTCCGTGTAACATCAGGCCATTTAAATAATGCTTCAGTGGCAGCACTTGGTGGATTGTGCCCAGTTTCTGAAATTCTGACCTGAATTTTGAAGTCTTGAATTCTGTGGGGTTGCTCCTGAAGTACTATGCCCAATAGACAAAATAAAAATTGACAAATCTCCAGGTCAAAGAACTCAGATGTGAAATTGCTGTTCTTCTAAGAAAGCATGGCACTTCCCTCCCCACCCCCAGGATCTGGGAGTGGAAGTGGGATCCTGGAATTACGGACTGGTTAGTTCAATGCCTGCCCCTAGAAAACTGGTGGGAAGTATTGTTAAAGATAAAATAGCCAACCATAAAGAAAAAGCATTGCTGAAGCAAAACCAACATGGCTTCTGCAAGGGCACATCCTTTCCCATAAAACTATTAGAGCTATTTGAGAGTGTTAGAAAGCATATAGATAGAGGTGATCTGGGTGACATTCGGCACTTGAATTTTGAAAAAGTTTCAACAAAGTATCTCACCAAAGAGGTAAGTTTAGAGGTCCTCTTGTGGATCAGAAACTGGTTAAGTAACAGGAAGCAAAGAGTAGGGATAAATGGACAGTCCCTTGAATGGAGAGAAGCAGAAAGTCGAGTTTGCCAAGGATTGGTCTTGGGACCTGTGCTTTTTAACTTATTGATAAATTATCTAGAGTTAGTTAGTAGTTAGGTAGCTGATGATAGTAAATTCTTTAGGGTCATTAAAATAAAAAGAGATCCTAAAGAACCTTTCCAAATTGAGTGAATGGGTAGTAAAATGGCCAATGTAGTGATGTATGTTGTGGCAAAAAAAGAATAATAGTTTCACATATATGCCCATGGGGAATGAACTGGCAATGACTGACCAGGAGTGGCATCCTGGGTTCGTAGTGAACAGCTTAATGAAGATGTCAAACTAGTGTGCAACAGCAGTGGAAAGAGCAAATTCCATGCCAGGAATCGTTAGGAAAGGAATTGGAAACAAAACTCCTGATATCATAATGCCATTATACAAGACTATGATGTGGCCATATTTGGAACACTGTGGACAGTTCTGGTTGCCTTATCTAAAAAAGGAAATTATAGAGTTGCACCACAGTCTGACTGGGGCTGATGGGAGTTGCTCTGCTATCCAAAAGATCCTGATTAACTCATTAATCAGTCCCTTGTCTATCCTGAGCAAACTTTGCCCTAGATTTCTATGAACTTAAAAGGTCATATGAAACCCCGTTAAATTTCTTCTGGACCTTTAAGGAGGGGGGCTAAACCTTAAAGTCTTATTGGTGAACAGTTTGCAGCTATAAAGATAAATAATGATAGGTCACGTTTATTGTTGAATATATATATATATTTATATTACAGTATATTTATTATATTATATTATATTATATTATATTATATTATATTATATTATATTATATTATATTATATTATATTATATTATATTTATTTTATTATATTATATATTGTATTGTATTGTATTGTATTGTATTGTATTGTATTGTATTGTATTATTTTATATTATATTAATGTGTTAATTTTTGCAAGTTAGATGACTCACACATTTGTTTCATTTCTAGCTTTTGGGCAATTTAAATTAAAACAAACACAAATACAAACATTTTGGCTTGTCACAAATCCTTCACACAGAAAAAGATTGACAACTTTAAAGGGACTTGAAGCCCACATTTATTTTAAATTACAGGGAGATCAAAGGCTAGCTGGGGCAAGTGATTTGAAATGCATAAGGAATCTTAGGCCGTGGATCTTCTCTTCCCCACACCCCTAAAACTACCAGATGTATTTTGGACAAACCACTTGACTGCTAATGAACCACAAACATGGCTCCTTAATTTGCATTCAGTACCAGAAGAGACCAGCTTCTAATGAGCACTGCTGGTCACCCTTCCACAGCTGCTGAAAGGCGCTTGCTTATTCCTCCAGGGAAGCCGCGACTGGGTAAATCCTCAGGCTTTGGATGGCAAATCACATTGTGCTGCATACCTCTGGCTCCCGTTTCCATCAGCGATGCTCTTGCATTCTGCCTGCCATCTCCATAGGAATCAAAAGGGCAGCAGGGGTCCTCAGATCCCCATACTGTACACACAGAGAGATTTTAATCCAATTATGCAGCTTCTGCTCAGCAAGAGATGCTCCCTCCTTCTCCCCCCCCCCCACTTTCTCCATTTGCTTTCAATAAAGAAGCTTAATATGTTTGGGAACTTTCCAGAGCTACAGACTCAGCCCTTGACCAAGAGAAAGCAGCAAATCGTGGTATGTGTTTTAAGTGATGGGGTGGAAATAGCATTGTGATTTCAGAAAATAAAAATAAAATAAATAAAACCTTATTAAGCAAGCAGTATTTCAAAAGAGGCCTCAATTATTCATATAGCTAAAGACTCTACATAGTCTGTCTCTTTAAAAAACAACAAAACACACACCTAGTAATGGACAGTGCAATCCTATATGTGTCTACTTAGAAATAAGTCCCACTGAGTGCAGTGGAACTTACTCCTAGATAAATGGGTGTAGGATTGCAGCCATAGGCACCAACAGAGCCCATGAAGCATTGATTTTGTTACTTAACAGAATTAGAAATGCCATCTTGCACCTGTTTTCTTAAGCTTGAACAGATAATGTATACTCATCATAAAAACCATTAAGGAAGCTCCCTTTTATTGCCAAGATCCTGTTATCTTTAAAGTGTTATATGTAACATGCACACATGCTGAAAAAAGCTACAGAATGTTAACTCTCTTCTAAGAAAGGGGCCAATTTACTGCACCTCAGTTGTGGGCAGTATAAAGCCCTTGGGCCACACACAGTGCTGCCCCATAGCGCATACAGCCTGTGGAATAAAAAAAAAGGTAAGGGATCATCAAGATAAATGGATCTTCTGCTTTCCATTGAGGACTAGTAGGTAAATGGTGGCTCCATCCCTCTTGAAAGGGGAAATTCCCCCCCCCCGAATATTTATTAAAGTTTTCAATAATAATACAATAAAAATCAAAACGAAAAAAAGAAAAAATAACAAAAATACAAAAATAAAAATAATTAAAAACACATAAAGTTTCCATTACTTATTTTTCATTAACTTACTTCCCAGACCTCCTCATACCTCCCTTTTTTGTATTCCAATTCAAATTATTAGTTCAGCAAATCCTTATTAATAAATTTAACCTATTTCTAAACCTTTTTTTTCTCCATAGTCTCTTAAAGCATTACAGCTGGAAACCACTTAATTTCTATCCAACATCATTCTAACATTCATTAATTTTGCAATATTTCTGTAGATAGTCTTTTAATTTCTTCCAATCTTCTTCCACCGACTCTTCTCCCTGGTCTCGGGTTCTGCCAGTCATTTCTGCCAGTCCCATATAGTCCATCACCTTCGTCTGCCATTCTTCCAGAGTGGGTAGATCCTGTGTCTTCCAGTACTTTGCAATAAGTATTCTTGCTGCTGTTGTAGCATACATAAAGAAAGTTCTATCCTTCTTTGACACCAATTGGCCGACCATGCCCAGGAGAAAGGGGAAATTTACCACATTTTACATGCAGTATTTTAGGCTATTCCACCTAACAGAATATCCAAAAAGAAGTCTTTAAAAAACCTCCAAAAGGGCTTTTGTGGATTGCATCCTCTGTAGGAATGAGGGAGAAATCTGATTCAGTCCACATTTAAAGATGAACCTACCTAGTTTGAGCCATTCTGAGAAATGGAGCACCTCCATACTTTGAAATTCACACTTCAAGGAATGTGAGTGCAGTTCTTCAGCCAAGTAATGTGTACAGAAATACATGTAACTGGGGGAAAGTGTGCATAAAAATCCAGGTGTTCGTGACACCTACGTAACAAAAAAATAAATTCTATTAGGAGAAATTGCTTTGCAAAATGTGCATCTTAGGGAAAACTGCATACCATCCTGTGTATATTAGTGCTAGATGTACTAAAATGCGGGTGTACTTTCACGAGGACTTTTCAAACTGATGTGGAAATGTGGAGAACAGAACTTTAGACTGAAAACATGAGAACATGATGTACGTAAATGGAAAATGATTTTCCCATCCCTAATCCTTAGTTGTAATGAAACTTGGCTCCTGGCTGTTTATTAAAGCAACTGTTGAAGGAGAAAAGGGTTTAACGTCCACCAGTGTTGCTCAGCATGTAGTAAGGGTTCCATTGGCAGACTAGGGAGAGAAGCCATTTTCATCAATTTCCCCTTCCTTTTGCACCTCTCTAAATTTGGACAATTCCCAAAAAGAGGATCCCCCAAAAGAGCAGATTTAGGGGCATGAGGGTGCTGAGGGAAGGGTAAATTGCCAAAACTTGCTTCCCTCCCCATTCTGCCAACAAAACCTTACCATCAGCTGAGTGATGCTGCTGGATACAACCCAATATATATTTCATACGTGTTAGTTTAACAATTTTGGAAATGAAACAGTTATTTTAAAATGCATTGCCCAAGTTTTACAGCTTACTTCATTTTAATTGCTCATTGTGCAGAGGGACAGGGCATTAGTTGTTTGGAGCAATTTTGCCATACAACTTCTCAAAGTACAGACAATTTTTGTACTGCCATTAGAGCAATAAATGCTTTCACTGCCTCCAACTCTGTAAATCCCTAAACATCACAAAAAGCTATGAGTTTCTCCTGCAAGAGATTAGAGATGGGACTTTTGTAGGTCACAACTGGGAACACTAAGAAGAGGTTTTCTACCATTTGCTTACTTTTTTCCTTTTCTCTTTTAATAGTTATTTTTGTGAAATGGATATCCTGAAAGAGGGGGAGAAAGACAGCAAGAAAGTAATCAGTTTTCACTATGAAGACCTGCTTCTCTTATTTCAGAAAGAGTTTTTGAGTTACTATCAATGAAAAAGGTGTGATATAACCAAATGAAGTAGTAGCAGCAGCAGCAGCAGCAGCAGCAGTAGTAGTAGTAGTAGTGATAGTAGTAGTAGTAAAGGTAAAGGGTAAAGGGACCCCTGACCATTAGGTCCAGTCGCGGACGACTCTGGGGTTGTGGCGCTCATCTCGCTTTATTGGCCAAGGGAGCCGGCGTACAGCTTCCGGGTCATGTGGCCAGCAGGACTAAGCCGCTTCTGGTGAACCAGAGCAGCGCACGGAAACACCGTTTACCTTCCCCCCGGAGCGGTACCTATTTATCTACTTGCACTTTGACGTGCTTTCAAACTGCTAGGTTGGCAGGAACAGGGACCGAACAACGGGAGCTCACCCCATCGTGGGGGCAGTAGTAGTAGTAATGATAATAATAATAATAATATGTCGGAGATGATTTCAAGGGATTAATTACGTTAAAAAAAAACTTATTCCTGCAACCAGAAGACAATAAAGATCATACAACTATTCATGGACATGTATCTTTAAATGTTTATCTGCATTTGTGGCATATAATATATAGGTTATATATTTACTCTAATGTAATGCACACCTTTTTTTTTTTACCAAATTACATCGTGAAAATTAGGGTGCGCATTAGATTTGATGGTGCATTAGATTTGAGTAAATACGGTATGTAGTGATTACACTGCATGTTATATACAGGGTGAGTCCTTTAAAAGAGGCCCAATGGAACATGCATACTCTGTATCTATGGGGCCTCTTTTAAAGGATTCACCGTGTGTGTGTGTGTGTGTGCGCGCGCAAAGAACAATTCTGAAGATATGGGTGTTGGCCCTCAGAATATTTTAAAAGAAATTAACCATTTTGCTGGGTTTCAGACAAATTATTTTTCTTTGGCATGTAAAATGGAAGCTTGCATCAAAGTTTAAAAGGCAAACAGCATGCTATCATAGACACCCATTGAGTTTTCCCCTTCTCACCATAATATATAGGTGGACTTCTTCCCATCTGAATTTCCCACAGCTTCCTTTTCTTAATTCATTGGTTAGTTCGTTGTGGGAAATGGGAGGAAGGAGCCACAAGACAAACTCCTTACTCTACAGTAGCATAGCCAGCAATCAGCTCAGATGGGCGGCAGATGGGGCTGGCGAGATGCTGCAAGCTTTCAGACTCCTTCCAATGGCTTATAAGGAGGAGTTGTGGAAGCCAGCGACAACCAAGCAAGCAACTACCCTGCATCTGGGTGGGTACAGCAACCAGTGGGGAGAGGTTATGTGGGCTATCTTCTCCCCCTGCCTCTGTGTTTTCTTACTTCTGTCTGGCAATAAAATGGCTGATCTGCCCAGTGACTGTCTCCATAAGAGTCAAAAGCTGCTGATTCCCACCTGCCGTGGAGCAGGGAAGGTTGGAATGATTGAAACTGTGGTGGTCATGCATAGTGGGAAGAGATGTAAATGAACTGAAGCTAAAAACTAAGTTCTCAGAGCTAGGCTAGAATTCAGAAAGGGTGGAGCCCAGGGCATACCAAACAACAAAACACAGGGGAAAACCTTTAATCTCTCAGTTTGATATGACATTGTTATGTCAAGTATTCTTTGCATTGCATTTTCCCTTTTCTCCTCCAACACGTAATTTATTTCAGCTACCCATGATGTGATATCGTATTGTGCTTCTTTGCACTTTTTTTCTTACTTGCCACAATAGTTTCCATGTCTGAAGACACAACATTGCTTCCCCACCCACCAGTGACAGCCTGTGTCACACAGAGAGTGGGTGGGGAAGAAACAACATTATGCCTTGGAAAAATAGAATTAAATGTTTCAAGGAGAAAGGGGAGATATCAAGGAGAACAGGGAGATGTCATACTCTAACCACCACCGCATATCTGTCATAACATGTAGTTAGGCCTTTACGATTAAGCTGGTGAGATGTAGAGATGTTAGAGTGTTGGACTTGGACCAAGGAGATCAGGGTGCTCCTACTCAGCCACAAAGCTCACTGTGGGCCAGTCACTGTCTCGCAACCTAACCTACCTCACAGGAGCGTTGTGAGGATGATTGGGCAACCATATTAGGGACATATGCAGGCCCTGAAACAAAACAAAACCATTTGTCTACTAGCTAGCACTGCCACCAGTGTCATGTCTGCCTGTCCTTTGAGTAGTCCACATAAGTATAGTACAATTGGGGCCTGCCAGAAACCAGCGATTTCAAATGTTTTCTGAATCGCTGTGGATGAACATTCCTTTCAAGAACCTCTGTGTGTATACCTGTTATTTTCCACGTCTTGTTTTGCTTTCCATGGAAACGGCTTTCCTCATTTTGGCAGGAAGAGGAAAGGAGGATGTTGCCCACAGGGTCTTACTGTTCAGTCCTGTTTCCCATTGGCGAGAAGATTGGTTAACACACTCCTTTAAAGCAGGTATCTCACTCTATGACACTATAATTAACCATTATTCCTAGTCACTCTGTGGGTGTTTTGATATCCTCTTCCTGTTGCCTTACAGAACTAGATTCAGAAAGTGGCAGAATTCTCTGAGGACAGAAACACATATGTTGCTATTAACTCCAGTCAAGTCTAATCTTTTGGAAAAGAAAATATCTGCCCTTTTGAACACTGTTCTCGGGTTTTGAATCAGACACCTTTCTCCCATACCACTGCTTCTTAAAGAGAAAGGCTCTTGTGGTGTTGTGTCAAAGCAAGAATGGTCATAATTTAAAATGACAGCTCTAAGGAGCCTCAGTATCCCTAATAGCATCATTAATTTCAAGGGGAAGCCTAAAGTGAGGTATTCTGTAACCTGATCTCTTCCAATAAATCTACCTTCAGAAATTCTCTTGAGCACCAAAGCTTCAGCTGCAAGAAAAGTGCATGGCCTCCCTTGCAAGTTTGGCATGGGGGGCTGAGGTGGGATGCCAATACCTGAGTGACAGCAGCAAGCACATATTAAAATAACAGCAATTTTAATGAGTAAGCTTGCATTTTTCATGTGGGCTTGTCTGCGCAATTTCATATCCCTGGTGAGCAATTTTCTGCCACTGGAGCTCTACTGCAGTTGCAAACCATTAATGGAATAATATTTTCATTGAGCCGTTCTATATGAATGGGGCATTTAAAAAATGTATCCATTAATGGTGGTAGATATCAGTTATATGCTACCATTAAGGGTCTTGGAAATATTATTGCAAAGGTGGTTCTCCTCTGACATATCTTCTCTAGACCAGGGCTGAAGGGAAATGAACTGAAAGTTCTATTTGTTTGGTTCTTTAGGAAGTTGAAATTTTTAAGGTTGACCCTGAACTTCCCAATGCAAACATTCTCATGTTTGGAGTTTAGAGGAGAACTCAGCCCCTTTGCTGAATTCATATTGGGGTTGCAATTCTATCCCTGCTTCTTTGGGATTAAGCCCCATGGAGTTCAACAAAACTTAGTTTTAAGTAAACCAATAGATAAAATTATAGGATCTAAAACTAGGATTGCCTAAGATGCAGATATTGTCATAGAGCTTCTAAGTGACTGCCAGTCTGAAAAGAATCGTGTCACAGATGTGGAAGTTCCAGTATGCGCACAAAACTCTGCATCCTATTTCAGCAGAGAAAGCTGAACTACATGCACGCTCCTCTATACAAGCAAATTCTCCATGGAAATTAAAAGGGAACTCTGCAGATACAGGAGCTCTGTGTGAACCTCCCTGTACTCATGATCCTCTGGGTCATAAGAACATAAGAAAAGCCCTGCTGAATTAGTCCCCCAAAGCTATCTGTTTCAGCATCCTGTTTCCCACAGTGGTCAACTAGATATGGTCAAAGCGAGTCATTCTTGTTTAATGCCATTGGTCTGGTTCCAGTTCCATTAAAATCACTAAATTTTTCAAATTCCATTTAAAAATACATCCTGCACCCCATAAATAATATCATGAGTTTTACAGTCATCATGATGAAATCAACAAAACAAGAAATACTAGTGAACAAAAATCTAATTTTGAAATTAAGAAACATAAAAATGGTAAGTGTATTTTAGCTTTAGCTGTAGTAAGTAGATATGGTTCAGACCCCCATTTGGTGATTTAGAAAACATTATCAGATACTTGATCTGAATGATCTTTGTCTCCCTTCCTTCCCTTCTGGCCCCCATTCGCTATTGGAAAATCAAACAATGGCTACAGCATCTTTTATTTATATTATTAATTTCATTTCTATACCGCTTTTACTTTTAAGAACAAATCTCAAAAATCTTTTCTTTTTGGCAGAAGTGAATGAAATTTCAATGTGTGATAAGCCCCCTAAAACAGATAAATCCCACCAAATCACACGTAAATAGGACCAGGTGCTTTCGTGTTGAGCACCTTTAAATTTTGATTATAGTCGTACCTTGGTTTTCAAGCAGCTTAGTTCTCGAGCATATTGGCTCCTGAACGCCACAAACTCGAAAGTGAGTGTTCTGGTTTGTGAACTATTTTTGGAAGTCGAACGTCTGACGGGACTTCTGCAGCTTCCGATGGGGCTTCTGCACACTTTGGTTTTCAAACGTTTTGGAAGTCAAACGGACTTCCAGAATAGGTCCCGTTTGACTTCCAAGGTACGACTGTATTATTATTATTATTATTATTATTATTATTATTATTATTATTATTATGAAATAATAACTTTTTTTCAGCCTGAGGGCCACATTGCCTTTCAGCCCAAGGGCCACTTGCCAGGAGCCAAACCCCTCTCTATTCTCCATCCTGTCAAGCGAAGCACTTTGTCATGATTCAAGAACTAATGTCAGACAGACAAAATGCTCAAGAAGGGTGGAAAGCAGAGCCAGAGGGGTGTGTGGCCTGAGGAAAGAGTGTAGCCTGCATGGTGGATGTGGTCTAGAAAGACCTGGGGGGGGGGAAGGAACTTTATGGAGGCCCCGCCTGAAGCTCCTCATCCCCGCTGTAAGAAGACAATGGAATGCCATGCTGTATCACCTCTTGCCTATCATTTCAAATGATCACGACACCACTTGCTCTTTTTCTTTTTGGTTAGAAAGTGTTGTCTTTCCCCTCCACCTTTGCATATTTAGAGCTGAGTAAGACAATATACATAGGATGCAGGTGGCGCTGTGGGTTAAACCACAGAGCCTAGGACTTGCCGATCAGAAGGTTGGCGGTTCGAATTCCCGCGACGGAGACACAAGATTTACCCACACTGGAGGAATGGCACACGCAGTTGATGGACTACATGGAACTGGCCGAAATGACTGGCAGAATCCGAGACTTGGGAGAAGAAACAATTGAGGAGGACTGGAAAAAATTTAAGGACTATCTGAAAAAACACTATAAGCTGTATGAATGTTAAAAAATGCACCTTTTAGGAAATTCTAGCCTCAGTAATGTTAAGCTAAAGAAATGGAAATTAAGGCACAAGAAGTCAGAGATAGAATAATGAAACAACTTTATTGTGTTTAAATGAAAATGTACATGATTTGGGTTATAACACATTTGAAATTGGGTAACATGATAAAACGAAGGATACAACAAGTATTGAAATAAGTTAACAAATTGCTGATGTTATGTATCACAGAGAATGCAGGGTTGGGAGGACGTGGGGAAGTCCAGTAGACTTGGAAAAAAGAACAAGAAAATTTGTAACCTTTCTACTTTACTCTTATAATATGCTCTTTATTCTTTTTTCTGTATTTCACAAACTCAATAAAAAATATTATAATAAAAAAAAACGAATTCCCGCGACGGGGTGAGCTCCCGTTGCTCGGCCTCTGCTCCTGCCAACCTAGCAGTTCAAAAGCACGTCAAAGTGCAAGTAGATAAATAGGTACTGCTCCGGCGGGAAGCAGAAGCAGCTTAGTCATGCTGGCCACATGACCCGGAAGCTGTCTGCAGACAAATGCCGGCTCCCTCGGCCAATAAAGCAAGATGAGTGCCACAACCCCAGAGTCAGCCACAACTGGACCTAATGGTCAGGGGTCCTTTACCTTTAAGACAATATACATGACAGGGAAGAAAATGAAATTTTGCTATGCTAAGTCCATGCTTGCTTAATGTTTTCCAATGTTAAGGGCATAAGAAAACAGCCTTATGGTGATTCAAACCACTGGCCCATCTAGGATAATATTATCTACACTGATTGGCAATGGCTCTCATGGGTTTCAGATAGGAGTATTCCCCAGGCTTACCTGGAACATCTCTCTTGCAAACTATATGTGGTCTTAAACTGAACTACAAGCGCACAACTTAGCCTAAGCAGTCAGAACCTATTAAATTTGCAAAACACTCCCTGGGAATTTTAGTAAATATTGAGGTTCCTGTGAGTTGTAAGCATGAAAGACTTAAGAAAATGGAACCTTTGAAGTGCAGCACCTTGGATCTGCCTTCCAATAGCCAGTTTGGATGTGGGGGGGGGGGGAGAGAATCCTCATTTGTTTTTTGGCACTGTGTGTCTGCTTTTCTTTGTCAATAGTTGTAAGTGGATGTCTGGAGCCAAGTGCACCTTATTTGGCGACATAGAAGTGATTACTTCTTTATTTTAGTAGCAGACCCTTGAGGAGCATAACTGAGCTGAGATGAATTATGTGCAGAGCAATGGAAGTTTAATGAATAGAAGGCCAGTGGAATTCAATTGCTGTTGGCACATTAGCACACTTTTTCCTTTGCAAAGTAACTTGTATCATTTTCCGCACATTAAGGGGGAAAAGGGCCCCTTTCACGTTATTTAAGAAGTTTGCTCATTTGAAAAATATGCTTTATAGTTAAACCTGGGTCACTAAGGTGATCTCTCCTTCTCTCTCTCTAATACCTTGACACAAAATCCATATTCAGGATACCCTTTCTCCGCCATGCACATGTATAGCATTATTTTTATTATTATGACTTCATTTCATTTGTTCTCTAAAAAGCATTTGAATAGAAATCAGGGAATGAAAAGGCCCATGCTGATGGATGTGAATTTCAAAGCAACAAGTGATTAAAAAACCCCTCAATTCACACATCATAAGAGCCCCCAGGCCTGAGGCTCCCCATCCCTACATTAAAGAATTACATTAAACATAATCAGTAGCTTGAAAATCTGAGTGAACCCAATGGCTTGAAGAACCTGCTCATCTGAATGTCATTTCCATGAGAAACTATCATTGTCTATTTTGTTGTGTTTTAAATATATTGTAAACTACGTTGAGAACTTGGGTTAGTAGATGGGGCATAAATGAAAGTACAACAACACTTTACTGGAGGATGCAGTTACAGAAAGGTAGCCGTGTTGGTCTGCCATAGTCAAAACAAAAAAAATTCCTTCCAGTAGCACCTTAAAGACCAACTAAGTCAGTTCTTGGTATGAGCTTTCGTGTGCATGCACACTTCTTCAGATACACTGTATCTGAAGAAGTGTGCATGCACACGAAAGCTCATACCAAGAACTGACTTAGTTGGTCTTTAAGGTGCTACTGGAAGGAATTTTTTTTGTTTTTACTGGAGGATGGTGAGCATTGTTTCACTCACAAATACTCCAGAAAACCAAAGACCAGTTTGAAAGGTTCATACTAGCTTGTGGATCACTTGATAAGAACGTGTTTTACAGATGTATACTGTTCTAAGTAGTGGTGTATGTAGCATGTAGGTTTTCATCATGTATTTTCAGGGGTCTCCAGGGAAAGTTCTTTTTCCTCAGTATGGGTTTGGGTTATCTTTGTTTCTAGAATGTATATGTGATGATTATAATAATAATACTTTTTTATTTTAAAAATACTCCCAAATAATAAACAGTCATGTGGCTTAATAGGTTTGCATAGAAAGCTGTTAATAAATAAATCATTCCCCAATCTTGTGCCCTCTGGATATTTTGGACTATAAGTCCCATCAGCAGCAGCCAATACTGGGAACTGTAGTCTAAAACATCTGGAGGGTACCAGGGTAGGGCAGGCTGATATAGAAAATGACCATCTTAGAGACTGTAAGTTGTGGATAAGCAAAGAACCTGTGGCAGGATAAAATTGTGAGCAAATCTGAGGAAAAGATTTTGGACAACTTTTGAAAGTAATCCAATAGGGCTCGGTTGTCACTAATTTTTGCAAGATGACAAACTTTGCTGTGCCCTTGGCTATTTTTTTACCAAACTTGGGATTCATTGTTCAGTCTGCCATACAAGTTTGTTAAATGCTTACACTCGGGCACATATATATGTGGCTTCAATTATCTCCTCGTGTTTTCATGATCGTTTTGATAATACAAAAATAAAGTTGATGCCAATGATGTGATTCTCTTTTGAGCTGTGATATGGCTGATAAAACCATACATACAGGAGGAAAAATGGGGTGATGGTAGAATGAATGGATGATTTCCCCCTGTGACTTAGTAAACAAAATTTGAAGAGAAACTGTTATATGAAATATTTTTCCTTACAGTGAAGAGTAAAATAAATTAAGTTAATAATAATATTTATGCTATTTTGATATTTATGTGGTTGCTACATTTAACTCTTCCATATTGTTTTCTTACTTATATACTAATAGCAGGCACTGGCCCCACCTCACTCACCAAATTCCCATGTGCTTCCTGCAAGGACAAACTGCTCTACAGATTTTTTGGCCCTCAGTCTACACCACACTGATTTGCCTACACATTGAGATGTGTGTCAGAATCACATTCCAGTTTGGATGAGAATGTGTATTCCATAAAAACTAATGCAGCATGGCTAGAGCAGCTGAATTTGAAAACGTGTAAGAATAGTCAAGAACACCTCTCTAATGGAACCAGAAAACACCTTCTCTGGCAGAAAAGAGTTTTAAGGCGTAGCTAGATGTTATGCATAGAGAATGCACAGCTGCCATTAAACCTTATCTGCCTTGTGTGATTCCCAGGTAACATTTACTAAAACGTGAGGTCATTGCATTCAGAGACCCTTACCCCCTGGAAGCAGCAGACAATGAAATGCAGCAGAGATAGAAAAATGTTGCACACACTGAGGTCAAGCTTTGAGGGCCTTCTGGCGGTTCCCTCACTGAGAGAAGTGAGGTTACAGGGAACCAGGCAGAGGGCCTTCTTGATAGTGACACCCGCCCTGTGGAAATTCTTCCCATCAGATGTGAAGGAAATAAACAACTATCTGACTTTTAGAAGACATCTGAAGGCAGCCCTTTTTAGGGAAGTTTTAATGTCTGAAGTTTTATTGTGTTTTTAATATTTTGTTGGGAGCGGACGAGAGTGGCTGGGGAAACTCAGTCAGATGGGCGGGGTATAAATAAATTATTATTATTATTATTATTATTATTATTATTATTATTATTATTATTATTATTTACAATAACATCACAGATCCTCACATAATATATAGCTAGGCCTTATACTGCTGCCATCACCAAACCACTGAGCAAGTGCTTGAAACTTTACAGTTTCATGCATGTCAGACAATTCAGCAGTGGTAGCAGTACCTTTGGTTTTTCTTCTTATGGCATTTCTACAAATTATTTCTACTGGAGGCTGGGTTGCATTATTTTGTGTACTTTGGCAAGGAAATAACAGGGAACATTGTGATGTGAAAGGAAGAGCTATGTGCGTGAGGACGAGCATTGTGTGGCAGGGGCAGCTAATTAAGTACTTGAAGAATTAGGAAAGCCAGATTTGTGAATACAGTGGTACCTCGGGTTAAGAACTTAATTCGTTCCGGAGGTCAGTTCTAACCCTGAAACTGTTCTTAACCTGCGGTACCACTTTAGCTAATGGGGCCTCCCGCTGCTGCCGTGCTGCCGCCGCGCGATTTCTATTCTCATCCTGAAGCAAAGTTCTTAACCCAAGGTACTATTTCTGGGTTAGCCGAATCTGTAACCTGAAGCGTCTGTAACCCGAGATACCACTGTATTGGAGAAAGGTGGGAAGACCATTTTCAGGCAACCACTGTATAGTTACGTCCATTCTTAAGGAATCTATAACTTAAGATGTCTATAACTGAGCATTTGTAAAAATGGTTTACCTTCACAGCTATGCAGTGGAACATTAGAAGAAAGGATGGTGATGTCACTCCAGATGAAACACTTGGACCAATAAGAACCTTGGAGTAAAGAGAGCTGCAAAGATGGCTGAAGTACCATTCTGGGTCTCTGGTACTGTCAAAATGCTTCTCCTTTCCCTCCTCCCACACACTCATCTCACTTCATTATGAGCAGCCCAAAGAGCTGTCATGGACTCTCTTAACACATACACACACCACTCCCCAGAGCTTGGTAACTACCTTGCATTGTCTCTTTGATAGGCATGTAAGAAACAAATGAGGAGGAGGAGATGCCTGAAGGGTCCATTAACATTGTTAGGTTAGATGCGCTGACAATAAGTCGATTCTTTTTGACATGACTGTCGCAGTAATGAAGGTATGTTTCTCAACGACTCTCCTTAATATAAGATAAGATATGGATGGCCCGTGTTTTTCCTCTGACACACGTCCAGTATATCAAAGGGTGGCAGAAGAAAAGGTTTGCTTATTGACACACTAATAGGAGATAAAAGTTTAAGATTAATAGCAATGCTGCCTTTGTCTGTCCCGTTCCGTTTGGTGGGTCCTCCAGAGAATGGAAAATTCACTGCTCTGGCTTCTGAAAAGCAAAGGGAACGGAGAAGAGAAGAGGGATGCATGGAGGCCACAGTAAAAGGTCCTCCTTTCCCCCAGAGTATAAGGAAAAGGCATGCAGAAGGAAAATGTGTGTCTTCCTGAATGTCATGCTACGTTCCATTCTCCGTCTATGACTCTGGTATTTAAATGGGATTTTTGTAAAGAAGGAGCATAGCACAAGAATGGCTGAGGACTTTGTGTACATGCACTGCCAGGTAAGCGTCGTTTTTCCTCCCCCTGTGTTAAACCCAAAATGAAAGCAATAAATGGGTTGTTATATAGCCTTGGAGGTCGAACAAGAGCTGTAGCCTTGGGATTAAAAGAGGTGCTGCTATTGCATTTCTCTTCTATAACCCCTTTCCCCCCATGCCTTAGGCACAGGCATCCAGACACCAAATGATCTATTTTTCCAACAGTGTGGGAAATATAATGTCTGCTTCAATATGTCTGTGGGTCTAAGAGACTTATGAGAGGGGCAAAGCTTCATGTTATGTCCCTGGGCATGGGGGGGGGGAGGTGGCCTCGGAGATAACAGGCTTGAGATTTCCCTGTCAGCGCTGAATGAAGCTGTTCCATTCCAGGGGTTGAACCTGGGACCTTACACATGAAAGGCAGACACTCTGCCACTGAGCAATGTCCATGCCTGCTAAGAAAACCACAGATCTTAGGCTCTTACTCTGGGGTTTTCTAAACTACTAGCAGATAGTCTCCAAGTAACTTTGGAGTCCACCTGTCCTCTCCTGATTCCTTGTCTGCCCCAACCTTGGAGCGCACAGCACAAGCAGTGAATGTCATGAGAGATATAGCTTGGGGTGTCTACAATAACCCACCAGATTCCAGCATTCACACTTATGAGGCTTCGAAACAAAGGAGGTAGGAAGTGGGAGGGGATAGGATAGAGGGGGGAGCATAAACTTAGCATCCAGTTTTATCTAAAGCAAGCAATTTAAAAGGTGCCACACTAATGCTGGGAACAGCATGGATCTTCTGAGTGGTAAAAGACCTTGGAATGGACTAGCCTGCAATTACTCGGGGTCTTCTTGAATCCTGGCTAGAATCAAAACATGGATCTGTTATAAACTTTATACCTCCCAAGAAGTCACTAAGATATACTGCTAAGTTGTAAACCTACAGGACCAAAATGAATTATCATAACTATAAATGACCTGCTTCTAGAGACAAGTCTCCAGGGTGGCGGCAGCTAGAAATCAATCAAGGTGGTTTTGGAGGAGCTTAGCAACATGGAGATGATTGGGCAAGTCCCCTAATTATTTCAGCAGCATAAATATTTGCATCTGCTGATTATGATTTTTATGCTATCGATTTTCATTAGCAAGATTCCTTGCAATCCACCTTCCCTCTTAGAAACACTTTGCCTTTTAATAGACACACAAAGCCATACAACATAGCAGCTCATAAATGGATATGATAATATGAACATACTGGATTATACAAGCTTATGCTAAGACATCTTTGATCAGCTTTGTATATTGTAATCTTCATCATCATCATCATCATCATCATCCACTTCTACATTGGGTGTAATCCTATTTGCCTTCCCTAGGAACTCAAGGAAACTTTCTGTTCCCCAGACCCAATTTCTCCCTCTTTTTCTGAGAGAATTCAGGGCTCTTCACATAAATTATCCAAGTGATCCTTGTGATAGGAGTTGTTAGGCTAGTCTGCTGCATCAAGCCAAAGATCCGTCTAGTCCAGCCTCCAGTTTCTTGCAGTGGTCAATCTCATGCTGCTGGTAAGCCCACAGGTAGGACAGGAGGACAGTATCCTTCAACTGCTCTTGCCACTTCCCAGCAAGCGGCGTTCAGAGGTATACACTTCTGAACCTGGAACCAGCAATCATGTCTGAAGGAGTTCTCTGGAGTGGTCTACAAACCATAAATTAGCTCAATATTGATAAGGTGCTTTAGTTTGAGTGTTTGAATCTACTGCCAGTCAATTTCATTGGGTGACCTTGAATTCTGTTATCTTCGGATGGGGAGAAGGAATATGTAACTATTGAAGACACTTTTGTTTAAGAAGGCTTTCCACGAAGTCATATTTTGGTACAATGGTAGAAATGATTTTATAGCTTTTAGTTTTTGAACCCATGATTTATCTTATTTTTATCTTCTTGTGCATTGCTTTGGTAGCTGTGAAGTGATTTATAAATCTGCAAATAAATGAACAACACTAGTTCTGCCCACTTTCTTCACAATATGCACAATTTTATAAACCTTTACCATGTACACCCTTTCTGACATTATTTTTGTTCCTAAATGCAGAAGCTCCAAATGCTTTGGTGTTCCAATTCCTTGGTCATTTTGGTTGCCTTTTTCTGGAAGCTCCGTTGTAAGAACTGTCCATTTCCATTTACTCCTACATTTATTTTGTTGTGTAGAGTTCTCCTGCCCTACTTTTTAGTCCCAAAGGGCTGTCACAGCTGCCTACAAAAGATTTGCACAAAACGTTCTCATTTAAGTGTAGTACCAGGAACATAAATGACATGATGTCCATATGGTGCCAGGATTATCCAGTCAGCAAGCCCACTAAGGACCTCGTAGGCAAGGGATTGGGGCCGAGAAGCCGGAACTGTTTCAGCCCATGATGGAGGCATGTCTACATAGCACTTCCTGTTCTTTAAGCAATCAATGATCCGTAAGGGAAACTATCTTCCTATCCCATGACTGCAAAATTTTCTAAATAGACTTCTTTTTTTTAGTTCAACTCATAGTGCTTTTTCAGGAGATGACTGCAACAAAACAAAGACAATCCACAGATATTCACATGCACAAGAAAATAAGAATAAACAAAAAGAAATGTGAGCACTTAAAGCACGTTATCATTTTTGTTTTTATATAAATCATGGGAACTTTTATATTTACTTGATGCTTTATAAACATCTAAATGTGTGTAGCACTTGACGGAGCATGGAGAGTGGATGGATATGTGCAGCAGAAATATTCGTTGTAGATATCATGGCATGCCTCATCCATAATAAGATTTTTTCCAGATGCTTCTGAAAATTGCTGAATGGAAAAAATCTCGCTTTAAACTAGTACATAATGATTTCCCTTATTTATTGCCTTCAGTTTCCTTTCCATTTTGGCGAAAAGAGGCTAAGGTTTTTCTTCTTAATCCAGGTTCTGAGAACATGTATGAGTGCATGAATGTAACACATCCATGAATATAAGGAAGCATTCTAAAACAGGGGTAGCTGACATGGTATCCTCCAGATGTTGCTGGACTACCACTCCCATCATCCCTCTCCATTAGCCATACTGATGAGCAACATCTGGAAGGCTGCACATTGGATACCTCCACCCTTTCAGAATTCTGCAAAGCCTTGTTTATCTAGACCTCTCTGGCCTGGATCTTTCAACATACTGTACATCTCTTAAATAAATCTATTGCTTTCTACCTTGACAGTCCTTCACCTAACCTCTTACTTCCTAAGCTGAGCAGAGCTCACCGGCCGCCTACAGAATTCCACCTGAGAAATAATATAATAATCTCCTAGTATTGTTGATTGCTTGGGGATTCAGAAAGGTTTGTCAAGAACCTAGCAGACCACAGTGTAGGGCTGGAGAATTGTTTTCGACTTGGTGAGGTATAAAATGTGCAGGGCAGCCTTGCTATACTGGTTCATAGGACCAAGAATACAACAGCTCGCTAGCAAGATCAACATTCTGCTCCATTCATTTGCATGAAATAAAGAAATTGGTTAGTTGCTGAGGCCAAGTTCCTTCCAATCCAGCTTCACACGACTTCTTTTTGAAGAAATGCCTTCAGTTGGCCTCTAATCCCCACAACTTTAAGCAAGAGTCTTGCTTAATAGAATTTATGATACTAAAACGATGCTGCATTCTAGCATTATAGGGGGAATCAGGGCATTAAAGAATTCCCCATAGCACCAATTTGCTGCCCTTGTAGCACAATGGTAGAATCTTAGTCATCTTTACCAGAGCTGTGAAGTTGGCTTTGCGCCAAAGAGGATGATTTCCAACTTCCTTGCTCATGTTTTCTCCTTTCCTGGTTCTGCATCAGAAGGTTCCTTTAAAGCCCCAAAATCTATGTGGGTAATGGACTGCGAGAAGCTAGCATTATTTATTTTCAGGAAGTCTAATGTAGGCATATCTGACTACCAGCTTCTTCTGCTCCTCTGCCAACCCCTACTCCTACGTTGTCTGATGCCCCTTACTCAGGATGCCTCACTGTGCAATAGAGATTGGCCTTCTCCACAGTGACTTCACCACTCTACAACATAAAGAACAAGGAGTGGGAGAAGAAGCTGCAAGGGCCACAGGAGAAGGCAGAAATTCTGCACAACCACAGCTAACATGACCATCATCTTCCAGAACCATGAAGTGGTGGGGGGAGAGATGCCTTCAAGCAGAGAGCCCAAGAAACATCCTGCCTGAGGGTCCAGCAGATTATTCTCTATCCATCACACTGCTGAAGGAGGAAACATGTGAGCCTCGTTGGCTCCATGACTGAAGCACCCTACTCCTTGCTGCTAGAAACCAACTGCACTGGCAGTTAAATCTTCCTTTGGCACTGGTAATGGGATAGCATTGCCCAGTGTACCAGCCAGCCAGTTTAGGTAATACAGGACAGGCCTAGTTGAACACATAGGCTATGTACACACTAAAGACACTTTCCCTCAAAGAATTCCAGGCACTGTTATTTACCCCTCCCAGAGTTGCAATTCCCAGTAACCCTTAACAAACTACAAGGCCCAGAATTCTTTGAGGTGGGAAATGTGCTTGGGATGTGCTTTATATGTATATTGTGCAAATCTAAAAAAATGTAGTATAAACAGTGACAACTGGGAAACACTGGCCTGCGAGTGCTCCAGTTGGAGAACAGCCTTTACCAAAGGTGTCATGGGCTTTGAAGACACTCGAACTCAGGACGCAAGGGAGAAACACGCTAAGAGAAAGGCAGGCTTGGCAAATCCACACCATGATCAACTCCCGACTGGAAACCAATGTCCCCACTGTGGAAGGACGTGTGGATCCAGAATTGGCCTCCAGTCACTTAAGGACTCATTGTTAAAACTGTGTTTATGGAAGACAATCTTACTCGGCTATGAGTGATCGCCAAAGAAGAAGAAGAAGAAGATATTGTGTACATAGCCCAACATTTACCCTCCAACACTTCAGCACCATTCCATGCTACCCTAGCAACTGCTGCCCAAAGTGGCCATTTTACTCTGCCAGATTGGCCATGGGGGAAGGGAAACGTGGGAAAGAAGCTTTCCCTCAGTGAGGACTTCCCTCTTGGTAAATATGTGCAGGGTTGCCTAAGGCTGTGATCCAAAGGGAAGTAGCTCAGTGGCAGAGCATTTGCTTTGCATGCAAGATGTCCCAGGTTCAATCCACGACATCTCCAGGTAGAGCTGGTAACGAGTGAAACCTTGGAGAGCTGCTGCCAATCAGCGTAGACAATACTGAGCTGGGTGGACCAATGGTCTGTCTCAGTATAAGGCAGCTTCCTAGGTTCATATGCATACCTCCTAGAAAGGAAGTCCCATGGAACTGAGTGAGACTTACTGCTGAATAAATCTGTTTGGAATTTGGCCATAAAAGTGCTGTGTAAATGATTAATATTAAAAACAGTCCACCCTTTTTATTTGCAGTAACACAGTTCCCTGTGTGCATGGTGGGGGGAAATAACAGTGAACATAATGAAAGCGTGCCACATTTGGAAAGATAAATCCTTACAGACTGACTCAGTAATGGATTTCTGACACAATCCTGGCACTCATCCATAAAAACCGGACCAGGTCAAAGATTCAGTTTTCTGTGATATATTTTCTTTTCCAAAATATTTATGTACATGGTAGTAAATCATGTCATGGCCCATTGCATGAGCATCGCAACATGTTTAGCATAGCATTTGCCTGTAGTCTGAACTTCAGAAAGGATCAGTTTATGGAGTCGTAATCTGGCGAAAGCTTTTCCTAGGTTGTACACCTCAGAATGAGGCATGTGTGAATGGTCACTCCCAATGTGTAGAAACTTGCATGTCAGGAAGAAGTGTTTGGTCATTCCCTGACACACTTTTTTATATGTCCCAATAGCCTTCCTGGTGGGGGAAGCATCCAAATTTGCACCACCCACCCTACATTCCCCCTCCCTCTACAGCTTTAAGTGGTACATCTCACTTTAACCAGTACAGGAACAGCTTTGTCATTTGTATGTTTGCGCTAGGATTTCTGCTGCACCTTTCCACCCTCTAAGGAGCATCGTGAAATATAAACATAACACAAACCTCAACACAGCAAAAGAGCAGTTATTGAAAGTATACTAGAGGAAAAGGAAATCATATGCAAGTCAGGCCAAACTTGAACGATTCTCCTGAATTGACTCACAAATGGAGAACTACGGTATTCAAGTCATGACCCCTGCAAACAAATAACCTTCCCATCCGCAAAGTTAAGTATCTTTGGGGAAACCAGTTATCCTAAGCAGAGGGTTGGCTGTCAAAGTCCTCATGGTCCTTGAAAAGGCCTTCTAGGATTTGAGCTGCCTCTCCTGCCACTCAGATTCTTGCCAGTCATTCTTTAGTGCAGGTCCTGGCTAATGACTGACGAAAGAATGTTGCTATTTCTTTTTAAATATTTTTGACAAGCAACGTCAGGGCAGAGTTCAGAGTGGTTTCAGATTCCCACAACAACAATGAGGCTCTGCACTTTCCCAAACACTTGCACATTTCCTTAGAAACAGGTGACAGACATCTGTGAAGCTGATCTCAGAGCTGGAACGGGCCTGGCCTCACATGCTCAATTGTGGGTGTTCTGCTCTGACAACAGTGAGAAGGATATCGTTTAAATATTTCCAGACTCCACTGCAATTCCCGCCGCCCCCCCCCCCCCCCAGTGTAACTGGGTGTGGAAAGAGGTCAACTTACTAAGGAACAGAATATGAATGCACAGGAAAATCAAAGATATTTGAACTTAATAGTTATGTAAAGCCTGACGTAGGGTACGCTTAAAGGGTTAACTGGAGCCTATGCAACATCCCATCTATTAAAATTAATCAAGCACAGAAAATCACTTGTCAGGTGGTATATGGGAGCTCCACACACTTAACGTGAACAACTTCCAGAGGACTAGCCTGGGTCAGTTTGCTTCAGATAAAAAGGTTTGTCTTTTCTCTTGGATGTCACAGCAAACCATGGTTTACTATTATGGGAATAGGCCTGCCCCCCCCCCTTTGCATTTACATGCTCCCCCCTCATCCTGCAGTGCTGCTGTAAGGAGGAGTTCAGAAGCTTCAGATTCCATTTTTGATTGACTGCCCATTGTCATTTCATCCAAATACAACAAACCTTAAGCATGGTTTGTTTAAAGCAAGCCAACTTCAAACAATGGGTTATGAAACAAACCATAGCCATTTCTTAGGGTAAGGAACCTTTAGCCCTCTAGATGTTGTTAGATTCCTACTCCCATCAGCCCTAGTCAACATGATCAAGGGTCAAGGGTGACTGCAGTTGTAGTCTAGAAACATCTGGAGGGCCACAGGTTTCATAGCCCTGGTTTAGAGTTTTTATGTAGCCCAAACTGTGGCTACTCAAAAATAGAAGCTAAGCTTCTGACCTCCTTGCTACAGCTGTGCCAGAAGAGGAGAGGGGAGAGGGAAGTACATGAGACTGAGGCTCACCTTGACTTGTTCTTGACATGCTAAAGCATGCTTTGAGCACAGCCTATATGGTCTAAGCTTTCATGGGTTAGAGTCGATTTGATTGAATGTGCTACTCTGCATAATCAGAAGGATATCGGTAGCTGATGCAAAATTTCTGCATCTTGAAAAGGAGCTGGAGACCTGAACTGAGGGAGTTTGTATCTTTGGGAAACTGAGGCAGAACAGCAGTAAGGTCAGTGATGGATATATCTGGAGGTAGGAATTGGATAGGGATTAAGAATCAAATCACTCACCTGGATGTTAAAAATTCATAATGTTTATTGCAATCCCAAAATAACACACACACAAAACCACCACCCAAATATATTTATTTCCTTCCCCTACACACACACACACACACACACACCCACACACACACACATTTAGAGGGGAAAGAAAAGAATCATTACATGTGGTGTGACTTTTCTGTTTCCACTAAGAAATCACAATTTACATTATATTGTTGATAATAATTAGTGCAAGTTATTTTGAAATCCACAGCTCAAAATCATAGTCTTATTGGGCAGAGAACTATGGAATTGTAGAGGTATGTATGGAATAAAATGAACAATGTTCATTTTATCTCTTAAAACTGCCTTTCTAACAGTGTTTAAGTATACTAACAGCCCAAATTTAAAGCTTGCTTGCTTGGAAAGAAGTCCCATGGACTTCAGTGACTGTATTCTAGCCTAAGTATAATTGCACATTGAGATTATGAAACCAAAAAAGAGTAAAAGAACTGACAACACTCCTCTCTCTTTTTCTCATCGAACAAGTGTTCATTAATTCAGCACTCATCCAAGTATATTTGTAATGTTTTTTGGAACAGGAATATTTGTGTTGGAGAGCATCATCCTTTGTGGAAAAAATATATAAAATACCATTTTTTTAAAAACCTCTCTACATCTGTGGAAATCTCATTAGGTAGTTTCAGATCTGCTGGCATCTGGAAAAGATCATTCCTTCTAAACAGAAAAATATGTCATAAATGTCATGAGGGGTGTTGAGAGAACCACATGAAATTAGTTTGGTTCCTCAAATCAGCAATGGGGGCCTGAATTGTAACTGGAAAACAGATTTCTTGAATAGGCATTAAATGGATTTTGGTCAAGGTTTAGCTGAATGGGCTCTACATTAGAAAGAACATGTTCCAAGTCAAAGCGGGCTCAATATTTTAGTGGACAGGACGAGTTCTGTCTTCTCATACTTGCAATGTGTTAAGGGTTGTTTTCTATTTTATGTTTCCATTGTGATGAATTCATGGTTGCAATTCAGCACAATTCACACCCCGCCCAGTACTTAATGCACACTGCAATTAACAAGATTCAGATTCATGAAACTGTCTGCAAAACTGAAGCTTAACTAATTAAACGAACCTACAGCAGAATGAAATAGGTTGCAGCCATAATGGATTGTTAAGTTATTTATCATGTTCCTTTTCATCTAAAGAGTACAGGGTGGCATACATGGGTTTATCCCATTTTGTCTCTACAAAGAGAAATGGATCAGAATTCACCTGAGCAGAAATCCAATCAAGTTGGGCTCCAGTTGGGGCAGGTGTGCTTCTGGGTTCCAGTCTCATTCCATATGAGGTGGAGCTAGTGGACCTGGAAACATCTCTGTGCCATGCCATGCTTACTTTGTATGGTGCAGTTTCTTTTTGGTTTTTGAACTATATCCTTGTGCTCACAAAAACAACATTGCAATATACCCTGCTCTATCTGCATGCTATGGAGGAATGTTCTACATGCAAAGCAGAAGCTCTTATTTCAAGTTGGGGCCAATCCACTATGATCTGGAGCCAAACTGAGATAGGGCTCAAACCAAACTTCCACCACTTCCCTGCCAGTGCTCTATTTTTATGAAGCAAAAGAGGCTTACCTTTTGTAAAAGAGGTAACAGGAAGTGGTGGGCAAGAAGTAGACCAGGAAAGACAGGCAGGACCATTTATCAGCTACAAATGATGTTCCTGCCAGGCATTATCTACTGCCAGGGATTACAGGGTTTGGCTATGTGCTCCATGATCCTCTGTGGAAAATAGGTCAAGCTTTACAGTTGAGGAAAGACCCTGTGAGGTCTCCCTCTTCCATTCATCCACCCATTATCCCCTCTTTGTTTCCCAAGATAATGTCCACAATCCCTGGTGGGAAATGACTTACAGAACATGTCTCTGCTAGGCACCGTAGAGGTTATATTCAAGGTTCTCCTGGCCTCCTGACTTTTTGTCCTGCCTCCCACCACTTGGGAGTCACTCCTAAGGTAAATTGCTTCTTAAGGGGGAAAGATGGAAGAGCAGCATATGGCAGTAGGGACAGAAGCATGGAGATTTGTGGAAAGAGGATAACTGGGCTTTTCAAATGCCCAAGTTGAACTAATTTGTGGAGTGAGCTAGAGGACATTTCACCCTGCTCTAGAAAATGTTCCCTGAATGCAGAAAATCTGAAAACCACTATGTTGTACCATTTTTCAAATCAGCAAACAATACATTCACATACTGAATGTGACTGCAGACTGCAAATATTCCAAGATATCAGCTGTCTGTTGAGTGTCAAATACCTGGAGATATTCAGAGAGAATGTGAGCCACCAAAGAATAGCTGGGAAATAGCGTCACAATTAGCAAAGGGGAATTTGGGACAGAGCAGCAGGGAGATAGAGACAAGTCCACCCGAGCTCTGTCTTCGAGAGGAATACATCGCTATTAAGCACGCAAATCAAGAACGCAAATGCAAATGACTCTCATCGACAACACTTATTTGTTTCCTTGTTTGTTCTGCTCTTCCCACACTGGATTTTTGCACTGGATTTTTGCAGAATTTCTAATATCACAGCCACCCACACCATTTGTCAGTTTCTCCAGATAATTGAAAAATCCCAAAGAGAGTTTTTCTGGCTCAAGTGACATCACAAAAGAAATGTGACATGACCCTCATAGCCTGTTATGCAGCTTATCCATGTAAATGTTATGTCAATGATATAAATCTATGAACATGTACATGCAAATTGGTGCCAACCATCCCGAGTCCATAGTATGTACTATGTTTAGTTTCTATGATTTGCTTAACATTGACTTTTTTATATATAAAAAAGTAAATTAAAACAAGATTGAAAACCTGAACTAAACTCACTCCTTCCATCCACAGCCCAGGCTTTAGTCATGATAATGGCTTGGAATTTCAAACCTCCTGAATTGTACAACTGGAGAAGTTGCTGTTTTCACCATGAGGATTAGTAATGTAATATGACTGTATCAGTGGTGCTGCACCTTTCTATGCTTAAAATGTATGTTATTATGATGGAGATAGTGATGGTTGTATACTGCGAGAATCTCTGGGGAATACAATGCACTTCTTCACTCTGTGAACACAGACACAAATTGCCCGTGCATAAACTCATGCAAAGACATAGCTGCTACCAGGCCGTGCAGGGGGAGGAGGCAGGCAGGCACATTGCCCCAGGTCTTGGAGGGTTAGGCTGGCCGCAGAGCCCCACCAGGGACCAGCTTCTTTTTTGTTTGAGTTTATTCTATCAATACTCCCACCCCCAGACCTAAAACAAGCTCTGCAGAGGCCTGCCTGCTACTGCAGGGATGTGAAACCTGTGGCCCTTCAAATCTGCCATCCCCAACTCTGCTTTGAAAGGTTGGAGGGAAGGGAAACCCCATAACAGATTGGAGGGTATGCATGAGGAGAAGAGGGGAAGAGGTTTCCATCGCACGCAGGAACCTCAGTCATGCCAAGAGACCCTATAGGCACCTGCCTAGTTGTTCTCAGGTCCAGCCATGAAGAATCAAGTCTGCTGTTGTCCGCACAGGCCCTTCCTGGGTTATGTTTCTTTGTCCCTCCAAAGTAACAGAATGTTGGCAACTAGAGGAGGGGTGGGGAGAGAAGAACCATCTCTGGAGGAAGAAGTTTACTGCTTTGAACTGAACTTGCTATGAAGCTCACTTCAAGACTCATTTCACATCACATAGAAAAACCATGCAGCTGCTGGGCAGCCAGAATAGGACAGAGCTAGTGCCTTGATGTCCTTCTTCTGGGCTTCTTGGAAGTTCTTGTTGGCCACTCTGGGGAACAGGATGCTGTGGTTCCCACAGCGCAGAAATAACAGGAGTTGAGCCCCCAATGCATGGGCTTTGATGATTCTCCCAGGGATAGTGTCCCACAACTGTAAGGCTGAGAATCTTTCCTATATGCCCTCAGAGTGCTTAGTGTGGAGCATAGTGTCATGAAGTTACTGTCAGTTGGCCTTAAGGACATATGGAACTCAATGGATGTTGCTTATCCAAATTTAATAGGTAGGTCAGGTATTCAGTGAGGCAGATGCCCTCACGGGCAGCACAGGTCATCCTTCAGAGATGATGTCATTGATTTAAGCCAGATCAGCATTTTGATCTGACATTTTAATTTAACAATATTCATACTATCTGAATAAGAGAGAGAAAATGGAAATGTAGGAATGAGCAGACTTGCCCCCTTGATGTTACAAGCTGCAAATGAACTGACATTTTCTCATCTGGCCTAAGTGCCTGGGAAGTCTTGGTGCTAACAGGTACATGTTAACAAGGAACATGCTCATGTCACATTGCTAAGTATTTTTGGGTGGCCGGTCAAGCATAGCTGCCTTTCAAGCTGCTTCAGAAAGGAGAAATATTAATAAACTCCTGGCAGCATGCAGATTTGATTGAATTTCTCATGGATCACAGCCCGCCCGCAGCTGTGTGGCGTACCTGTCAAGCAAAGACATTGTTCCATAATTGTTCTTGATGCATTGTGTGCTAATTACCATTGCTGAAAATAATCTCCAAAGATTATGGCAGGCGTCATAAATAACAAGCCGGCAGTTCGACACTGCATTATGACAGGACCTCAATCGCTCTTATCTTTTACTAGAGTGCAGCTTATGCATTAGTGTTACTAATGAATCTTTTTCATTTGTACAAGTGATGTTTCCATTTGACAATGACATGAACATAAAGTGGAGGTTAATTTACTCTATTCCAAGAGGTTCATTATTTAACCTGACGTTGAGGACAAAACAATGTAGCCTAATAGACGGCAAATAGAAATTAGTTGTGATGAATTTTGCCTTTTAATGCTCTTGAATTCAGTGGCTTGTTTGGCAGAAACGTGGCAGGAGACTGCAGGTTGCCTCGCAGGCTCAGTCACCTTATCTAGCTGTGTAGCGAGGGGAAATTTTCTGCCCTTTCATGAACTCGCCCTGATAACTTGTAAAACTGCAATGGATTTACAATAACATAAAGGGCTGTCTGTACTAACGGCCAAGCACTGTCACTGTGTCAATTTTTATCAGATTAGTTGGCATTAACGCTGTATCACCAATTGCTTTACAAGTCAAGCCACAGTGAATTGAATTGGATTCGGGTAGCTATTAGAATTGCCAATTTAAACACTCTGAGCTTATCTAAGCTTTAAGCCATTGACAAAAAGGCTTGGTCACTCTCACAACATTTTTCAACACTCATAGGTAGGTGCTCCTAGCACACTGGAATATCCAGTCATTGGAGAGCAACCGGACATCGGAACCTTATCATAAGGGATAGTTACTGAGTTGATGGTGGTAGATGCCTTGAAAGGAAGTAGCTTTCATGTGCCATTGCCATAAATTTTGCATAGAATGGACAGGAACTTTGGAGGCTGAGAGGCTATGGAAGGTGAACACACTGCATATTTTCTTTACAGTTAGTTCTAGATACAGTTTTTTCTTCTTCTAAATATTGCACAGGACAGGGTGATCACAGAAAGGCAAGGGGAACAGGACATGGTGAAGTTATAAAAAGGATGGAATAGAAAAGGTTTAACTGCACCTTTCAGAAAAATTTGTTTATTCTTTATTGAAATATTTATACTCGGTGTTTCCATCCCTAAGGGACCATTAAGGTAAAGAAATGTGCACCGACCACAAGATTCAGATCGGATCCTGATTTGGTGCTGCAGAGAACAGCATTTGTAATTTGGTTTAGGTATGAATCCAAATTCCAATGGGAGGGGAATTGTTCCTCCCTCATTCACTACCTTAGGGAAATTCTAAAAGATTATAGGTTTGGCAGAATTGAATGGAATTTGCAAACAATGTAGCGCACCCCCAATAGATAGAGCCTGGGGGCTTTTGTGCTAGGTTGCATTAAAATAGGGAGGGGATTAAAGGGAATTTCTTCCCTCCCTGTGGTTTTATTCAGAAAATTGTGGAAGTGCCCCAAGAAAATATTAGAAGACTGGGTGTGGGAGTTATGGTGAATGTAGGTGGGCAGCTTCAAGCTCATGTTCTGCTGAATTGGCACCACAGTTCAGAGAAACTGAGTGTAAAGCTGATTTGACAGAGGTGGTTGTGTGGACAGAAATACTTGAATGTGCATAATCTTTGTTGTTGTTGTTGCATCCTTGCATTTTTGTTGTTTGACAAGCCAGGGGAGAAATGTTTCAGTTTTTGCAGACACGGTATCTGCATAGTTGTTGTTTAAAAATCTGAATCACCAAATCACTTCAAAGGTGCCCACTTTGGATTAGGGAATTTTGCAGAGATCCTGTTTTGACTTGAATAAGTGCCAAATCTGTCCAAAGTAGCTCATTTCAGTTCTTGATTTGGAATCCACCCCAAACTGTAGTATGTTGGAAAGTGTGGCAAGTTTTCTATGGTTTGAGAAAGTCCTGATAACATTATCTCTAAGTGGCAAAATTATTGAATTGTTTTTGTTGAGGTTCTTGTTATCTCCATATAACTATCCTAGGCAATATAAGCCTTGCTTCTTTTTATACCTGAAGGAGCATTCCACCTCCATCTTTCAGCCCAGACACTGAGGTCCAGCTCCACGGGTCTTTTGGTGGTTCCTTCACTGCGAGAAGTGAGGTTACAGGGAACCAGGCAGAGGGCCTTCTCGGTAGTCACACCCGCCCTGTGGAACACCCTCCTGTCTGATGTCAAGGAAATCAACAACTATCTGACCTAGAAGACATCTGAAGGCAGCCCTGTATAGAGAAGTTTTTAATGTTCTATTGTGTTTTTAATATTCTCTTGGGAGATGCCCAGAGTGGCAGGGGCAACCCAGTTAGATAGGCAGCCTATAAATGATAAATTGGTTGCTGTTGTTGTTGTTAGCTGGTGTATCAAAATATATATTTAGAAACTATGAGATCTGAAATATTGATTGTCATAATCAGTTGGCTCACTTCTTTTTTCACTTTGTGGATTCCTTGTTGTCAAGTATTCAGGTCCTTTTCCCCCTGCAGCATTAAGATATAGAAGCTTGCTTCAAAAGGAAGCTTGAGGGTTCCAGAATGCTATTGGCATCCTACACAGCATGGACATAGTTGAAGGCCCAGATCTAGCTTGTGTCCATGCTTTCTCATGACCTAAGAAGTGTAACTTAGCCAGTAGGTTTATCTAATTGTACCCCAAATGGCACATGAATGCTGGCTGAAAGTGGGAAAGCACATTCCTGAGAATACACAATTCAAAGACTAGGCCATGCCAATTAACATGTTATCATCAATATGGTTTGAATCAAGCGAATAGTTTCCTTGTTTATTGCAGGAGCATATTGTGCTGTTTTCAAGCAGTGTTATTTATAGTTTGTGGTAAATTAGCAGAGCAATTTGCCATAAATTATTGGAGTCATATTTTTAGCAGTGACACATTGTACAGGACAAAAATTGACCTTTCCCATGCCATAAACAGAAGGAAGGTCTGTGGGGGCATCCATCATAACCCTGCCTTTGGTGATTGCATATCACCGATGCATCAGCTTCTCACAGACCATAAAATGCATCTACTCAATCTCACTTTTATTTTAGTATTTTATTTTATTTTATTTACAAATAATTTAGTTCTCTAGCATTGTCTTTGTATTTTCAGACCTTGCATAAAGAGACCATGGCTTCCCCGCCCACCAACTAAGAGATTCTTTTTTCTTTCCTTATTTTTGTCATATAGAAAGGCCTGAAATATTCATTTTAGGTATGCTTCCAGGATATTACTATCTATAATGGGCCAAATATTCCTCTTCCCAACTGCTTGGTTTACATCCATCTGGGATAGCTCCTGTATAGAGAATATTCCAATGACATGCCTTCATAACTTGTGCTTTTCAGCCAGGGAGAGGGTGGAATCCTGAATCTGCATCAATATCAATTCATTAGTGGTCAATTCATTTTGAGCTAGACTCTCCTTGACCAAGCTCTTCACTGGCCTGAGACCTCTGGTCAAGACATCATTCTGCCAGGTCAGGCATTTGTAATGACCTCTCATTTCCCAGCAAGAGAGACTCTCATCAGGTGACAAACAGGGCCTGACTCTCCCCTACACGGCTTTAACATGGGACAACGCCATGTCTATCCTGAGCAAAGTTGCCCAATAAGCAGTGACACTTTTGACTTGTGCAGCTCTCTACCCCCTTAAGGGAAATTATCCCAGGCATGGTGTTTTCATTGTAATTATTTGTATAGCTTTAATATATCGTAGGTAGATAGGCAAGCAGATATTGTAAATTCTAAGAATGTTTAATTGTTTTTAATTATTGGTTTCCCCCTATGCTTTTAGCAGTTCTTATTTTTATCTGTAAGTTGCCTTGAGTCCCATCAGGAAGAAAGGCGGCGTATAAATAACTATATAATAGTCACCATAATTAGCTCAAATCACCCCAACATTTCCCTAGCAATATATTATCCAGGGTTCTCTGAATGTTCCACCAGCTCTCCTTGCTTAGGAAATGTGCTGTGCCTGTTGACAGGATTTTCTACTTGCAGTTGATTACATTAAGTATCTTTAAGAAGGGAGAAACATACTTCCTAATATTCAGCTACCTACAAATTGTGAGAGGGAATAATCCCAGTGGGCAGTGCCGGAAAGACTATTGTTGTTGCTGCTGCTGCTGCTGCTGCTGCTGCTGCTGCTGCTGCTGCATTCTTCATCTAACCACACCGACTCAACCAAGTAAATAAAAGTGAAGAGAATATTTCAATTCCAGGTTTTGGAGATGAACATGCTCATGAGTCTGCTATTAGCACCTCAGATTTCCCTAAGGCTGACCTATTTGCTTCAGAAGTCTTGTTGGGTGATAAAACGTTCCACAATCTCCCATCAACTTTTTCTCTGCTGCCACTAATTTATAGTCCCAATGGCAGTAATGACTTGGTTATCTGCTGCTGGGCATCCTTTTATTTTGGGGCCTTGGTTTCAGTCATATATAATCAGATACAGCCACATTTTATTAACTTAGGGTTGTATATGCTGCCCATGCATGAGTGAATAAACTTCCACTCGTGTACTGGGATTTCATCTTCTTTTCTTGACCCCTGCAGCCCTCTGAATAGCCTCACAATCTGCTCTGGAGAGTTGGGGAACCCTGTGGATCAGATCTGGGGGTGGGTGCAGGGAGCTGCAGGTGGCCAGAGAGGAAGCTAATGGAGCAGGACCACTGATATAGTGTTGCCCCAATGGAGGTTCTTGTGCATTTTAACAGTGGCATGACCAACTGAAATTCAGCTGTTGAAGAGTTCACCATCACTGCATGTCCACTGCTAGGAAAAGCAATATCTATTGCACTGTTTAGGTCTATTTAAAGCTTGCTAGCTTACCTATTACATTTACAGTAGTACCTCTAGTTATGAACTTAATTCGTTCTGGAGGTCTGTTCTTAACCTGAAACTGTTCTTATCCAGAGGTGTGCTTTCGCTAATGGGGCCTCTTGTTGCTGCTGCACCATTGGCACACGATTTCTGTTCTCATCCTAGGGCAAAGTTCTCAGCTCGAGGTAACTCTTCCAGGTTAGCAGAGTTTGTAACCTAAAGCGTTTGTAACCTAAGGCATTTGTAACTCAAAGTACCACTGTATAGCCCAACTTTTCCCTAAGGAGCTCAAGGTAATATACATGGTTCTCTCCATCTCCACTTGGGTTGGGGTAAGTAATTGAGACTAGACCAAGGCCACCCAATGAACTTCATGGCTGAGTGGGGGTTTCAACCATGGTATCTGCAGGACTCTAACCACTACATGATACTAGCTTCTTTAGATAGAGGGCCTGCTTCCAAGGAAAACATGAATTCCCCATGGCACCTTGCTATTAAAAACAATTATTTCATAAGTTGATTTTTTTCCAGGCATTTTCAACCTCTCATTTTGGCTTGCATGTTCCTTTTCTGCACCATCAAGAACATAAGCAACGCACAGTGGAGTGAACAAAGGGAATGGTCTTTATGCTACTTTGGATGCTTCTACATGTAATGCTTGTATATAATCAGCACTCAGAGCCAATTGCTCATAAGATAAATGTGTAGGTCTTTTTTCTAATGACTGCTGATCTACACAGTCTAGAAGACCTGATTTGGAAAAAAGAGCCACTGTCTTGCCAAAGCCCATTCTAGCAGATCAAATGCCTATAGCAGGGAATAACACTTTAATTAAGTATTTCCTGGTGCACTTCCTGTTTTCCTGATAACAACGTTACAGCTCAGCATGTGAAAAGGCACGTAGTTCTTCATTTGTTTCTACATTGTTGCAGCTGTATAAAAAGCACTGCCATCCCACCTTGCGCTTTGTGAGAAGTCACCAATCTTGCATGAGACAATCCAGTTGAAAGGGGTTATTTTCCTTGTACTAAAACTGGAGGAATGTTTTGAATAAATGGACACCATGTGCAATTAATACAATACTGAAATAGCAAATGCTGTCATTTGAAATCATATCCACGGAGGGTCCTTATCTACATAACTATCTTGCACATGAATAGAATAATTCTGAATTTTTCTTTCCAGTCCCTTCACAGGCACAAAAAGAATATTGCTTCTAAGGTTCTAGGTGCACAAATAACCACTCACCTTAGAGAATTGTGTGTGTGTGTGTGTGAGAGAGAGAGAGAGAGAGAGAGAGAGAGAGAGATTTACAATATTAAATATGGTCCACTAAGAAAAGTCCTCTGGATAGTTTGCAATTAAGAATTAAGATCATAAAGTATAAAAATAGAACATAAAATCTAAAACAAAACATAACCAACAGTAGAATAAAACCAGTGGCAGATGATAACAACAGATCTAAATACACGGACACATACAATTTAAGAGCAGTAAAGGAAAGGTAGTCTGACACCAGAATTGTTGCAATGTGGATACCAGGTAAGTATCTCTAAGGAGAACATTCCACAGCAGAGATACTGCTACTGTAGGCCTTCTCTGTCCCTCCTTATTTCGGACCTGGAGCCAGAGAAGATAATCCAGGGAGGTAAATGTGGGAGGAGGCAGTCTTTCAGGTAACCTGGTCCCATCCATGTAACGTTTTCAAGACTATGACCAGCACTTTGAATAGAGGTAGGACATGAACTGGAAGACAATGAAGATGATAAAGCATTGGTGTAATATTACTGGATCAATCTAGTCCCAGTTTCTGGACTGCTTTCAAAGGTAGTCCCATGTATAACACACTGCAGTAATCCAAACAGGAGTTTATCAGAGAATACAAAACTGTAGCAGGACTCGTTCTGTCCAGACAGAGTCATGGTTGGGTACATCAGTCAAAGCTGATAAAAGTCAATGAATTCAAAATTTTCAAAGAACATCTTGGTATGGTTTTACAAAATGAGAACCCAAATTGTCCATGGTCAGACGTTGAAAGAAAACTTTAGTGAACAGAACCTGAATTAGCTTTAGTTTTGTTAAGGCTTTCCCCAGAAGATATTGACTAGGGAATACAAAAGACTTCTAAAGTAGCAAATGGATATTTGTTTTCACAGCAACATAGAAGAGAGTGCCACCTACTGAATTGAAAAAGATAACCTACTAAGGTACCATAATGGTGGTGAAGAGGGAATGGAGTTACAATCCAGTTTTCCTTGAGCAAAAAGAATATATTCTGGAAAGAAAGAGTATCGTTCCCAGAGTGGTTTGGGTAGCACTTCTACGATGCTGTATTTTTACTGCATATTATTATAGCATTACATTCATAGTTAGGGTCAGCTGCCATTTCCTGAGGTTTATAACTTGCCTGTTTTAATTAACATCAGGCCGAAACTTGGTAGGGGAGTTAGGGTTAGCCCAGATGTTAATGTTATTCTACAAATGCCTTATATCAGTTAAAACATTCAAAAATATATTAGGTAGTAAACATTTGGTGATGTGGTTTTGGGTGTAGTTTTCAGAAATGAAGTTAAGGAGAGGCTTGTTTTCGGGAGAGGGAATAATGCCTTCAATTTTCTTTCTGCATGAATTTGTTGTTGACAGGCAGGTAGGTAAGTTGAGAAATGGAAACAACTTTAGAGAGGTTTTTTTACTTCACTCACAAAATAATATAAAAATATGATGCATAACTAATTGCGAAGTTGTCCATTGTGCCTTTAATTGTATGGAAGTGATTTGATATGCTTGGAAGTGTATTAGAGACCTGGAATGACCTCCTCATGCTAATGAGATGGTCTCATGACATTGTGAGTAGAATAAAGGACACACAAATTCACGACAGCCTAAATCTCCTGTAGAACGTACTATATAAACAATTCCATTGACTTTGTTCAAGAGAAGCAATTTGTATTTTACCTTGTGATACAAGTGTCTTACAATGGAAAATCCAAGGAGAAAGAGGAAACTATGGAAACATGAGTTCCCGCCCCCGCCCCACTGTTGTTTCAATAAAAGTCGGTGGCAGTGATATGACCAAAGTAGCACAAGGAAGATCCAAGAGGAAGCATTCTTCACTAATACAACCCTGCTTTGTTGGGCAGTTGATATCATAGTGTGATCAATCAATGTGACTTGAAGTGGCCAAAATATACTATCTGTGGTTGAAATTACTTAAATTTCCTTATTAAATGCCTCCCAGCACCCAAACTGCCTTGCCTGTCTTTCTTCTCCTGAGGCACCACTCCCTCTTCTACATCCCTCTTTCATCTCTTTCTCTCGATCTGCATAAACTGTGCCTCTTTCCTTCTCACTTGGTTTCCAGTTCTTAGCCGCATATTGCTCCCTCAGAAGCATGATTTCAATAGGAGAACTATGGGGAGCTGATACAGCAACAACAAGACCCAAACTCTTCAAGGCTTTAAAGGTGAAGGCCACACCAGTGCTGGGCACTGAAACAGATTGACAGCCAATGGAGATGTTTCATACCAGCTGTTTATACACTCACAACAGCAATGACCCATCAGCAGATGAATTCTAATGTCCAGACATTTCCCTCTTCCCATTCACCACTCCTACTGCAGATCACCCCAAACGTCTTTCTCTCTCTTTGCACTCTGCCACTCCTATATTTTCTGACTAACATGAGTCTTGGAAGAATAAATTATTCTAATTTTGTCAATATGGCCACAATTTACATGATTTATTCCAAGAGCAGGTTCTGGGGCTCTCTCTGCTGTGCAGTCTGGATGCTTGGGGACAGTGAATATACACAGCCCCAAGCATAGCTCATCTTAAATGATGCTGTCATCTGGCATGATGAGCAAGTGGAACTGGAGAAGGGGAGACCAGATCCCACTAAGTGTTCCCACATCCCTTGCATTTGTCAATGGAACTGTTTAAATACAGCCCCACTGAAAACAAAAAAGGTGACTGGAAGAATTGTGCTTCCCTCTGCATTTTCCTTAAAAAACTTTTAATTTTTTTTAAAAAAAACTCCAATAAAATAAATATCTTATACTAATGAGAAATGCAATCCTCCAGCTAATTCCTTTAATTTCCATCGGCCGTTTGTTTTCTAGAAGTAAAGCTTTGATTCAGATAAAGGCTAAAGTGTGCCATTTGTTTTGCTTCTCTCATTAGTGAACAGCAGGAAGGCAAGCTCGCAGACGCTAGATGATTCGAGTGGTGTTCTAGTCTTCTTTCATAGGCTGATCATGGAAATTCCTCAGGACTCGCAGATTGCTGCATCTTTGGGTAGATCACATGGCACTTGGTCATTTCCATTTAAGTAAAGAAGATCCTACTGGGTGAAGCCAGTGGCCCACCTACTACAGCATCCTCTTTGCACAAGGGCAACCAGATGCCAATGAGAAGTTCATAAGCAGGATCTGAGTGCAGTAGTGCTCACTCATCCTCTGTATTCCATCAGCTGGTACCCAGAAGTATTTTACCTCCAACAGTGCAGATATAACATTTCCTCCAATGCACAGGAAGGGGACAACTTATCCATTCTTTGCCAGGTACCCTTTGGCGTGATTATAGTCTTCAGAAGCTATCAGATGTTGTTATATACTCAGAGGTTGCTGCACATTAGTCACAAATTATTTTCAAGACTTCCTCCTTTGCTACTTCCACAGGCCTATGCCTTAACAGAAGAAATATATATATATATATATAATTTTCTTGCACTACTTACATGAAAATGCAGGGCAATTAGATCCTTTGCTCTCACTTTCCTCTAAATAAGGAGTAATTTAGCTGAAGCATATAAGCAGAGTTCTTGCCATGTAATCTGCATCTTGCAGTAAAAACAGACTCGACTGTCAAAAACTGTACTGATTAATTCTAATCCAGCTTTGTGTTGGGGGGGGGGAATTATTAGACAAATAACAATTTCCCTTTGCTAAATAGGCTTCGTTTATCAGACTGCTGGTTTGTCCATAAGGAAAGGAAAATAATGGGTAAATCATGGTTCTTCTTTTCTACCAACTTTAGAACAGGATTGGGCAAATGTATGGGGAATAAGGCTATCAATGGCTACTAACCATGATGGCTATGTTCTGCCTCCGCTATCAGAGGCAGCAAGCCCTAAACACTAGTTGCTGGTGATCACAAGTAGGGAGAGTACTATTGCACTCAAGTCCTGCTTTTGAGCTTCCCATAAACATCTGGTTGGCTACTGTGAGAACAGGATGTTGGGCTAGATGGACCTTTGGCCTGATCCAACAGTCATCTTCTTACACTCTGATGTTTTTCCCATTCCATTCTAATGTGCAAAGTGGGATTTGGAAATCTTAGATCTATTAACTGCAGATGACTTTTAGACCTCAGGGTTTGCAACTCAAAAAGACCTGTGCATTTCACTTCCCACAACAGGGGGGAAAGAAAATTCATGTGTCACTCCTGTGACTTCCTACCCTGTTTTTCAGCAATGTCTAGGACCTAATGGCTAGGATGTAAAATTAGCAAAAGTATTGTTGTGTTCTCCAACACTGCATTACACCACAGAAGAATGTGCTCATGTGAGCATGCTGCTCTGTCTTATGTTGAATCAGGCTATTTTATTTTATTTTATCTTGCCCAGCAGTTTAACTAGGTAGCTTTTAAAGTTTCCAAACAAATGTCATTTTACCTGGGATCTTTTATTATTATTATTATTATTATTATTATTATTATTATTATTTCAGACAAACGATTAATCACATGGAATGGATGGATAATTGGATGCATGGATGGATAGAGATTATTTTCCAAGGATTCCTAAGCAAGTTCCAGCAGAGGTGTACCAATGGGTTGGTGAAAGCAACATCCGCTGGGAGCATAGACCCAGATGGGGCACAAAAGTCACCCCACAAATATATTTCCAGTTATCTGTAAGGCCTTGAGTATCCATCTTAGATAAGAGATGGGAGCTGAGTGGTAGGAGCAATGGCAAGACGGTATGAAGATAAAGTGATCAGAGAGCGTGCAAGTGAGAATTCTCCAACAAAATAACTGCAGTAGTGTGGCAAGATGTGGCATTAGACAAGGTGGCTAGGGAGCGGGCCCATGGCTGTCAACCAGCCAAGTATAGAGCAGGCAGCTGCAGATCAGCATCAATTTCTTTCTCTCTTCCTCCTGCTCCCCCATGACTGAATTGAATTCCTCCCTCCTTTCCCCCAAAATCAGAAAAATAAAAAAGTAATAAGTGCCTTTTCAAAGTTAGAAATTTGCAGGCTTCTTGCTAGCCAGCCACTTGAGTGGAAGCAAATTTACCAGGTGCGGAGCTTAGGCTGCAATCCTTATCTTGCTTACTTGAGAGTAAACTCCACTGAATTCAATGGGCTTTACTTCAGTGAGTGGGTTTGTGGGGCTCTGGGTCAGTGGAGCACCTCCATCCCATGCATAACAGCTGTGGCTGTTCACTGGGATCATTGTGGGGAGAAACAGGAGCATGTTTGATTAATACAGTAGAAGTTGTGATGCCTTGTGGTCTCTGAGCTTTGGAAATAGTAAACTTCAAACTGCTACCCCAAAAATGAGCATTACTCTTTGACCACCAACACCAGCTAGCTAACAAAGGAAGTTGTCTTTTATTCAACACAATAAGAGGGCAAGGACTCAAGGGCTGGAACACCAGAGTTACCTTGAATTTCACAGCTATCCCACAGACTTCCCACATAAGTTGTGGCTGATTCAATCTCACACCACTATAGGGAGAGATGAGATAAGGAGGAAGTCTGCTCGAAGGATACTTTGAACTATGCTTTTCATCTTTTCCTCCTTCATCTGGTTCAGCAGCAAAGTTCTATTTGGAGCCACATGCAATTTATTCACAGCTAGACTGGTTTCTTTTTTTAACTCTTCAATTTCTATGTTGGTCGGTGGGCCATGTCCACAGTTGTGTGTGTTTTGCACCAACTTGAAAATAACATCAAATTAACCAACTTGGGTGATTTGTACATTTTGATAAATATATTGTTTATCTTCAATAGATAATTCCTGCATTAAATTTCGACATGTCTGTTGCCTACCAAATAATGACGAATGATGATACACAAGGACTACACTGGGATGAGCTCTTCTAATGAAACAGTCATGTCAGTTCAGATGTGCAAGTCACAAAAAAATGTGATAGAAGATTGGATTGATAATCTAACAACTAGGTGGAGCTAGAAAGAAAAGACATTTCACTGCTTTCCCCACTTCACACAAACTGATCAGACTGGCAATGGAATCTTACTTTGGCATGGGTAATGGGGCAGTGTCCTCCACTACACCAGAGGGCAGCAAACCAGCTTAGAGGGCACAGGCCACAGCTTGTTGCATGCACAGCTCTCTCCATTCCCTGCCCTTCAGCATTTCCCACCTGGGGACACAGCCTCACTCTGCCTCAAAATAGGGCCGGCTTTGCCACTACTAGACCATTTGTCCAGGCTTCCGCTACTCCCTCCTCTATGCCTTTTGCCTAGCCCCAGTTAAGAGGCAGAGCATAGAAAACAAGTGTTAAGCATGCTGTGTGCTCCTGCAAATCGCAGCAGAGGCTCTCCCCGCCACCCACCCTGCGCAGCATTCTCTCTGCAATCCACATGTCACAACAGAGGGCTCAGCGCTGAGTTATTGCCAAGAGCAACATTTCCCTCCAGACCTCAGAAAGGAAAGGAACCATATTAGAAAATTTATCGAGTATTTCGTTAGATCAATATGGGGTATGATTTAGGAATCCCTGCCTAGGCTCTTTAAATCTATTTAATCAAACCAATTAATAAAAAAAATGCAGAAAGTTGAAGCGTCTCCTCTAAGGTGCATCATAAATATACTCCCTTTACTTAGGCTTTTGATCGTAGCCAGGTAATTAACGGCTTTAGTTAAGTTCGAGTCATTCCCTCATGCTTGCTCCTGGTCATAAAACGCCCAGGGCTACATGTAGCTCATGGATTTATTATGTTTTTCTTGAAGCAAGAGCTTCTCTCACTCCTTTTTCCTTTATTTCACTTTATGTATCCATTGCTTTTGCAGCTGTCCTGTCAGCCACAATGGCTGATAGGCTTTGTGTTCAATGCAAAATTGACTTTCTGGCTCAGCAATAAGCATTCCTCCCCCACTCACCCCACCCCTCCTTATCCTCTTTTTTGGGGACAATGCATAACATCCATTCCCATTCTCTTTCTCTCCCATTCCCATAAATATAAATGAAAGAATATGAGATCCTTTGCCAGAGTTTCCTGATGGAGCCATTGTGCACGCCAAGCTTGGCCCAGTGTTGTTAATCAGTGGGGGGACATCCTCACATCAAGGGGAATGAACTCAATGGATCAGTCTCTACCTTCCTGACCTAGAAGCAAAGGAGATGAAATGATATCCCCCAAGAGGCCTCAAAGGTTCCTGGATCTTCAGCTGTAATACTTCCAGCCTGCCAAGAAAACAAGTGAGGATGTTGCCAGCCCATCAACAGGAAGTTGGGGGTGGGGAGAGCAAAGTGTGTTTCATGCTTTAGGGAAGGAAGCAACAAGAGAGGGAGAGAGAGCAATCCTTCCCAGAGTATTTAGAGGCAAGATAGGAGTTTTTATCTCATTTTGCAATCAAGGAAATCCAGGCTTAGTGAGAGGCAAGGCAGATGAATGGTTTCCCTCTCAACTCTCGTAATGTATATCAATATGTGAAGAATGTTGGCTATAACTCTTGGTATTCAGTGCAACAAAATAAATAATACGGAACAGCAGGAATTGGTTAGTTTGGAGGAATGGGTGAACTGAAACTGAAAATGTTAACAATGAGGAGGCCCCACTGTCTGCTTCCAATAGAGAGTCAATATTATTTCACTGAAAGAAGAGGTGGAGAAACGAGAAGTTAAAGCTAATTTGATTTATCCTTCCAGGAAGATTCTTCTATGAGCTGCACCATCACAGATAGCTGGACTGTGACAGCTCTCAGTAACTGAGGATCGGGCCCCATGGTCAATTCTAATATGGAATAATGCACTGTTTTTACAGAGCAAAGCATATTAAGAGTGAATTTAGGCACTGAAAGAAGCAGAGCTTGTGGTAGCTCATGCTTTGGATTTCCCACTTAGGATATAATCAGGTCCCAAGCGGGGCTCACAGAAGGACAACTGTGTGTCAGGTGGCCACTTATGCAGAAAGAAATGCATTGCCCAAAAAGAGGGCCTGGATCCAGTGTAAAATTTATATGGATGCTAATTTAAAAAAATAATTTGAATAGAAATACAGTACCTCTTATCATAGTGGGGGAAACTGAGAAGTTGACCTTTGTGCTTACTTAAATCTGCAGTTGAAGATGCTACCTTTTGATGGGAACCTTCAAGGCCCCTACTGTCCATTCTGGTGGTTCTTTAAACCAGATCTGGACCAGGCAGCCCTTCAAATAGGGGGCTCCTTCCTGTAGAAGACTTTCTACTGTAAAGTAGGACCATCCAAAAAAGTAGAGATGGACAGCAGCAGGTGTTCTACCTCGACAGACAGTTGCTGGGAATCGCAGGTGGGCAGAGTGCTGTTGTGCTCATATCCCACTTTCAGGCTTCCCAAGGGCACCTAGTTGGCAAAGTAAGAACAAGATGGTAGACAAGATGGACCAATAGCCTGATTCAACAGGCTCTTCTTATGTTGGATAGTCATAGCCCCTGCTGGTCCCTTGATTCAATCAAGTCACATACAGGTTTTGTTCTATTTATTTATGAGATATTGTACCCACCCTTCATCATAAGGTTCAAGAGCAGGTTACAACAGTACAGCATATAGTTATGAAAATAGTGACCATTATCAAAAACGGATAAAACTAAATAGAACAGAACAGTATGATTTCAGCAAAGGCCAGAGTAAGAGTTGTGGCTTCAGCATATGGCGAAAGCCATACCACGAAAATGCCAGGTGCATTGCTGTGGGGAAGGAGTTTCACAATTTAGAGACTGCCCCAGAGAAAACCTCTAAGCCAACGTTCATGGTATTTCTGAGGGTACTTCTGAACTACCAAGACAGCCCCCTCTACAGACCTTAACACTCAATAAGGTTGGTAGGAATGGGGTCTTTCAGATCTTTCAGACATTCAGGGCTTTAAACACTCATGTGAGCCCCTTCCATTCTGGTGCCCAGAAACAAAGTGGCACCACCTTAGGTTTCTTATTAAGTTTCACTATCCCACTATCAGATCATGAAGCAATTTACAAGCAAGGAGAAGTGCAATAATAAAATATATACATACAAAAACATATTAAAAACAGACTTCACAATATACTATAATATTACTGATGCTGCCCAAATGCCCAGGAAAATAAAAACTTATTTACCAGGTGCTGAAATGATGAGAAGGTTGGTGCCAGATGCGCCTCCCTGGGGAGAACATTCCATGCATTTAATAATAAACAGCACAAATATGGTTTTGTTGAGTGTCTTAGACATTCTACACTGGCCAGAAAATGCAAAAGGTTGGGTCCAGTGGTTTCCCTCTGTGCACAAAAAGATCTTTGTTCCAAAGGTTTTTGTAAATGGAAGGAGGGAAGCAATATTTACTGATTCTCCCTTCTCTATGCAGCCCTATATACCCTCAGAAATTGGTTCAAGAGTGTTGAGGAACACTCTGTAATAGCTTGGGAGGCAAAGTGGGGTAAGGGCTGCAGGAGAAAGGGGTTTGTGAAAATTGCCTTGCATTTCTGAAGAAATGTCCCATCATTAACGCTTGCCAGCAGTGGCAAACCTGTTTTGAAGCCATGGCTGTCCTCTTGCCTAACAACGCATGATCTTGAAACAATTTGTTCTTTTCAGCCAGAAACTGCTCTACTTACCTTTTGGCAAAAACTTTTAAAACTTCTCTCATTCCACAGTGAAAGGAAAGGTTATCTGTTGCTGAGCTACCACTCCCATCATACCTGACCCCTGGCCACTCTGTCTGGGGATGATGGGAGTTGGAGTCCATCAGGAGGGTCACCACACTGCCGATCCCTGGCCTAAGCAATATTGTGGTGGCCATCGGCAAACAAGCTCTACTTTTGCTTTCTCTTGCCCAGCTTGGTACAGAAACCTAGAACAATTGCCTGTCGCAGCCCTTCTGCACTATAATTCATGGTCGGCAATAGGGACAGGAGAAGGAGCCTTTTGAAAGCAAGACAACAAATCCATAGCTTTTAAATTATACATAGCTCTTATCCCACAATTAGTTTCTAATTCAAAAAGACTGCAGACAGTCAGACTCCTATGTAATAATCCATGAGATCGGATTCACATTGAACTGACAGGCTTTGAAGAACAATGTAAAAGGAATGCAAGAAAATCTCCAATCCTTGAGCTTCATCAATACACACCAACAGAAGATTCCTATTCCAATTCATCTCATATTGGCAGCTTTCTTTGAGTAAATTTACACATTTTCTTCTGAACAAGGCAGTAGGTGGCATGATTCTGGACCGTACCAAAAAATAATAAGAGTAGCATAATTCATATTAGAAACTCTCTTTCCGTTTCTTCTTAGCACACCTGATGCTTGCTGAGGCAGGATCAGGAATCTGCTACCAGAAACCTTTTTACATGGGTATTTGATCCCTGACTGCTATGAAAGAAACAGGATATTTTAAATATGAAATATGCTATGTGCTAATTGCTCATTAATAACTCCCTGCTTGGCTGGTTAGAAAGGTATATCCTGCCCATCAAAAAGGTGTTTCTAGGGAGGAACAGCCATAGCTCAGCATGCAGCAGGTGTTAGAATTCCTGCTCCATGATTGCAGTTATGGGATTGTTGTCTATCACATGATGGTATATGTTTTGACTCCACAGGGTGGAAAGTGATGGAGACAGGATGTTTGTGTTACTGTGTTCTGTGAAGTGGGACTATTGTCCTTTGTTTTTTTCTCTTTGCTATCTGATGCTAGAAAGAGAGAGGGTCATGTTGCAGTACTCCATGTGTATATGTAAATAAAGTAGATTAGCCAAATACTGAGTTGCTGAGGTCTGTCACGCAAGCTGCGAAGACTCTGCGGATCCCTAAGTGTGCCGATGTCTGTTGGCATTGGTTGCTGTGATGTTCGGGCGGAAGAAAGCTTCTGAAGCTCCCGAACGATCGACCAGGAGGGAGAGAACATGCCAGTCAGGCATGTGTCTCTACCAGTGTCCTACTCGAGTGTAGGACGAGCTCCTGACAGCAGGTACAAGGTTCAATTCTTGGCATCTCTAGGGCTTTTGCCTTGTACATTAGTAGTTCATAGTTACAATGGCACATGTACTCTCTAAGTTTTGCTTCAGGATATCACCAATGAACAAATCTGGTAGCTGTTATAAAGTGTCTTGAGTTTCCAGAAATCCTATATTTCCAAGGCTGGGTTTTTTCATTTTCATGATGATTTCCTGACACACACCTTGCTCCCTGTTGATGTGCAAGAAGTATTACAATGTCTGTTACAGAAGTTTTTCTGTGCACCTAAACGTATGTTTGGTCTATTGTAATCTGCTGTTTATCTCACAACACATGGTGTAATCATTAGTCTCAAGAACAGGACAAATACTATAGTTCAGTAGGAACTGAATGTTTCTGAACCATTTAGTTGGCTCTGCATATGCCATTAGCAGTGAATGAATTTTTGCAACCTCATTGTGTCTGGCAAGATAATTATGTACTGGGCAAAACAGTGCAGCCCACTCCAGCAGGATCCCTGCTGACCTGGACTTTTCACCTGTCTTTCCGTCAGGGCACACAGATCTTTCAGGTAGCTTCAGGAAAGCTAGAGAACCACTTCACTGATGAGGTTTACATTCACATCCCCTCTGTTAACACAGGGCATTTCTCATGCAGCTTTAGAGAGGTAAAATTTTGATCAGCCTTGACTCCTTAGAGAATTGGGTGTTCAGATGTTCCAAGTAATTATGGAATGGTGATGCCTGTTTTTCGCAGTTTGAACATGTGTGTCATCTCCTTCTATCTCCTTCAGATCTTCCTTTCTTAATGAATATGACTAAATTTAAACCATTAATTGCAATTAGTCTACTCTGAGCAAAACTTTGTTGAATGCCACCCATTGTCCTTATATCACTGAATCTGAGGTGTTGTATATAAATAAATTTCTATACTGCCCCTAGCTGTAAATAACCTCAGGGCACATAGAGCACGTATGTGACACCACGTCATAACGAAATGTGATTGAATGATACCAATGGATTTTTATGTGTACTTTCAAAATGTTTCCACCAATTATACTATATTTTATCCTTTCCAGGGGCTTTCCAACTTACATCTTTTCAAGCTGTCCTTCTCCCAACCTTTTCTTCCATATCATTGATTTCCAATTCCAAGTCATTTATAATATTACTTCTAATGGCTGTGAAAAGAAACCATTTATATTTACGGCATTATGAGCCATCAGTCTGGACCAGGTCAGTTTTCAAGAGATCCTGATCATTTTTTCATCATCATCATCATCATTCTTAATATTAATACTTGCCTGCTTCTTGCAGCTTTTGTAGTAGCATTTTGCCTCTTTCTCCAAATTTCTGTAGAATTGTTTTAAATTACATTATACATTATTGGGTCTATGTATGTCTTACATGTTATGAGATACATTCTCCCAAAGTCTTTGCTCTCTGTTTCTTGGTTTCTGTTTCTCTGTATCAAGGTGATCCAAAAGTGATGCCATAAAATTTCTTTTCACGGAAGTGATAGGATTTTTTATTATTATTATAGAGTTAATGAAAAAAGTTTATTTGTGAGAATTCATGTATATGACACTTACAGCATCTAGATCAGTTGTTTTTTCTTTGTTTTTTGTTTTTTTGGTTATCTATTTCTTAAGTATCCTGTTTGAAGAACTATTTATCTTTTCCCATTTTATTCTTTATCAGCTTCAAACCTACAGCTTCCTCAGCTATGGTAGCTCCACAATATACTCCTGTGTGCTTGTTTCAGAATACTGCATTTATGTTTTCCTTTTTATATTAATATTTAAAAAAAACAGACGAGGGTTTATAATATTGATTACATGTTGATATCATTCATAATTTAGGATGCAATCCTAGAGTTCATGGAAAGGCAAAAGAGGCTAGTCAGTTGGCAATGCCAGAAGACAACGTGAGTTTTAAACACACACCATAGAGTATGAATCGGGCTGATCTCTTGCAAACTTGGTTCTTGTCCTTTGATTGGAGATGAGGACCAGATTCTTCTTTATCTTGCAAGCGAAGGCGTCATTGCACAAAATATCAAGCTCTCTCATTTTATCAATATAATGGACAGTGTTTGATTCTCCAGAAATACAATACCTAGGAATAGTTCTAAAATTCAGGGGGGAAATGCAGCTCTCAGTGTGTAGAAGTGGGCAATCCCCTGTTGTAGAATTATAAAGCAATACACAGTATTGCTTTATAGGTATCTATCATCTATCTATCTATCTATCTATCTATCTATCTATCTATCTATCATCTATCTATCATCTATCTATCTATCTATCTATCTATCTATCTATCTATCTATCATCTATCTATCATCTATCTATCTAGTTATAGATATTCAAATAAATACATATATAAGAAGATATTACATACTAAGCAGTCCATAAAATTATCCACATGCCATAAATATTGATTACAGACCTAGTGCACAATAAATCAAAGGACCACAATCATTAAATCAAAGATTTACACTAGTAAAAGAGCAACAATGCAATTCATCAATTCCCTATTACAGCCAATGATTAATTAGGCTTCAGTGTGAAAGCTTGGAAGTTGGGTTTGGAGATGAAACCAGATCTGGGGGCACATTTTGTGACCTTTTTGTCCCTTGTGAAAATCTTCTATGATAGAAAGGCAGTGGGTGGATAGAGGAAAACATTGTACCCTTCAGTATACATTCAGACAACCTTGCCCTGAACTCCCCATATTGCCATTTACTGGTAAGTGGTAGTGGCTTATCCCAGGGCATGATCTGCTGATGCCACCTTGTTAAAGCCAAGCAGGCCTAGCTCTAGTCAGTACCTTATGGAGAACCAAATCTATGTTGCCTTGGGATATAAGTGTATTAAATGAGCCTCTTTCCCATTGAAGCTCCCCTCTGGCCTCAGTGGCATCCTTACTTTGTCATCATTGTTACAAGGAAGATAAGAAATCTGCAGCCAACTGGGTCTACCCTGCCTGCCAGATTCCCAGAGGAACCAGCACTGAGTGGAATATACACATGCAAGTGTCGTATCTCCACACTTGTGCCATTTTCACATCCAAATGGATATGCCATCTACTGAGACTGGTATTTACATATTCTGCATTGGGCTGGCTAAAATAGTATATTGAGTCCATTCATTTCCATTTAGGATGTGACATACAGACTGGATGCCAAAGCAATATCTACCACAGCATGTTCAGAAGGTGGCAGCATTTTATATGTGTGGAGGGGGGGGGCTAGGTTAATTAGCTTCACCCACATTTTCAGCTCCATAGTCTCTGGACACTAAATCATCACTGACATATTTAGGTTGCCATTTGTTATGGGGGGGAGGGGAATTAGGTTTAAACCCTTGCCATTAACAAGAAGTTTTTAAAGAGCCCAGTACTATACTTTCAGTGGGACTCACATTTTGATCCTTTCTAACCTAAGAATCTGATAACTGATGATATCTACAAACTGGGTTGCTAAAAAAAGTCTAGGTCCTCCCAAAGCCCAATTCATCACCCATTGACCCATGGTACATGAGGAAGTACTGCTGTGACCAGTGACAAATTCAGGCACCTTCGATTCTCCTAATTCAAAAAGTTCATGTGTCCACCTGCAGCTAAATTAAATTGTGCCAGCCAGCTAATATGACAGAAATGAGAATCTTATACAAATGGGATAATGGAAATTGCCTCTTTGCACATTATCTCTTCAGTAGCAGTCAGCTGGGAATTTTTCACATGAAGGTAGGTGGGTGCAGCATACTAAAAGAAGGAAAAGCACAGCAGTTGACATGGCTTATCCCCAGGAACACTGAGCAGAAATGGATCCTTGAGCACTCAGGAGAACCTTGCAAGGAAGTCCATCACTGCCACCCCTTCCCTGCTCCCCTGACAGTTGCCCTAGATCCAAACCACATAAATAAATTTGCCTCTTGGACAGCAGCCCAGCTCTGATTGTTTAGAATGAAGGCTCCATCCCTACTCACAAGGAATCCAGGAGGCTCTTGAAGTGCTCACCAGTGGTGGCTAATCTTCCCTGCTATTTCCCTTCTGAAGTGCTGGGAACAATAGTGGCTGGTGTGGTGGGACAAAATCACAGAGCTGCCACAGGATCACTACAGCTTGCATGGACAGGGCAGGGTATGGCAGGGCGATGGCAAGGCTCGGGCTGCAGTGGCAAGTGTTATATTGCCTCCATTGCTGTCGTTAAGTGTTATTACTCTGTCCCTCCCTGATGTCATTCTCAGCACAAATTCCCCAAATGCCAGGCAGTTATTCCTCATTGTGAAGAGGATAGTGGGGTAAAACAAGTTTGCAGGAGGATTGATTTATTTATTTTACCTCACAACTACCCCTGTCAATAGGCAAAGTGAGGCAGCAGAATTTGCACATCATTTAAGGACAGTAAGTTGTCAGTCATGACATTTAACATTTTATCTTTGGGGCCAGCTGTGTCATCTCTTCAGAGCACAACTTGTTGGTATCGGGGCCTATTTGTTTTATTTTGTTTTTTTAAACTAGCAAATTTCCAATTGTAAGAACAACATTTACAATACAATAAAACGATTGCTAAAACAGCACCCGTACTAAAAGGCTAGCAAACCAAGCAGAGCACAGAACATAACTATCAGACTCCATTTCCAAAGGATTTCTGAAGAAGGCAACGCTTTCGTCGATATCAGGAAAGCCAGTAAGTAGGGAGGAAGCTGTTCACATCTCTCTTGGAAGAGAGCTCCAGAACATTAGAATGTCCTCTCAAGAAGCCCCTGCTGCTGGTAGGAGCTACTTATTGAGGCATCATTATTGCAAGCACAAGAGAGGGCGCTGCGTGAGTCACTGCCACAACCATCTCACTCCTGCTCTTCATCTCTTCCTGTGGCCTCTCTCCCTCTTCATATGCTGTCAGTGCCACCTTTCTTCCCTTGCTCTGTGCCTCCTCCCTCCTCATCTCACTCTAGCAAGGCCCTAGAGGAGCCTTTCTCAGCTTGAGATATTCGGCATGGGCTGACCAGAATAGTGCCTGTACTGCCCCCAGTTCACAGCAGTGACTAAAAATGTTGCCTAATCTTAGGAGGCAAATTTAAAGTTACAGCAACTTCAGGTTAATCATAAGGTCTCAAGTAACAAGAGGGCCATGTAGGTAGAAAGTAAGCTACAAAGCTGTAGAAGTAAATGACCCCGTCAGTTTTTCTATGTTCACAGAAGCCAAGGGGTTCATATATGGTTGCTGTTTTTCATTCAGTGACATTAGAGCATGCAGTTGAATTTAAGGGTATGGCTTTTGTGAGTCAATCCAACCTCATTCAGTTGAAATAAAAAGGTGCACTTTCAAATCTGCCTCCATCAAGATATATAGAAGGACAGTAATGAATTACTCCCAACAATCTCAGCCCGCTCACATCTCCAGTTAGCATAAACAAAATGCTCAGCCAGTGCTACAAAAAAGATGCTTAGAAGTTAAAAGCGCCCTTTAAAGTAAAATTATGTTGTACATCATCCCAAAATTTAATATGACTTTATACACAATAGCAACATGCCGGGTAATGCAAAGGTATTTCTAAAATAGCTTAATAATAGTTCAATGTTCTCCCCTTTAAAATATGAAAATGTATGTCAAAAAAGGGGTGTAATGTAGCTGCATCTTGTATCCATTGATGGAGGTGATTTACATAGATAGCATTTAACATGCTATCATCATTATCCTATCAGTCTTCTGTCTAACGCAGATGTCTTGAGACAGAGTTCTCAAAGGTAAAAAAAAAAAAACACCCCAAAGCAACATTATGGGAAGTGGAGTACTGAAAACCAGAAAGAGGAACAGCAGAATTTCAATTAAGTGATTTTTCTAAAAAATAAAAAGATGCTTGGCTCCCCATAAATTTAGCCAAAGAATCAAATGATAAATAGTGGGCATACCAAATGTTAGTTAAGAATATACTACATGCAACCAGAAAGAAAAGTAATGAACAATGTGCTTTCTTGCTATTAGATGACAAGGAGCAATAGAGGCAAGTATCATCAACCTACTGGTGGCACTTTATTACAAAACTCCAAATGACCTGCCCCAGAGGTTTAATATAGATATTCAATAACAGCAGGGACAATAACGAACCCAGTGGAACAACATAGGCCATAAGTTGAGGTGTCAAACAGCAGTCCCTAAGGACCACATTCTGGACAGAACTGAATAGGAGGAACTAGAACCACTGTAGTAGTATACTCTAAATGTCAACCAAGGCAGCAAATCAATGGTACCAAAGGCTGCCAAGAGGCTCAGGAGAATGACAAAAGAACTTAAAATACCAGTGTATAGTCCGCTATATGAGAATTGTGAACCAGAGGTGGCCATTGCCTATGCAGAACATCCCTGCCATACAGAAAAGTATGGGTAGAGAGCTCTATGCAGCATTCCTCACAAACCCATAGTAGCACAGGTTGCAGCCATAAAGTTGCTGAAATCTTATTATGAATTCAACATCTTACCAGGTATTAAAAATGAACTGCAGACCCAGTAGGAATAAGTCCTTGTGAGATTATATCCACAAATGACCAAAATGGAAAGCTTTTTAACATGGGCACAGCCTTCCCTTATATTTTAGTGTGAGGTTTGGAGACTCCTGCATGGAAACATAATATGACTTTATACCTAGAGAATCTAGTGCTTCTAGCGATTTCACAATCACAATTTGGAAGTAGCAAGGGTCAGGGAGGTAATATCTTTAATCCAGTCCTTCTCTATTATTAAAAGCATCACAAATATTGAAATTTCATACCATGTCTATACATTAACTAGTTACCTGAGGCACAAATCAGCCAAAGTTAAGCACTTTTCATTTCTGTTAATTTACTTACTTTTCAACAGAGCTCATATCTTATTTCCAAAATGACGTTAATACATAGATCTTACTAAAACAAGAAAACACGGTGTGACATGTTGACCATATACTTACATAAATTTTACTGTTGCATAATAGTTATTTGGTCATTGGGTATATATAATATACTTTAATATCTTATGGTGCATTTTGCATCTAACATCTACTTTAATTTTTTTTATATATTATAATTCCTATGATTGATCCCAACTTCCTCTAATTCTATTTTTGTAAAAACAGGTTTGATATTTTGATATAAAGCATTATTGTTGCAAAAATCAATAAAATTTATAGTGTTCCATTTCTGTCTTCTTCCTTTTCCTTTTGTTTGTTTATTTTTCTTTATCTATTTGATTTTATTTATTGATTTATTGATTTATTTGACAGAATGCATATACTGCTTGTTTGTAACAAAACCTCAAAGCAGTTTACAAGAAACATTAAAATTATCAATAAAAATGTTTAAAAACAAGTGATTAAAAACATGTTTTAAAAGTAAACTAAAAAGTGATTAAAACATAACAGCATCTACGTGTCTGGAGAGACTTGCCTAAACAAAAATGTTTTAAGCAAGTTCCAAAAAAAAAAAAATAATACAGCAAAGGGGGGAAATATATGCTTAACGTGTCTTTTGAAATTATTTGGCCCTAAAGTACTTGGATCACAGGTGGAGAACCTGTGACACTCCAGATGTTATTGGACGCCAACTTGCATGAGCCTTAGCCGGCATGGTCATTGGCAAGGGATGATGGGAGCCATAGTCCAACACCATCTAGAAGGCCAAAGCTTCTCTATCCCTGGACTTGATCATCCTCTTCCAGTGTAGTACCCTTTAGATATTTGGGGTGACAATTCCCATAATCTCTGACCATTGTCCATGTTCATTGGGACTGGCAGGAGTTGTAGACAAAAACATCTGGCAGGTACCTTTGTTGGGACAGGACCATGTTCTTGATTACAGTGGTACCTCGGGTTACATACCCTTCAGGTTACAGACTCTGCTAACCCAGAAATTGTGGTTCAGGTTAAGAACTTTGCTTCAGGTTGAGAACAGAAATCGTGCTCTGGTGGCGCTGCAGCAGCAGGAGGCCCCATTAGCTAACAGTTTCAGGTTAAGTACGGACCTCCGGAACGAATTAAGTACTTAACCTGAGGTACCACTGTATTTAGTTAAAAGCTCATACCACCAAAATAATAGCAGCTAAAAGCAATAGCAGCATAGTGTGTTTTTTGTGGGGTGCACTGGATCTGACTTTCCTTTGAAGCAAAGGCATGGCTAGTCAAATGCTTTTAAAAGATCAAGACCCCAGACTTCCCCGAACTGCAACTTTGTAGCCCTCTCTCTGCTTTCCTAAGAGAGGAGCAAACAGATGTCATTGAAATGACAGGATCCTGTGACAGAAATGACAGCTTCAAAAAAATGAAATGCTATGAGACTGACAAGCATTTCTATAGACTGCTGTGACAGTTTATGCTAGAGCATTCCTAAAGAACAATGATCAGTTTCCTAAGGCAGTAAAACCTGTATCCGAATGATGATTTGAGAGCCGGGGTACAAAGTGAACTATGCATTCTAATGCACAAAGAATGCAGCTGGAAGTGTCAGCCTTTGCCGACTTACTCTTTCTAAAACACAACCCTAGCCACTAAACCCTGACCAACTCCCCAGATTGATCACAAACCTGAATGAAGAACAAAAGAAGAACCTGCTAAATCAGGCCAATGGCTCATCTAGCTCTGCATTCTGTTCTCACAGTAGCCAACCAAGTGCCTATGGGAAAACTGCAAGCAGGACCTGAATACAACATCTCTCTCTCTCTCTCTCTCTCTCTCTCTCTCTCTCTCATGGTTTCCACCAACTGTTATTCTGCATCCTACTGTTCTCCAACCATGGAAGCGCAGCATTGCCTCCCTGGCCCTAGTAGCCATTGACAGACTTATTGTCCATTAGGCTACTGCACCTGAATGTTTGTAACATGGCACAATTTTCATTTGGCACCTTTGTTTATTTTTCTCCCCAGACTTCATCATCAGTCAGCTGCCTTAAACGGAAAGCCAATCCCTCTGGTACAAAATTCATAATGTTTCACATTCCCTATTCCAAGTAAAAAGTACTTAAAATACAAACACCTCACAATTATAGGTGCTTCTGAAGAAGTTGGATACAAGAAGAAGGCAATTTTATAGCAAAAATGTTTACAATATTAAAGCATCTGGCGTTCATTTACATGTTTCAGTTAATACAAATTTGCTGCAATAATGTGTCAAAACTGCAATTATCACTTTCTTTTGGGTGTTGTTTGAAACTACGATCAGTTTTCAGGTATTTTTCAGCCCAGTTTCCAAAATGGCTTTCTGTTCTGACTTTTACTGAAGCAGGAATCTAAAAGGGAATGGATCTTAGAGCTCTAAAAAGGGCACAGCATTCTGCAAGTTTTCATTTGCTGCAATGGATCCTGCAGGAGGGGTTATCTCTGCCTTTTGTAAACCGTACCTAGATACTGAATCAAATTCAGCCATCCAGTCAAGATACAAGCCCTTGTCACATCTTACTCACGTGTAAAGTAATGGCACATTAACTCAGGGTTATGCACTGTACAGTCATACCTCGAGTTGAATGAGCTTCGGGTTGAACATGTTTGAGTTGCACTCCGTGGCAACCCGGAAGTAACGGAGCATGGTACTTCCAGGTTTCGCCACTCACACATGCGCAGACACTCAAAATGACATCACACACATGCGCAGAAGCGGCGAAACGCAGCACGTACAGGCTCAGATGCGCCATCGCGTCTTGTGTTCCATTTGGGATGTGAACGGGGCTCTGGAACCACTGTATTGGGCTATAACATACAGTTCTTATATTTTCCATACAGTAGTATAGAAGAATTCCGAACAGTAGATATACAAAACTATTTTGCATTCTCCTAAGCTTTTTTATATTTCTATTTTCTCACAAAATGCAGAGAGATGAACTAATCTCTGCATAACATAAAACATCTCTTGCTTTAAAATGTACTTAAAGTGATAGTAACTTCCTTTGTTTTTCTAAGGACATCAGAACTATCCCCACTATTGTGCCAATTGTTTGATCAACATCATAGGAGAAAAAAAGCCATCTCAAGCACACCTAGATTTGCTATATACTGGAATTCACTTCACGCTTTTTAGTATCACTCATAAATATCTCTCCCTATATCAACCTGTCTGTGCTGAAGATCATAGGGATGGAGCACTCTTGGTGGGTCTGATCCCAGCTGAGGTGTGCCACTAGGGGCATGAGGTATGGCCTTCTCTGTGGTGCCACCAAATCTCTGGAATGATCCCTGCCCCAGAAGTGCATCTGGCTCCATCACTTATGTTCTTTTCCAGCAGCTGAAGACAAATCTGTTTGCCCAGACCTTTGGAAACAGCTAGTCACGTGTCATTTCTATGACTGGTATTCAACTAAGGAGGCTTCCACACATACTATTTACAGTGGAATAGTTGCTGTTTGGTCCAACCTTCTTAAGAATGAATTTGTAACCAATGGTCTGCACCTTTGCTCCCATGTCACTATTATCAGGGAGTGAGTGCAAGGTTTTCCTTTCTGCACTAATGGCAGGCTCTGCCTGAATTTAGAAAAAGTCAGTGGCGGCAGTCAGACCCCAAAGGACGTTTGTGTTCCTTTGGCCAGGAAATGTCAAAGTCATGAGCATGTGCATAGGGACAGCCCTTTTTCAGTGGTGTGAATGGGGTTGCTTTTGGAGGCACGACTATAATGCAGCCATAGCCGTTTTCCCTGGACTTGCAGCAGCTTCAAGAGATTTCTCATTCTGCAGCAACGCAAGCCTTGAGTTGATTGAAGGAGGAATCATTACACAGGAATGTCACATATTGTGACACAACGTATACTGCCTGCTAAAACCACAAGACATTGCAGATAGTATCATTTTATTTTATTTTTTTAAAGTGCTGAACAGCATGGTAAAATATGGATATAAGAATAAAAACAGATTTAATTTGTCTGAGGCATAAGAGCAATGGGAATGTTCAAAGTGCCGTAGTGGCACATGGGACTCCGCTGGGGGAGTTTTCTTCGAGGCAAGAATGCTAATGCACACCATATCGTTGTTATTTGTTCAACGTTCTTCCCCTCCGCCCCTTGGGGTGAGGGAGGGGACTGGAGGGGAAAGCCTGTGGTCATATCGGCTAGGCTGCATGTTTGCTCAGAAATGACTTCTCTCCCTTCTGGCTGCGCTGCAGATTGTCTTTCAGGTTAAACAAATTTAACAGACAGGATTCCAGCTCGCTTTTCTGTTTGGCTTTTGCTTTGCAAATGGAAGGACAAATGCACCAGCGGTTCATATCCTGCCCAAGGAAGGGTGCGAGTAAATTCAGCATCTGTGTTGACATTTCAGCTTCTCAGAGGTTAAAAAAGATAAAGGAGAATGGTAGGAAAGGTGACAATCTAATTGTTTGGCTTTACACAAAGGTAATAAGCAGAGTTATGAACCCAAGAGAGTCTTGACGTATATCCCTTTTAAAAATGTCATGTGGTTTTTAGCTCCCCTTACAATTTACTCTAAGCACATGGCTAATAGGTGCAGACCCTCCAAGTGTCCCTATTTTCCAGGGACAGTCCCAGATGGACAGAAACTGTCTCAGTTTCTGATTCGATCCCAGAATGTCCCACTTTTCCTTAGGACATCCCTATTTTCATCAGATAAATGTTGGAGGGTGTGATAATTGTATCATTTTTGCTATGCAAAGAACGTAAAAGGGGGAGCCCAGCTGCATCATTCTATACAGGCCTATCTAGTCCGGCATCCTGTTACTCACAGTGGCCCACCACCTGTCTAAAAGAAAAAGAACAGAAATTATAATTTGAATTAGTGGTATGGAACAGATCCTACCTGGAGTAACTGGCAAATGTTTTGAACCAAGTTCACAGCAGCAAAATGAGGAAAGGAAAACTCAGCAGCATTTCAAACATATCTTTTTAAAATGTTATGGAAGATCTGAAGAAATGCAACGGAGTTTGCTACCACATGGTGTAGTGACAGTCCCTTGCTTGGAAGGATTTAAAAGGAGATTAGAAAATTTCATGCGGCATAAGACTATCAGTCAGTGGTGGTCATAGCTGCTATTGTGTTGGCCAAATAATGAAGCGAATTAGGTGATTCAGGAGTCTTTCTCCCCTCCCATGTCAAAGTGGTACGTCAATAAAAACCCTGAGTTATCAGGCCCCCACACAAAGCCTTGTGTCTCCCAGTTGTTCTCTTTTGGTTCTGCCGCTTATAATTCTATGTTTTCCTATAGCCGTCAGCTTTGCGAGAAGTGAGGCTGTCTAAAAATGTAAGAGCACTGAAAAGCACAGGGAGCGGGCCTGTGATAACATACAGCAGCACAGGGTTTATTTATTTATTTAAAGTTTTTAAAACTTCATTGATTTTTTTTATTAAACTTACATTGCTGTTATTTGACTGAAAGCAAGCAACTCCCCTCCTCAGAGCTTTTCAGAACTCCACAGGCATCCTTCTAGACAGCGTTGGGGCTATTGAAGGCACAAAATAGCACCGGAACAGGTGGTATGAAGCTGCAGTGTTTGAAAAATTTTACAAGGAAGAATACGCACCAAGCGGCCACCTCTTATTTATTTTAAGACAAGAAAGTAAACGAAATGAAGATTATCCTCATGGTGCTATGGGCACAGCTGAAGATAGGGCTTTTGCTCCATAGCAAGTCTAGACCACAGGTAATCAATATGGCACCTCTGCATGTTGTTAGACTACAGTTCCCACCAGCCCCACCCAGCATAAATGGTCAGGGATGATGGGAAATGTAGCCTAAAAGCAACAAGAGCCACCTCACATTGGTGACCCCTGGCCTTGACCAATCCTATACATGTCTACTCAGAGGTAAGTCCCATTTAATTCACTTGGGCTATGTGGGTATAAGTATGTGGGTACAAGATTGCTTCAACTAATCACTATAGTTATATAGGTGCTGGTTGGCATCACACAGTGCAAAACACTTTATTGTGAATCAGTTACTATTCATGTGTGTGAATTTTTGTTCCACATTGCACTTGAGGAAGTTTAAAAATGAGCCTTTCTCCCTCTTAGGACTATGTTTAATAGCAGAAATATAAAGTTAAATTTTATGTCTTTGGTCCCATAGGCATAGAAAATGAAATTTTAAAAGTCTCTTTAGCATAACCCTGCTATGCTGGGACCCAGACTGCCAAGTGGCTTAAATCTTGCTTTCTAAATAGAGAATTATTTCCAATTTATCCAGATGCTGATGGTCTAAATAGAGCTACTGCTTCCTTTCAAGTACCCCAGCCACTGGCTAGAGAAATATATGTGTGATATATGTGTGTGTGTGTGTGTGTGTGTGTATTCTTCCAATTCCAATTGCTGGCTACAGTTCCAAGACTACTCTGCTAATGTGCATATAAATAAAAACTGGGGGGGGGGGGTAAATGCTTTATAGCAATAAGTACAGAAGACATTTCTGCCATCCTGCATGAAGACAGCTTGATACATTAGTGATAATATCCATAGTGCATTTCAATAGACAGTCTGGAGGTTCAAGGCTGAACATTTCTGATACCAGAAACATAAATTTTAGTGAGGAGTTTGGTTTGGGAGGTTTTGTGATTGCTTCAGGAAAAGCATGGCAATAATCCATGACCATTAGTATAATATAGAACATGCCAACCAAACACAAGACTTCTCCAATCTAGTAAGTCTAGATTAGCCTGTGGGCGGGACTGTTCCATGTCCTTCTGAAGCCAAAGTATTTTGCAATTATCAGTATTGTCCACATTGATCACACACACACTTTTCCACCACTGAGCTTAGAGCTGTATATGGGTCCCCCCACTCTTTATCCTCAGGACAAATTAGTTATCCTAGCTCAAAGGCAGCCAGTGACCTTAGTGGTTGACTGAAGATTTGGCCATAGATCTTTCCCGCTGAAGTCCAATACTCTAACCACTACAGCCACATTGCCTCTCAACTGTATCCACATTGAACTGCAAGAATATATACAATTTTATCTATGAACGAACTCCCTTCTAGCTTTCATTGTAATCCCATTTACAATGCATGAGAACGAAATTCATTCAGATCTTGCATTGTTGGCCTGCAGGGTACGTTCATATAGAAATTAAGCTTCCAAGCATTTTTCCCCCTGCCAAAAATTCCCAGGAGTCTTCCTTAACAGCTATTAAAAATGCTACTAAAAGAAGAGTGCACATTTAATAGTCCTAGGGAGCCTAGTCATCATAGCACTTCATGCCTGCAATGTACAAAGTCGGAGGGTGAAGCTACTGAGGCCCTGCTTTGCCAAAATGAGCAAATGCCTTATTTCATAGGAGACCTTTCAGGAATCCCATGCTCTCCTTGACTCAGCAGCAGCATTTTCCTGTATGCACAAAAATTATCCTTTAAATGTAATGCCAATTTAACTTTATGAATTGCATTTTTTCTATGCAACTTTTCCTCCTTATTTTTTCAAGTGTTATTAGCAGAAGACATTTTATTCTTCAGTGAGATACACTCCAGTCTCTCAATCACAGATACAAACTGACTATATTCTTGCTATAGCCATTTTCCCAAGAGACTATTGTAGGCATGGTTTCATGGGAAATTTATAAAAAAAAATGGGGGGGGGGTCAATTAATCCATCCATTGATCTATCCACTCACCCATCCATTGTTTCGTCAAGCACACTGTCAATTAATTGCCTGACCCATTGGCTTATCCATTCCTCATGTCGTCCATATATATTACACAGCAGTGTTGATTTTCCTGTTGGGATCCATCTGTTTTTCACTGTGGATCCATAAGCCTTCTCATAAACTACCAAAGTCAGTCACAACAATTCTGTTGATTTCAGCTGGACACATCACAGAATTTGCTGATGACACATTTTTACAGACATTTTAATGTCTGGTGAAGAGCCTACTGGATCAGGCCAGTGGCCCATCACAGAAGCCCACGGGAAGCCCACAAGCCCACAAGGTGCAAGAGCACCTTCCCCCATTGTTTCCATCAACTGGTATTCAGAAACATACTGCCTCCAACTGTGGAGGTTGAAATACCCACCAGGGTTGGTCAGGAGTGGTCTGGCCCATTTCACTGCCTGAGGTGCCACCCCCCACCCCCCGAACTCTCATCAGAAGCCAGCACCACCACTTCTCTTCACTTCTCTAGCATTGGCAGTGGTGGGTGGGGCACCCATAGGAGTGCTGCCCCATGGGAGGATGCTGGCCCTGGGGTTAGGAGCCATTGGTAGCCTTACCTTCAATTAATTTGCCTAACCCACTTGTCACGTCATTCAGGTTAGACAAATATTATTTAGGGCAGGAACATGGAAAACACATGGAAAACCATAGGCAAGCTTTCTCTAACAATAGCTTGCACACCAAGCTCAGCTGGTGAACGGTACTCCCAGTGGCGAATCTTGGGGTCTCAAATCTAAGCAGTGCCAAAATCCAGTGGCTCTCACACTCCATAGTAAGTCAAAGTTGCAGCCCCAAGGCTCCACGCCCAGTACGACTGAACTGGTTGCGCTCTCCTGAATCCACCTCTGTTACTCCATGCCAATGATGCCATTTAAGCCTCTAGCTACAACGCTGGATCAATAAGCACTCTCAGTCTGTGAATCTGGTCCTTTAGGGCAGCATTCCCCAACTCCCCAGAAGTTTGGCCATCCTGCTCAATGGCTATACTGGCGGAGGCCGATAGGAATTGTAGTCCAAAATATCTGGAGGGCACTAAGCTGGCAGACACTACTTATGGGGAATATAAAGGAAAAACAAGGTTAATTTTCACTGCATATTGATGACACCCAATTCCAAATCTCATTCATCAGTTTCAGGGAGACATTAAAACATGATGTGATTGTGCCTGAATTAAACAGAGACTTGCCCAAACTCATAATATTAATGATGCTCTGAGTCCATTAAATTTGAAACATTATCATTACTCCTCTAAATTTTGAGATGTTATCACTACTTCGGAGCAGAGAGATATGGGCTGTATACAGTATAGTTCCCTTTTACACTATTGCTAAATGCAAAGGCAACAAGGTGTATGATCAGCAGCAACATGGAACAAGCATAACTTGTGGCTAAGATCCCACTTCTTCCCTTCTACATTCATTGAACTTGTAGATGGGATGCCCTGGTTTGCTGAAAGGGTGTTCTTCCATTAACTGTATGATGGCTCTGGAGTAAATGTGTCATTTGCTGGTGTCATTATGATAGATTGTTGTGGATTTAATTTGTTCTGATTACATTCTGGCTTTGATATTTGTGCTGGATTTTAATGCGTTTCTGTGCATTTTGTGCGTTTCTGATTTATTTATTTTCCAATGGAAAGTCAATATGTAAATGTTTTGATACATAAATAACTGTGTAACAAGGAAACTAGTAATTATTAAATGATTGGCACGTGCGCACACACACACAAGGTATTGGTTCTAAATCCAAGCCTTCAAACTTTCTACACTGCTTAAACTTAAAGAAAACAATTTCTCTGAAAGATATGAGTATTTAATGGACTTAGTGAAACTTTTAAAAAATGAACAGAACAGTTTGTGAGTCTGATCAACTGCAGTGTTTTTCCCCTTTAATTTTTTTTTATTTAAAAAATCCAAATTTGGTTATGCTGGCAGTTATATTCACAAGTGACAATTACTTTGACATTAATTTGATAGCTCAGCAGCCCAAAAGTGGTATGGAATCTACTAGTAGCTGGCAGTTTTCATTGTGCCACCCTGTCTACATGGTAACTGTCATTTTCCGTTCAGTATAGTAATGCTATCAGCAGACAGTCTTCTAAAAAAGTTATAATTTATTCCAAATGATTGAAGCCCCCATCCCCTTCTTTCAAGACATAGCACCATGAAGCAGTATTGATGACAGGTCGTTTAACACCAGTTCTCGGTGAGATTAAGTAGTTGTCAGACAGATATCATTGGAGACTTACGGATTGCTTTTGGAAATCATTCTGAATTGCTAACTAATGCAGGGACGAGTTCTTAGATGGGTGTTGATTCTTTTGTGTTCCAATGCAGATGCCTGAAACATCGAAGTTGTTTGTGCTCTCCAAAGTTAGCCACAAATGATTTGTATTGGCCACCACAATACAAATATGATTGTCCTGCGTGAACATAATTTACAAAGGCAGAAGACACCCAAAGCTCCTGGTCTTCCATCTTTTATAGAAGATGTGACCTCTTCCCTATATGTAGCCAGAGGGAATGTAATGAAAGAAGTTTGACTATGATTGACTCATTCAGCTAATATATTCATAACCAACCCTTTATCATACAAGCCCAGGGTGTGGTACATACAGTGGTACCTTGGTTTTTGAACAGAATGCGTTCCAGGAGTCTGTTCAACTCCTGGAACCGTTCGAAAACCAAAGTGTGGCTTCCGATTGGCTGCTGAAGCATCCTTGCAGCCAATTGGAAGCTGCAGAAGCTGCGCCAGATGTTTGGCTTCTGAAAATCGTTCGAAAACCGGAACACTCACTTCCGCGGTTCGATCGTTTGGGAGCCGATTTGTTTGGAAGCCAAAGCATTCGGCTTCCAAGGTAGGACTGTATAATCAGACAAAATATATAGTTCATTGACTATCCTTTGGATTCCACTTGTAGCTGATTCCATATTTAACTACTTTGTGATTGATAAGCCAAAGGAAAGCACATATTGATGCAATTCTTGTGACTGGCGCATGTCAGGGCTGTAGGGAGTCATATCAAATCCAGACCCTGAGTGTCTATTCTCCGAACTGCAGTCCCCAAGTTCAGTTGCTGCAGCTGAAATGAAAGTGGAGGCTTAAGGTGCAGCAGAAAGTATAGCTCTGTTAACTAGGCGATAGAAGAGGAAGTTCCTGATATTTATATAGCATTCTCACTTGTTGTATAATCCTAGGAGGATTTTGATTCTTGAAGTACTTGGAAGACTCATCAGTTGAGCTGAGGCATTGCAATATATTGTTTCCATTCTGGACCAGGCCCTTGATGTGGCAGCCCCTTCACATCATTCCAAACATGATGGATTAGATCAAGAAGCATCTCTATAGCCATCCCAGCAAGCTGCCCACACTGAAGGAAATGAAGAACTCCTGCTCCATTGACTCAGTTCCCTGTTGACTTTAATATTGGAGCATGGGCGCCAACTCAATATTTGTTTCAAGGGGTCCCAGCCCCCCAGTGCTGAGGGGGGCAGTCGTGTATTGTGCGCACACAACATCACACGCAATACGCATTGCAGCTTCAGGGCTCGGCTCCACCAGAGCACTTGGCCTCCTCCAGAGGACATGACTTTGCGCACATTCTGCATGTGCTGTCACAAGCCTGCAACACGCCTATGAAATCACACACGCACATGCACAATGCGCCCTGTACCCCCTCAGTCTTGGGGGCAACCTGGCCCCTGTGGAATAATAGCACTGTAGATTTGGAATGCAAGAATCTTTCTCCCAGTGTGGGACTTCAAACCCCCTACCCACCATGCTCTACAGACTGATGAATGCAGAGGTGCCATCCTCCACTGAAAGCAATGGGAAAACCCTATACAACACTTCCTGTGTATATCAGCCCACCCTCATGCACAAGGCTCAGTGGGTTGAATCCTGGTCTCATTCGCTGGATGTCAGAGGTCAAATATCAACAGTTTGATGCAAGTTTACCTATTGGCTGACCAACACTCCCCTCCCCAATTCCATAACTGTAAAAGAGTGATTACAAAGACTTATCTGACAACAGTATTGTGCAATTATTAGAGCGGGGAAAATATTGCTGTGAGCTTTCAGTGACAAAACAATTACATCCAGACACTCTTATAAATACTGAGTTGGAGACAAAGGCTTATGAACGGGAAGAGATAATTGTTAATAAACAGAGAACTGGTTCCGTCATCACAATGTGTTCAGCGTCATTTCGTTTCAGATACAGGACTCCTCTTGTCATCCCTAGGTCAATAAGGGATCAGAAGCTAGTCTCATGGTCTACACCAGCCTTCTAGGCATTTTGGACACCAGCTGCCATCAGCCCCAGGCAGCATGGCCAATGGTCAGAATGATGGAAGCTGCAATCCAATAGCATGTGGAGGATGCCCATTTGGGAAAGCTGGTCTACACCCATATATGTGGTATACGTTTACAAGAAGCTGCATGACGTCTTTCACACTTGCACATTTCCAGGAGAACTTCTTGCCGTTTCAGAGCCTCTCCTTTGAAAGTCCTCTTCCTCCCTGCCCACCGCTATACCCTGCCCCTCACCTTACACTTTGTGAGACAAAGGCAGCAGCTTTCCCAGGCCCTTGACCAGTGGTTCTGCCAGATTAACATATCCATGTATATATATATTTATGCCGGCAAGAAGGAGGGAAAGCGCGACTTTGACTTGGTGCCTAAATTTCCTGCTTCCAAAGCCCAGCTGGATAGCAGGAGTTATAACAGAAAACAGCAGCACAATTAGTTCGGAGTTCTGTAGCTGTCTGCAGCAGACTGCTTGCTCCTATCTCTCTATAGGTGGTCTCCCAGTTCATCAGTTCATAAATAAGTAATTTGAAATGTGTTCCTGGGGGAAATTTCCCTCCTTCTCTCCTGAACAGACTGTACTCATCAGTTTTCCTGTTCTCAAGGTACCCGGTGTTCTCATTTATAATGGCCAGAGGAACTGTGCTGTTCTAATTCCTGCTTCATTACATCTCCTAATGCTTGTTTTCAACAGCTTCACAACTCCACATTTTCTTTATATATTGATAAAAAAAACTCTTTGCATATATTATTTATTGGCACTTTCATGTTAGCTTTACTGCTGATTTAAATGGAATATTTTTACATACCAAGTAAGTCTGTGAAGTTAGGTTTCTGGTCTGAGGGTTAGAGATTTCAATTTCCATGACGGCACCAGTCACTTCGAGGGGAGAACAGAACAACGAGGAAGCAGAATTATTGTTGCCGGACCATTCCCTTCCACTCTCATCTGGCGCCTTCATCTTGGGCTCTGCTGCCTTCCTGGGATGCTTGCCTGCTGGACAACACTGGCCACAACTGGTAAAGGTACGAAGAAGACAGCAGCAAAGGAATATATGGCATGTAAGCAAAAATAGCACATTCCCATTCCCACCTCTGCAATAAAGACGCTGAAAACAGTGCACTGGGGCTATAGAGACTCTGGCTTTTTCATGCCTTTTCAGAAGTGGCTTCAGCAGCTGCTGAAATACCTGCCTCTGGTTATCCAGATCATCTGAGTTGTTTTATTACTCATTGTCTGTGTGGGTTTGCACAATGAAGTCCATGTCTGCTGAGCAGCAGTCAAACAAAGCCCCTGGATAGCTCAATTGGTTAGAGTATGGTGCTGATAACACCAAGGTTGCAGGTTCGATCCCCGTATGGGTCAGCTGCATATTCCTGCATTGCAGGGGGTTGGACTAGATGATCCTCAGGGTCCCTTCCAACTCTATGATTCTATGAAAGGGGGAGGTCAAGCACCCTCGCTAAGCCACCACTGCTGGGTAATAATCAGGTTGGGGATGGGATCCCAGTTTGGGCCTTGCAGGCACTACATCTGTGGTCTCTAGCCTCTTCTACAGAATCATGATCTGGACATGTAGAGTGAGCACCCATGGAAAAGCCATGACTGTGCTTTAATTTTATGTCACCATAGGGCACAGAATTTGTCCAGCAGTGTGGCAATTTCAGTAGCTTTCAGTAGTCCAAGAGTGTTATAAGCAAGGTATCATTTCTTATGAGGTGTAAGTTGTGCTTTTGAATAACCATTTGGAGGGTCCGAAAGTGGCTGTCTAATACGAAACACAAATTCCACAGTCATCAGGAATGCATTGAAGGGCCATAGAAATTTAACCATAGTATGTGAATACTAGAGCTGCAAGCTTTCATCATATTAATCCGTTATTTCCTCCTAATGCTGAGAAGTCGTATGTGTTTATTGAATTTTCTCTTAGATTTCCTTCAGTATGTCAAAAATTGTACCTATACTGAAGTTTGGGGCATATGTAAACATAATCAGTCAATTTATCAATCAATTTAAAGGCAGGTGATTAACCAGCTAATAATTCCTTAATAGAATCACAGTATAATCCTTTTTGTGCCTACTGAGAAGTAAGTCTCCTTGGGTTTTATGGGATTTAATGTCAAGTAAGAGGGTATAGGATTGTAGCCTCAGAGCCCTAGAGATTTTAAGCCTACAATTCTAAACATACATGCTAGGGAATAAGTCCTATTTAACACAGTCGGACTTACTTCTGAGTAGGTCCATGCTATGATTGTGGTGTTGTTAGTCAAATGCCTGATTCTCTTTAAAGCTTTGACTGTACCTTTAATTATAGCAACATATTTCAATGATGATGAAGATGATGAACAAGAATTTCTCTGCCTCTCTTTTTGTTCATTTGAGCTTACCTTCCATTGGGCTTGGTGGATATGTCAGCAACAGTCCTAATGATGATGTCTGTATTCACCTTAAACTGCATAGTACTAAGTTAGGGGTAGCCAATGTTGTGTGCACCTGACCATTGGCCATGCTGGCTGGAGCTGATGGAAATTGTAATCCAGCGACATCTGGGGGTGCTATGTTGGTTATCTCTGCACTAAGCAGTAGTTAGTAGTTGCATAGGGAGAACCGCCTTTTAAATAAGTAAAGAGGATGAAAAATCTGTGGCATATGAAAATCTTTTCTAAGTCCCCTGAAAAACTGGGAAATAAACAGTAATAATGATGACTAGCATTGATTATTGTCACTAAACCACCACTAAAAGGCTTAATATGAATATGGGAGTACAGTAGTACCTCGGGTTAAGTACTTAATTCGTTCCGGAGGTCTGTACTTAACCTGAAACTGTTCTTAACCTGAAGCACCACTTTAGCTAATGGGGCTTCCTGCTGCCGCCGCGCCACTGGAACACAATTTCTGTTCTCATCCTGAAGCAAAGTTCTTAACCCGAGTTACTATTTCTGGGTTAGCGAAGTCTGTAACCTGAAGCGTATGTAACCTGAAGTGCATGTAACCCGAGGTCCCACTGTATTTTGCCTTTCCAGACAAATGGAAAAACAAAACACAGTATTCTAACCTCGCATGAAATAAAATAAAACAACAAAATGGGGGGTGGAATGAATCAGGAAGCAGAAACTGACTAAGTGATAAGCATGCCTCTTTAGCAGTACAGGGGTCTGTTGCGTTTTTCACAGAGGTAGGAGAGCAAGATGACTTATTTTCAGGTTGCAGCGATTTCCAGTTGAGATTAATTCAATGTGCGCATGCAGGGATACTGTCAGTGAGTGAGAGCATTGCACAATTGGCTCCTAACAAATCTTTTGGACAACCTGATTCTGAACATGCTTAGAATTGGCAAAAAAAAGAGCAGCTCCCCTTTTACACACATAGGCGTGTGTGCGTACACACACACACACACACACGGCTCTTCTTTCTTATACCCCCAGCTCATTAGTATGCATCTGCTCCCTCATCTCAGTGCCTGCTGTTACCCCCACAGCACATTCTAGGCAAAGCAGGAGAATGGCTGATGGAAGAAGGAATGCGCAAGGGGTTACTTTGCCCCAGGACCCCTTATCTAAAGTCCTCCTCAAAAGAGGAAATGAGTTGATTTGCATTTTCCTACTGAAGCATGCAGAGTGGTGGAGGAAGGTTTCTTGTTACATTATACCATATTCCTGGGTTTGCCCCCAGGCCCTGCTCGCAGGCGCTCCACAGCTCAGAAAACACCTGTATGGCTCCCATTAAAATACACGCTTCAGACAAATCTTTTCAGAGGCTTTCAAAAGACATAGACTAATATTTTTCCTTGCTTGCATGTATTTTCTTTTTTCCGGGTGCCGAAGGCAGAAATTAACCATTTGATTCCCATGTTCTTTCTTGCCCCTCAGAAAATGTTCCTACAAAGACTTCGGCTATAGGCTGTGCCAAAGCAGATAACTTCCTTCTGAGCAAAACATTTGGGAAATGGACTCCTAGTAGGGCTATTGTAAGGTGAGTCTACAATTTTACTCTTTGCCGAAACTGTAACACACAAACACACGCTCACACACAGGGAATCCTGTATTCTTCTATAATTATATTTTCTTTTCAAAACGTTGCTGGAAAATTATCCCAGTCTAACTTTGCTCCAATTTTTGAAAGGTGTTTTTTTTAATGCTTTAAAAAATACATTAAAGCCAAAACAACTTTAAACACACACTCACAAAAACCTGAATTTTTAAAAAGTGAAAAATGCACATTTTTGTCAGATTTTATCCTGTCAATGACAGATTTGGCAGTGTTAATTTCAATTAGTCTATTTGTACAAAATGGTGATATGCTCAATGTGTTGTTGCCTGTACCCTGTTATATATATAATGAGTGAGAGTGGGAGAGATGCAGTTTGTCTGACCACACCAGGTGGCTGCACAACTCACTTTCTGCACAAACACTTAATAGGAAACCAGTACAGAACTCCCCCGACCTCGTTGTCACCTCACCCATCTCCATCCCAGTGAGCGCAGCCCTGCAGACACCAAGAGGGCCCTGCTGTCACTCTTTCTGACCCCGCCCCTTATGCTGCTGCTGCTGCTGTAGAAGGATCCTCAGGGCTGGGTTATGCTTTGAATGAGCCAGCCATGAACAGGAACATCTTGCCCCCAGCTAGTCTCATATGGTGTTTTCTATCTTCAGCCTAGCATGTGCCCAAATAGGATCCCACCAATGCTCACGAGTTGGTGTTGCTTGTGTTAACGGAAGAAGAACATTTTTTATTTTTTTTAAAAAAAGAGCAGATCAACTCTTGCTCTTTCTCTCTGACATACATGCATACATTTCTTTTTTCTTTTTTAATCCCCAGATAGAAACAATCATTCTACCTGTAAAAAGAAAAAAGAAGGAGGAGAAGGGAAGCTACTTTCCTCCTTTCTCCCCTCCTTTCTGAACATATAGCATAACTGTAAAGGCTAATTATGAAATAATGTTTAAACCTTTGGGACTAAGACAGGAAGTTACAAGAATGCGTTAAACTCCCACTGCAGCAATAGAAGAATTTGATTAACTAAAGCAACAGAAGCATTGGTGGAAGTTTTCAATAAAGCAAAGTATTCAGAACCCTTCTCTCCCCCTCTCCCTCTCCCTCCCTCCCTCAAACAATCCCTTGTTATTGATATGCTATGCACAAGCATTTCTATTATTCAGACCAATTATGCAATAAAATTTAGAATTCAGGGTCTGCGTACCTTTCTTGTCCCTGGTGCTGAAATCTACTGTGGATGCTCAGGTGGCAGCTGCAGCTGGAAGTGCTTTTGTCCAGCTTAGGCTGGTATGCCAACTGCATCCATTCCTGATGAGATCAGGCCCATCCACTATGACACATGCCATAATTAGCCATCTGACGGGATTATCACAATACAAGGTACGCTGGTGCTACCTTGAAACTGTGTTGGGTCCAAATGCAATAGTAAATAGTGGTACCTCGGGTTACATACACTTCAGGTGACATACGCTTCAGGTTACAGACTCCTCTAACCCAGAAATAGTACCTTGGGTTAAGAACTTTGCTTCAGGATGAGAACAGAAATCATGCTCCGGTGGTACGGAGGCAGTGGGAGGCCCCATTAGCTAAAGTGGTGCTTCAGGTTAAGAACAGTTTCAGGTTAAGAACGGACCTCCGGAACAAATTAAGTACTTAACCCGAGGTACCACTGTGGTAAATGCATCATATTACACCTGTCCTGAAAGTTTAGATGGGCTTCTGATTTAGCAAACAGAGAACTGTTTTTGTCCCGTGCCTGCTTGAATCTGCTGCACCAGTTTCTGTTCTTAATATAGTGTATTTTTGGAAAGTATTGTATTCTGTAGTGGTTGTTAGCAACCCTGTGTGGCTCCTAAGCAGCGCTTTTCTTCTAGAAAAAAATATGTGCCAGTTGCCATGAAGTTGTTACAGTAAGTGCAATACTTCTAACCAGTGCTTTTCTTCTAGAAAAAATGTGCTGGTACTGCGTACACTTGGGTACCCCCAGAAAAAAAGCACTGCTCTCAAGCACTAGAAAGGTGAGATACAAATTCCTGTATAAATCTGGAATTTATCCCATCTTTAGTTTGTGGGTTTTTAGCCAGCCAAACTTGTGTAATTGACCAACAGGCGTTACAACTGAGATGAACCATGACAAATGTAATCGACGTAAAATAGCACATGATCAGGATTTGCCAAACCATGGCAGGCAGTTATTAGACTCGCCTCAGCCTGCTAGTTCCCTTCTCCTTCCAAAAGTGAGAAAGAACAGTAGCAGTTACACCTGCCTCGTTTCAAGCCAATCTTTATGGAAAGCAAGAATGGTTGGACTGAAGCTGTAATGGCTGCTGTGATCCCACAAACTGTGGACTCCGAGAACAGTGGACTTCACACAAAACGTAAGTGCTCTCGAATCTCTATAAAATAGAGACTCATTATAAAAGTAAGCTCTGACGCACAAAGTCCAGTTCTCAAATACTGTGCCACCCTTGGGTCTTCTTGTCTTTCTTTCTTTCTTTCTTTCTTTCTTTCTTTCTTTCTTTCTTTCTTTCTTTCTTCCTAACCAGTGGCATAGTGTGGGTTGTCAGCACCCGGGGCAAGGCAAGTAATTTGCGCCCCCTAACCCGTGGATTTGTGCCCCCAGTAGCGTAGCGTGGGGGGTGCAGGGGGGCCGGCCGCACCGGGCGCAACATCTGGGGGTTAGGGTTAGGGGGCGCAAATCTGTGGGTTAGGGGGCGCAAATTACTTGCCTTGCCCCGGGTGCTGACAACCCACGCTACACCACTGGCGCCCCCTAACCCTAACCCCCAGATGTTGCGCCCGGTGTGGCTGGCCCCCCCTGCACCCCCCACGCTACGCCACTGTTCCTAACTTTTGTACTAGTGTGCTGGGTATGCTGCAAACCAAAGGAAGACCAAGAGGCATTCTGGGAAAATGAAGATGGTTGGCAGCTACAGCCATTGTTTCTGTTTGTTTTACACTGGTCTAGGTAAAGAGAGAACAGTTTTAAAAGGAGGGATGTCTGCAAGGAGTGTCAGCCCCTGTCAAGCTGGTATTTGTCTGAGCATACCAGGTGCTGTTGCCAGGCCAGGCCAGGCCAGCCACATGATAAAATGGCAAGCCTGTGGTAGGAGCATGGAGGGAACATTAGTTGTACTGAAATCCAATACAAAAGTTAACCAGCATCCATGGCCCCTCTTCTCTAAGAGAAAGCAGAGTCAATGGTTGTCTCAGAAACTAGCCTGTCTACCCTAGTGTTTGACATCTTCAAAGATAATCTCTCAGTGGTGGAATCTCTACAATCTTTGAAGATTTCAAATGTTATTCCTGTAAAAGAAAGCACAGATTGACCGGAGGCACACAACAAGACTGACTCAGCTCCTGCAGACTCTGCTCTGTCATGTGTATAACACTGGTATGCGAGATCAATTCATCTGGGATGCTAAGGCAACTTTAGCATGGAAATGGGGTTATCCCCTCCTTTGCATAAAAATCCTCAGCAGGGTAATACACAAGCTACAGTTCAGTTCAGGAGAATTTAATGCAACATGAACTGATGTTAAATAAAGTGGAAAAATAGAGGTTTGGTAAAGTATTTATTTAAATGAAGCACACCCGCTCCATGGCATTACTGCATAAATGTGCAAGCAAACATCAGCAAGGCGGGGTTTTTTTCAATTAAAAAATGAATTTTTTTACATCTTGGAAAAAGAAATGCCAGCATGGCGATCCAAAATAGGTAAAGTAACGACTTGTACTAGGTTAATTTACTCATGCATGTGAACCTT